>NW_021703771.1:34366345-34764398 GCF_005190385.1 Monodon monoceros
ACACACACACACACACACACACACACACACACACACACACACACACATATTTGGAACTCAAGGTTGATCTGGCTACCAAATAAAGGAAACCTCTTTGGAAAAATCTGAGCTGGAGGAATAGAAAAAATATTTCTCTGTTTTCCCACAAGTCAGTCACTATTCCTTTTTTACAGACTTGTGAAGTTCTTGTGTTTTTTTTCCCTCCTGACTTCCACTATGAAAGCAAGTGCACAAGTTTGGTATTCAAAGGGCTCTGTCTTCCCACCACACAGAAAACTCCTGTACAAAGAGTCAGTAATCACAGTGATATCAGAAAATCCAACATGTGGGGAGAGTGTCTCAAATCCAGATGACTTACTTTCTACACTTGCCATGGCTTAGATTTATATGTAGTTTTATTTAATTCATTTCAAAATCTCAAACAGTATTAAAGAAGGGCATGAGGTAATTATGTTTATTAAATAGGTCACCCCTATACTGATGGTGTTAGCATTTCTCAACAGGACCAAGGATTTCTTACACTTAAGGCATGTTTTCTGTTGGAGGAAAGGAATGTTCCATCAGTCTTCATATTAGCTCTTTGATAGGATTCCACTGTTTCCACCCAGTTATCTATACTCAATAAGGTAATCCTAGTTATTAACCTTATGTTTGTTCTGGCAATTGGGAAAGAAGATACACTGAATTATGGATATAAAAATGTGGTCAATGTTAGGGGGTAACCAACATTGTAAATCAACATGTTGGCATTCTGCAGTGGAGAAAGCCTAGGCCTTGAAATCATTCAGATTCACATTCTGTCTCTGCCAGGTTGCTTCATAAGCCACCTTGGGCAGGTTAATGAGCATACAAATCCATTTCCCTCAGCGAGGAGCAACAAAACCTATTTTTAAATGCTGTAGTGAGAATTGCATGAGATAACATAAGTACTTGGTCTGGTGAATTTGACATGTAGTAGATACAAAATAAATGGTGGTTATTAAATGAATCTCTTTTTCATATTTGTTAGTTAGAGCCAGTCCTTGATGTAAGGAATATCTCTTTAATTACTGACCACTGATTTTTCTGAATCCTCAGAACTATGGACAAACCCTTGCTAAATGTTGCTGGATTTTTAAGAGTTACACTCCGTTCATTAATTGATGGCAATCTCCTGGGTGAAGGAGGCACTTTCCTTTAGGACCTGACCAGGCTACCCAGCATTGAAAAGTAGCATTTGCTCTTAGTTTGTTTCAACACCAGGTATTCTCCTGCTGTGATAGATAGAATAATGCCTGCACCCCCAAGATGTCCATGTCCTATTCCCTGCAACCTGTGAATATGTTGCCTGACATGGCAAAGGGACCTCTCAGATGTGACTACATTAACGACCTTGAGATGAGGGCAGTGGGTGGTGGGTATGCTAGGTTATTCAGGTGGGCCCAATATAATCACAGGGTTCTGAACTGAGCAGGACCCTGTGCAGCTCCTGGGCATGGGGAGTCTATCTGTTCAGCCTCCATGACCTTCCCTGAGTTCCAAAGGGCAGATTTGAACAACTGGTAATCTGGGAAGGGGAGGGATGCTGAGTCAAGGGAGGAAAAGCCAAGAAACAATAGTACAGCCTTGGGTCACGGTCCTGGTTCTGCCTCAAGGGATACACTTAACTATATCCTTAAGCCCTTTTATAGAATTAAAATCCAACAAATGGAAGATGTCAGCATTCTCCATACCAGAGAAGACCACCTGAGTCTGAGGCCAGACTGAAGGAACCTGAGAAGCTCATCAAGAAGACTTCCTGAGATGAGATTAAAAGAGAGCAGGCCCTACACACACCCTAAGCTTATCAGCAGCCCCACCCTTGAACTATTGCCATAAAACTCCTCACCAAACTCCCCTAGGTTGGGACACATAGTTTTTGAGGGCAGGAGCTCTCTGTGTCCCCCTTTGCCTGGCAAAGCAACAAAGCTATTCTTTTCTACTTCACCCAAAAGTCTGTCTCTGAGATTCAATTCTGCACCGGTGTACAGAGAGGCCGGGCTTTCAGCAAGTTCTAACAAGGGAAAGAGGGAGGCGCGGAAGTCAGAATCAGAAAAAGATGTGATGGCTCCCATGGCTCCCATGAGCCATAGAATGCAGGTTGCCTTTGGAAGCAGATAAACGCAAGGAAAACGATGTTTCCCTGGAGCCTCCAGAAGAAATGTACCTTGGCCTACACCTTAATTTTAGCCCCCTAGGACTCATTTTGGACTTCTGACCTCCAGAACTATAAGAAATTTGTGCTGTTTCAAGCCTCTATGTTTGTGATAATTTGTTACAGTGACGTTAGGAAATTAATGACCTATTCTCCCCCTATTTTAATGATTCACCAGGCCTCTGCCTTTCATGTCTGCCAAGCATGCCTTATCCCATGGGTGTGGCCAAGTCCTGTCAAATTCCAGCTCCAGGCTCCAGATGTCTGCTAACCAGGATTTTCCTTGACCTCAGTTATGCTTACAACTAACACACCAGTTTTTCTGTTTAATTCTTGAGGTGCAGTCATACAGTGTTCACCTCTAGGTGGCCTCTGAATGGTGACGCGTACCCTAAATCTTACCCACATTGGAAATTTGTCTGAAAAGCTAAAATTTGCCTGGCAAGCTAAATTTTGACTTCAATTTTGTAGCAGAGCTTATTCTATTTATACATGCCCTTTTTAAAGAAACTGACCAAGAGCTCTGATCTTAAATTTTAAATAAAGAAATGTATGTATTTAACATATAAGATGTAAATAATGTACTATTTTGACTTTCCTGCAGTAGGTGATAAAAATCAGGGAATATCTGTAGCCTTTAAGTTGTATAGTAAAGGATTAGCTCAGCAGGTCTGGGATGCTCAAAACCTGCCCATTCCAAAGGTTTTCAGGGCTGGACCCTGAGCTACTCCTGGGAGATAACCTCTAAGCCCTTTAAACCACCTGCCTGATAAGAATGTATACCTTGGGCCTTGGATCACACCAAATAGTTTATGCTAACAATGTGATTTATGATAAATACCTGCTTTTGTTCACCAGGGCCATCAGTTTGACCCCTAAGGAGGGAGCTCTGGAGACTCAGTAGCTAAGATCAGTCTTGCAGGCAGGTCTATGTGACTGACCACCAGTAAAAACCAAGGATATCAAGGCTTGGATGAGCTTCCCTGGTTGACAGCACTTTGCCTGTGTTGTCACCTATTACTGCTGGTAGAGTTAAGCACTGTCCATGAGTTTCCACTGGGAGAAGACAACCAGAAGCCTGCACCTCTCTCTTGGACTCTGCCCTATGCACCCTTTTCCTTGCTGATTTTAATCTCTTTCCTTTTGCTGCAATAAACTATAACCATGAGTATAGTAGCTTATCTGAATTCTGGGAGTGCTTCTAGCAAATTATCAAACCTGAGGGTGGTCTTTGGGGGCCCTCCAACATAAGATCGCAGACTTTTTCCTAACGTTTAAATTATCAGATGAGTAAAATTGGCTTTTCATAAACTTGCTAAATTTGTTTCAGAATTTCATGATCAAATAATTTTATCTCCAATCCTGACTTACCATTTCCTAATCCTGATTTACAATTTCACACACACATGTGCGTGCACACACACACACTTATGTGTGAGCACACACATACACACCACATTATATAATGTCTTGAAAAAGAAGACAATTATTCTACATTTGCTATGTCTCTCTCCTGATGAACAGTAAGTCTAGTCAACCACACACAGCCTACTCTATTAGACATTTCATAGACAAGCACTTTTATCTCTTCCTTTGGTAGACTGGCGAAACCCAGCAGGATCCTGTGGAGCTCCTGGGCACAGAAGGCTTTCAAACAGTTTCTATTCAGGGAAGGGAGGGGATGCAGAGACAAGGGAGGAGAAGCCAAGAAACAACAGTGTAGCCTTGAGGTAGGGTCCTGATTCTGCCTCAAGGGATACACATAACAATATCTTTGAGCTCTTTACAGAACTAAAACACCCAACAAGTGGAAGATGTTAGCATTCTTCATTCCAGAGAAGATCACAACTTGATAACCTTGAGAAGCTCATCAGGAGACTAGCTGAGGCCAGATTAAAGGATTGCAGGCCCTGCACACACCCTGATCCTTATCAGCAACCCCACCCTTGAACCATTGCTATAAAACTCCTCAGTAAATCCTCCCGGGTTGGGACACACAGTTTTTGAAGCACAAGCCTACTGTGTCCCCCTCTGCCTGGCAAAGCAATAAAGTTATTCTTTTCTACTTCACCCAAAACTCTGCCTCTGAGATTCGATTTGGCACTGGTGCACAGAGGCCAAGATTTTGGCATCACTGGTATATGTCTGCATTATTTCCTTTCAGGTACTTTGATTGAATATGAAATGAGCTAACATGTAAAAGTGATTATCTGAGGGATACTGCTCCCTCCCCTCCCTCCCTCCCTCCCCTCCTTCCTTCCTTTCTTTCTCTTTCTCTCTCTCTCTCTCTCTTTCTTTCTTCCTCTTTTTCTTCTTTCCACCAGGACCAGGGGAGATTTCTTCCTATACTGCACATTAGGTCCAAGATTAAACCAAATCTGCCATGGCTTCAAGTTCAAGGCTCTTTCTGCTTCACAAACCTCTTTCTGTTACAATCTCTGAAAACCATGTCTAATACAAAAATGTTTCTGAATTTTGAATCTATTGGAGTCATAATGTCATGTTGATATGCTTTTGGAGAATTTAAGAGGTAATGCCGAATTAAACTTCTTATTGAAACCGAGCAGGACCCTGTGGGGCCCTACCTGGGCACAAAAGCCTTTCCAGGTCCCCCATTTCTTATTTCCAGGGTAAAGGTTTCAGCCTCCTAGACCTGCCCTGAGTTCCAAAGGGCCAATTCAAACAGCTACTAATCAAGGAAAGAGGGAATGCGGTAACAAAGGAGGAACAATCAAGAAACTATAGTGCAGCAATTAAAACAGGATCCTGGTCCCTCCTCAAGGAATATATATAACAATCTTTGAGCTCTTCTGCAGGAACTAAGGCCCCCACCCAGGTGGAGGATGGTAACTTCTGGATGAGCACAAGATTCCTGGAGCACCACCCTGTTACCTCACCACCAACCAATAGCCCTCACCCCAAATTTTGCCTATAAAAACTTCTCCCCCAAAACCATCAAAGAGGTCAGGGTTTTTTAAAGGACAATTTACCTATTTCCCTTGCTTGGCCCTGCAATAAACCTTTCTTTGCTCCAACCTCTGATGTTTCAGTTTGGCACTGGGCACAGGAACTTATGTTTGGTAACATTCCCCCATCACCAATCACATCAGCCTATTCCCACAGCATTACTTCATACAGTGGTTTTAGATCATCCTGTAGAACCGGAGCCAAGTTAAATGGATGATGTATCTAATCTCCAAATTGGACAGATTATTTACATCACAATAAAATAAAGGCCTTTGTTTTTCTCATATTAATACATATATGAAGTCTATTACATTTTTTCAGGACCTTGTTTTCTGCAAAGGTTTAGCAATCTGTTATTTGAAACAGAACGTTTCCTAAAGAAATAAGTACACTAAACTGTGTCCTTTGGAAATTTGTTTTAGTTCATATTTTTAAAATGCCATAAACCCAGGGCTTTCCATTGGTTGAGTTAATACAGCCTCCTAATTTGATTTTAGCTCCCAAATGTGTCCTTGCTTTGGTGACACCTAAAAACATTCTTGTGTACATTCACATGAAGACTACAAATATTTCTGCAGTATTTCTAAGTGGGTTTACTAAAGTGTAATGGCAATGAAATCTTTCTGCAAATTACATTTTACAAAAAATAACTGAACATGAAGTATGAAATATGGTTGTAATACTGAAAACAAATGATCAAAATGACTTAAATAAATGCATGTATTTAATATTAAGTATGAGTCTTTTTCAATTAAATAGAACTGATCATGGCAGTACACTTAAAATGCTAAACAATTAGTTCGTGACCTTATAAAAAACAGATTTGTGGAAGTCATGCTTGTCTTAAGTGTAGTATTTGTCCTTCAGTTGGAAGTGCCATAAATTAATTTTAAAGCAAAGCATATGACCCCATGGAATGTTTTAAATGAAATCCTTCCTACTAGGACAACAAAACCTCCAAGACATCAAGTACTTCTAGCAATCAAGAGTGTTTTGTTTGTATTTGAGAATGTTAACATTCAACTCTTTCTATATTCATCTATCTTTCTAATTTCCAAAAGGCATACTGGAAAAGAGAGGCGATATTCCCTTAGAATATTCATATTAAAATAGATAGGTGTTTTCTTATTCAGAAGATGTTAAAAGCTTTTTCACACATTTTTATTTGAAAGTAATTTTTAGTCACCTTTCATTAAATAAAAACTGACTTCCTTTAATAATCTTAAATAATCATTACAATAATTACTCAAAAGTTACAGAGAGGAAATTAATAAATATCTGGGTTGAGATTTTGACTTTTACATAGCAAGAGGTTTGTGAAGCAGAAAAAACCTTGGACTTGAAGTCACAACAGATCTGGTTTTTGGTCTTGGACTGGCTCATCCACTTGCCTGCCAGCATGACCTTGATCAAATTAGTTACTCATTTTGATCCCATCTGATCTAATACATGAGGAGTCTATGTTATTAATGACTTTTTAACCTGATGGCCATAAAGACAACAGACCGGAAAATAACTACTAGCACAGCAAAGGGGAAAAGCAATGCCATCTTGCTGAGCTCAGTCCTACTTCTACAGGTTTCCCCCTTTCCAATCCTCAAACTGGAAAAATTCTTCCAATCAAAAATAATCTCAATAACAGACAAGATGGTGATGGTAATGGTACTTAGCATGTGGGACTGGAGGTGAGGTGGAAAGTAAGACTGTAACAGGGAAGAGCCAATTCTGACTCCATGTTGGATCTGTTTCTTTGACTTTAACCTTTGCTTTTAGTTGCTTTTGTTATTATAATCATACATAATGGCCTGCCTCAGGGAACCCTGCCCCCCTGCCTGAATGTTAAATTAAAGTACCTCTGTTCAGCTCACAGGGAGACAATCTGACCCTGCCCAACTGTGAATGGCTGCAGAAAAGAAGAAATTAACACAGCCCCTCCTCATGCTGGAACTAGTGGCTTTTTACTTTACTTCCTCACCTCCCACCCCCCCACACTCTGTTCTATAAAAGAAACTGGCATCCAGACCCCGATAAGATGGTTTTTTGGGGACCCTAGTCCACCATCTTCTTGGTCTGCCAGCTTTCTGAATAAAGCCGCTATTCCTTGCCTCAACACCTCGTCTCCCAATTTATTGGCCTGTCGTGTGGTGAGCTGAGCAAGCTTCGACTCGGTAACAAGGTGATCAACTGAATATTTTACAATACAACATTTCAGGATGATGTAAAACTCAGGATGAATTTCTGTAGTCCTAGTTTGAGGTGGCCCCCCAATCTGTGTTATGTTTTGAGAAAGACAGCATATGCATATTACAAAAAACATGCTACATGAGATATATACTGGAAGTCTCTGTACTTTTCTAACTGAGAAATGAGACTGAGTCAAGAGCAGAAATCCTAAGAAATATTTTACTATAAAATATTAGACCTCAACATATTGGATTTGGACTATGATCAAGGTTTTAATTGTATCCCACTGAAAGAATATTACTATAACTATTTCTAGTAATTGTAATTACTGCCATTATAAATCTCCTACATTCTTTATAGCATGTGTACTTGTGAAATAACTGTTTCATCTTTTTACTCATGACTAAAAAATAATACTTGAAAAGAGAAGGCAACCGAAAGAATAAAAGTACCCCAGTGATACAACAGACAGATTAAAGGTGTTCCTACTACCACAGAACTTCAAAGAAATCTTTAAACCTCATTAAACAAAGAGGCAAGAGCAACATATCTTAAGAAAGTTTTTAAATTTGGTTTGCTTATTAAATACAATGTATTTTCTCTTTAAGCACGTTTCAGAGTTCACTGTATTGTTTGTGACTTTTAAAAGTTAATTGAAATGCCAAAGTTTTGAGCATGAAGAATAAATTTCATTTGACCTTTTAAGAAAAATTGTTCTTGTATAGTCTTTGGAAGACAAAATCTGTCTTCTCTACCAATCACATTAAAATGAGCCAGGTGGCGGATTACTTAAATATCTCGCCTTTCATCTCTGGAGACTGGGGTTTAAATGTGTCTTAAAAGAAATACCCAAGAGTGATTTGTTTATATCTTGAAGCCCATACAATTGGGCCTTAAGTAGTAATAACTTGCAGCTGTGGAGATTCTCTTACAAATCATCAGAAAAGTCATAGGACAAGATAGCAGGGCTTCAGTAAAAGTATAAAGGCCACCCAGATAATCCATATAGGATAAAGCTTATACAAATAATGAACTTTCCTGGTCAATGAAAACTACTAAATGAGCTATTGGTCTTAAAAAAAAGAGAGAGAGAGACCAACAGAGAAAGAAAAATGAGTAGTCTCAGTTCAGATTAAGCAGTGAAAGCATCCCTAAAGACATGCAAATTATAATGGTAAATGAAAATAAATAAGCCAAAAGGATAGCTTACTAGTGCCCTCTAGTGTACTGTCTCTTCTGTTTTCTATGAAGTATGACTTTTTATTTTATTTTTTCTACACTATAATAGTGTTTTGAATATAATTTCTAGAACTGAAAACACAAAAGAAATAATTAAAAGCTATAAGCCTTTAAAAATCAAATATTAACATTATCAGGAAAAAATTAAAAGAACAACCAACCTAATAACATTATTACACGGTATTAATGTCAATAAACTGACATTAGTGGCAAAGAAAGACGGACAGACAGGAAACTGATATCATTTCCCCTTCCCCATGCTTGGGCAAAGAAGCCTTCTCCCCGAAAAATGTTTTGCTTCACAGTCACTGTGTTTTGCATCCTAACTGTATCAAGTGCCAACCAAACAGATTGTTTGCTAATTGATATCATAAAGCAAGACGGCCCAGTGAAGGATGACAATTCTGACTCTAGCAAACAGCAGCTGATGTAGATCTTGATAGAAATGCTGTCATTTTCAACACAAACTGCCTAGAATTGACTTTTCACTGTAAATATAGAGACGTGGCAGAAGCCTCGTACACCCACCTTTATTTTTTTAAAAATGAAATGACAATTCTCTTACAATATTTCTGTCACCAGTTCTAGTTTAGCTGGTAGCATCTTAAAGAAAATAAGTTGTAGGGGTATCATTCAGACTCTGTACACAGCATTTACAGACAAGCTAAAAGCTTTTGCCCATAGCCAGATGCAGGCTCAGGAAGAACATTATGTTTGCTTACAGATTTTTAGAATGGAATAAAACAGCCAGTGCAGGAACTCTCTCTATATTAAAAATTGCAATATGTCAATAAATTAGGATAGTAAAAGGTATACGCTACTTCAAGTACAGTCGTCTCTCAGTATCTAAGGGCATTTGGGTTCAGGACCCCTGCGGATACGAAAACTCACAGGTACTCAAGTCTCAAGTATAAAATGGCACAGTCCAGTTGGTCCTCTCTTTCGGTGGGTTCCCCATCCACGGATATAGGGGGGCTGATGATATTGATAAATTCAACCACAGCATATTTGAAAATAAAAATTATTTTCACATTTCTATGCATCCTTCACAGCAAAATGCTTTTTCCTAAGTGGGACTTAGCCTGTCAGAATAGAAGAGCAGTACTTAAATGAAGCATGTATGTGTGTGTGTGGTGGGGGGTGGGTACTTACAAGGCACTGATAAATGTCTAAGGTGAAATCAAATGAAATGTGATTCCACACAAGTTTTTTGAACCTGGGTTCCTAAAGAACAATGGCCACATGACACAAATAATTCAAGAAAATGATAAAGGCATTCTGAGAAAGAAGGAACGATAATGAAGGGATTTGGAAGTTTCCAGTTTACCTCACAAGGAGGAAGATGGAGGAAGAGGTAACATACTGCATGGCAAAAACACAGCAGTCTACTTCACGTATTCAAAATCAAAAGAGCAATTATTTTAAAGAATATATTTACACTTTTTAGCTATTTGCACTTTGTTAAATAATTTCACTTCATGTCAACCTTGACTCTTCCTTTCTGTTTTGCAGAGTAAAAACTGATGAATAAAAATAGATGGATTACAAAAACAACAGAATACACTTTCTTCTCAAGTGCTCGTGGAACATGCCCCAGGAGAGATCATATCGTGGATCACAAATCAAGCCTCGGTAAATTTAAGAAAACTGGAATCATATCAAGTATCTTTTCCAACCACAACGCTATGAGACTAGATATCAATTAAAGGGAAAAAAATGTAAAAAACAGAAACACATGGAGGCTAAACAATACACTACTAAATAACCAAGAGATCACTGAAGAAATCAAAGAGGAGATCAAAAAATACCTAGAAACAAATGACAATGAAAACATGACAACCTAAAACCTATGGGATGCAGCAAAAGCAGTTCTAAGAGGGAAGTTTATAGCAATAAAATCCTACCTCAAGAAACAAGAAACATCTCAAATAAACAACTGAAACTTACACCTAAAGCAATTAGAGAAAGAAGAACAAAAAACCCCCAAAGTTAGCAGACGGAAAGAAATCATAAAGATCAGATCAGAAATAAATGAAGAAGAAGGAAACAATTGCAACGATCAATAAAACTAAAAGCTGGTTCTTTGAGAAGATAGACAAAATTGATAAACCATTAGCCAGACACATCAAGAAAAAAAGGGAGAAGACTCAAATCAACAGAATTTGAGAGATTACTACAAACAACTATATGCCAATAAAATGGACAACCTGGAAGAAAGGAAGAAATTCTTAGAAAAGCACAGCCTTCCAAGACTGAACCAGGAAGAAAGAGAAAATATGAACAGACCAATCACAAGCACTGAAATTGAGACTGTGATTAAAAATCTTCCAACAAACAAAAGCCCAGGACCAGATGGCTTCACAGCTGAATTCTATCAAACATTTAGAGAAGAGCTAACACCTATCCTTCTCAAACTCTTCCAAAATATAGCAGAGGGAGGAACACTCCCAAACTCATTCTATGAGGCCACCATCACCCTGATGCCAAAACCAGACAAAGATGTCACAAAGAAAGAAAACTACAGGCCAATATCACTGATGAACATAGATGCAAAAATCCTCAGCAAAATACTAGCAAACAGAATCCAACAGCCCATTTAAAGGATCATACACCATGATCAAGTGGGGTTTATCCCAGGAATGCAGGATTCTTCAAAATATGCAAATAAATCAATGTGATACACCATATTAACAAATTGAAGGAGAAAAACCATATGATCATCTCAATAGATGCAGAGAAAGCTTTCAACAGAATTCAAGTCCCATTTATGATAAAAACTCTCCAGAAAGTAGGCATAGAGGGAACCTAACTCAACATAATAAAGGCCATATGTGACAAACCCACAGCCAACATCATTCTCAATAGTGAAACACTGAAACCATTTCCTCTAAGATCAGGAACAAGACAAAGTTGCCACTGTCACCACTATTATTCAACACAGTTTTGGAAGTTTTAGCCACAGCAATCAGAGAAGAAAAAGAAATAAAAGGAATCCAAATTGGAAAAGAAGAAGTAAAACTGTCACTGTGTGCAGATGACATGATACTATACATAGAGAATCCTAAAGATGCCACCAGAAAACTACGAGAGCTAATCTATGAATATGGTAAAGTTTCAGGATAAAAAATTAATGCACAGAAATCTCTGGCATTCCTATACACTAATGATGAAAAATTCTGAAAGAGAAATTAAGGAAATACTCCCATTTACCATTGCAACAAAAAGAATAAAATACCTAGGAATAAACCTACATAGGGAGACAAAAGACCTGTATGCAGAAAACTATAAGACACTGATGAAAGAAATTAAAGATAATACCAACAGATGCAGTGATATGCCATGTTCTTGGATTGGAAGAATCAATATTGTGAAAATGTCTATACTACCAAAAGCAACCTACAGATTCAATGCAATCCCTATCAAACTACCATGGCATTTTTCACAGAACTAGAGCAAAAACTTGCACAATTTGTATGGAAACAGAAAAGACCCCGAATAGCCAAAGCAATCTTGAGAAAGAAAAACGGAGCTGGAGGAATCAGGCTCCCTGACTTCAGACTATACTACAAAGCTACAGTAATCAAGACAGTATGGTATTGGCACAAAAACAGAAATAGAGATCAATGGAACAGGATAGAGAACCCAGAAATAAACCCACACACATATGGTCACCTTATCTATAATAAAGGAGGCAAGAATATAAAATGGAGAAAAGACAGCCTCTTCAATAAGTGGTGCTGGGAAACCTGGACAGGTACATGTAAAAGAATGAAATTAGAACACTTCCTAACACCATACACAAAAATAAACTCAAAATGGATTAAAGACCTAAATGTAAGGCCAGACACTATCAAACTCTTAGAGGAAAACATTGGCAGAACACTCTATGACATAACTCACAGCAAGGTCCTTTTTGACCCACCTCCTAAAGAAATGGAAATAAAAACAAAAAGAAACAAATGAGACCTAATGAAACTTCAAAACTTTTGCAAAGCGAAGGAAACTTTAAACAAGATGAAAAGACAACCCTCAGAATGGGAGAAAATATTTACAAACGAAGCAACTGACAAAGGATTAGTCTCCAAAATATACAAGCAGCTCATGAAGCTCAATACCAAAAAAACAAACCCAATACAAAAATGGGCAGAAGATCTCATTAGACATTTCTCCAAAGAAGATATACAGATTGCCAACAAACACATGCAAGGATGCTCAACATCACTGATCATTAGAGAAATGCAAATCAAAACTACAATGAGGTATCACCTCACACCAGTCAGAATGGCCATCATCAAAATATCTACAAACAATAAATGCTGGAGAGGGTGTGGAGAAAAGAGAACCCTCTTGCACTGTTGGTGGGAATGTAAATTAATACAGCCACTATGGAGAACAGTATGGAGGTTCCTTAAAAAACTAAAAATAGAACTACCATATGACACAGCAATACCACTACTGGGCATATACCCAAAGAAGACCATAATTCAAAAAGAGTCATGCACCACAATGTTCACTGCAGCACTATTTACAATAGCCAGGACATGGAAGCAACCTAAGTGTCCATCGAGAGACGAATGGATAAGGAAGATGTGGCACATATATACAATGGAATTACTCACCCATAAGAAGAAATGAAATTGAGTTATTTGTAGTGAGGTGGTTGGACCTAGAGTCTGTCATACAGAGTGAAGTAAGTCAAAAAGAGAAAAACAAATACCATATGCTAAGACAAATATATGGAATCTAAAAAAGAAAAAAATGGTTATGAAGAACCTAGGGTCAGGATGGGAATAAAGACACAGACCTACTAGAGAATGGACTTGATGACACAGGGAGGGGGAAGGGTAAGATGGGACAAAGTGAGAGAGTATTACTGACATATATACACTACCAAATGTAAAATAGATGGCTAGTGGGAAGCAGCTGCATTGCACAGGGAGATCAGCTCAGTGCTTTGTGACCACCTAGAGGGGTAGGATAGGGAGGGTGTGAGAGAGACACAAGAGGGAGGAGATATGGGGATATATATATACGTGTAGCTGATTCACTTTGTAATACAGCAGAAATTAACGCAACATTGTAAAGCATTTATACACCAATAAAGATGTTAAAAAAAACCAGATGGAGTATACTCAGAAAATTTTCAAAGTAGAAGGGAAGCTCAGAGATCATCTAGTTTACTCATCCTCAGATCTAATCAGTTAGCAAAGGAGGAAACTGAGGCACAAAGAGGTAAAATCAGGTATGTTTAAAATCACGCAGCAAATAGGTAGCAGAGCCAGAAGTAAAATGAGTCTCTAGTTATTCTAGCCAGTTTTTCAACTAGCTATTTTGGATGTAATACAAAGTCTTTCTTAAAAAGACTTAAAAGAGCTCAATTTTCTACTGTTTCAGTATAAGTTTTAACAACTTAATTCTTAAAATGGGCAAAAGAACAGACCCAATGGAACAAATGGCAGAATGGATGGAAATCCCATCACAGCTGATGTCAAATTGTTTTGCAGTCTAAAGTTAATCCTGAGGTAGTACCTGATGGACTTTTAATTAAGTAGCAAACATCTATACGTATGTGTCTGTCAATTTACTCTACATTCTGTTTGAAAAAGATTAACTGACACAATCTAGGGGCTTGGTTATATTACGAGTTAACCTCACACTGCCATTTATTTTTCTTATTGCTAAAATTCTCTTTACCCTAAATTTGTAGAGGAAATTTTTGAAAACAGTCATTTTGTTTATGATCTCTACTGAACACAGTCTAACATTATTCATTCAAACTGATTTTTTCATATATTATTTTTATACTGTATTCAAAGTTTTTGCCTAATTTTCAGATGATTCCAATTGAACGTCTGCCTATATCCTGAGGCTCAATTCTCAGATTTCTTAGGTAGGAAGCTGACTTAGTACACTGGGCATATGTGATATCACCAAAACTGGATCCTTTGTGAGCACCAACAAGAAACCCAGGAAGTGAGGAAGATCTAGATCATAACAGGGAAAATAACAAAGTAACTGAAACTGGTGTTTGAACCTCCTACACCTCCCTACCGCCCTTTACTGGATCTGCTCAACACAAGAAGGAAGTATGGAAAAAAGTACACAGACTGAAAACAAAAAAGGGAGGAGGAATTTGGGCTCAAAGTGTTCACTATCCAATTTCACTTCATTTCAAAGTTATAATCCATATGACTTGGTTCTCCCTCTCTGGTGAGCACTAGTGCCACTGTGCCATATACTATTGTTTGGACTCAGGTCTCCCTTCGTTATCCTTTAATTGGCTTGACCTATGGGAAGGGTGGCTTGCAACCAAGCTAACAACATAAATCCACTCCAGGCTCTATAAAATCCACTATAGACAGCTCTTCTGGGAGAATAAAAAGAAAGGAGCAATTTATCCAAAGTTCATACTTCTTCATGCATCTCATATACCAAAGCATGTATTTTATAGCATGATAACAGGTAACGATTCTTTTGCTTATAATTTGAACTTCCTCCCCCGCCATGTAGTTAATGCATAATGAAGATTTGAAATCGTACGAATGTATGAAAAGCACAATTTAAACAGATAAAGTCAAAATTGCAGTTAGAAAACTAACTTTTGGTTACCAATTTTAATTCAAGAAATTCTAATAGGTAAAAAAAATCGGATGCTAGATTCTTTTAAAATATTAGCTCAGTAAAAATAGTGGAAAAAGTCAAGTTACCAAAGAAAACTCATTTTATACCTCTATAAATGTAGACTATTAAAAAACAATAACACAAAAGTAGTTACACATCATAAACAAAAGAAAAAGAAAACTTGCCAAAATTGGTAAACATAGAACTATTTGAAAGTTCTTCTTAAGACCAAAAGTCACAAATCTCTTGTGATCTGGGCATATTATTTTTTTGGTTGATGCTTTTTTTTTTTGGCAGTACGCGGGCCTCTCACTGTTGTGGCCTCTCCCATTGTGGAGCACAGGCTCCAGAAGCGCAGGCTCAGCGGCCACGGCTCACGGGCCCAGCCGCTCCGCGGCATGTGGGATCTTCCCGGACCGGGGCACAAACCCACGTCCCCTGCAGCGGCAGGCGGACTCTCAACCACTGCGCCACCAGGGAGGCCTGGTTGATACATTTTTTATTAATATATCTTCATACACATTTTATAGAGTCATGGTTAAATTTTATATACTTTGGGGACACACTGAATGATAACTCTTAAATTCTTTGGACTGTGAAAATGCTTAAATAGACCCATCTAAGAATAGATTTTGAAGCATGCATGATATTCCCAATTTTAGCAGAATAAAGATAATGACTGAAATATCAAGAAGCATTATGCATGCATTTCATAAAAGAGTATTTTAATCATATTCCATGAACTCAACTATGTCCTCCAAGATCCCTGTTTAAGCATGTCAAGTGGTCGTGACTTAATAACTTTCAGCTAATCAATCTAAGTGTTTTTGGGAGAAAAACAACTCTAGTAGAGCTGCATTACTTAAAAATCATTAACTTTCTTTTCAAAACCATCCACCTTATTTATTGCTAGACCTTGATACTGATTCAGTGTTTTGGCTAAATACGTGTCATATTTATATTATCTCAAAATGTCCCTTCTCTTTCCTCAGTGGATCCATCCTTTGAAAGACTAAGGGAATTATGTTGTGATATAAGTCTGAGGAAACTAACAACAACGGCAACAAAAGGTAAAGGAAATGACGTTCCAAGCTGTCACTTTAAGAAACCATCAACCTTGTGGGATTATATCCAAAGAGTACAACAATTCGGAAATATTTTCCATAAGGCATATGACAATATTGAATGAACAATTAAGCCCTTATGATAGTACCATCATACTAAAGCATTTGATAATTGAATTAAAAGTTTTGTATGTAGCTATAGGAAGCTAAATTTTTATGAAATTAAAATAGCCTCGCTCCATATGAAAGACTAAAAAATACTTAATAAAATGATAATAAAGCTTTCTGGGTGACCCTGCTAATAGTATTTTAAAAAGCATGATATTTTCATTGCATATACTTCCATACTTCGTACTTTTTGAAAATACAGACTCCCCCACAAAAGGGACTCCAGATACTTTCCAGACTACTGCAAGCCTAATAGAGAAAGGGCAACACACAGATGATCATCCATCCTACTGATGGGAAGAGAAGTTTGTTAGTTCACAAGGCAGAGACATATGTTGTTTTGTTTCTTTGAAATGTTAGTTATTTGATCATTTTCCCCTTACATATAAGAGGTGGATACTAATATCATATTTATACTACAGATCAGGAAACTAAATCTTAGAGAGATTTAGCAACTTGTATAACATCATACAGATAGTAATTGGCAAAGTTAGAGTTTATATCAAATGTTTCTGAACCCAAATCTTACAATTTTAATTCTTATATTCTCTCTAAGATGACTCTAAGTTATATATTCCAGCAATATTCCTTCTGTTGTAGATGGCAGGGCTTCCAAATGACTGAGAGTCAAAGCTGAATCCCCACAGACACAGAAATTTTCCAACGCCCATTCAAAAGTAAATATGCCTCTAAAAATCCACTAATCGCTAACTTCACACCTCCCCAAAACCTACATTAGATCGCTGCTTAAAACAACCGAGAGCTTCCTTTCCCTAGCAAGACATTAATGTAGTTAGGTTTTTTTTCCCTCCAGATTTGACTAGCAGCCTCATGTTTAACACACCCAATGATACCCCAGACAAAGGTGAGGACTCTACCAATCCCTAGAGAATGTCCCTTTGCCATTCATAATTATTTTTAATACCCTCCTTTCTGAACACTCTAGAAACAGGAAAATATCCACCTGCCCGAGAAGTGAAGATAATTGGCAACAACCCAAAACACATCAATTCTTACTAAGTTCTTACTTAGCTCTTACAAAGGAATAAAAAGTCAACTTTCCCAAGCCATTTTCTCAGGTCTAACATACCTACTCTGTTAGAAATTTGGGTCTAGGAGTAGTCAATGATTTGACTTAAATCACTATCTTTAAAAACTTGCTTCTAGCGTTCAAAATGAAAAAGAAAAAAGAAAGAAAAGAAAAAGGAAAAAAAGAGAAACCATAGTATTATTAGAATAAAAATCAAGTCTATATTTATAGGATTTTGAATATAGAAAAGCACATGAATAGGAAGATATCATTCAAAAACAGTTGAATTTAACCTCATAAATATACTTCTGTACTTAAAATATAAATAATACTAAAAGAAAAGTGATAGAAAAAACACAGGACAAAAGGTTCAAATCATAATTATTTTAAAAATTACAAACCAATAAAAAACGGTTGTCCTACAGTTAAAGGATGAGATTAGAAGATGTATAAATCATAAAAAGTAAGTATCAGATAAATTAACTCAATCTTCACTGTTCTCAAAGAAATACAAATGTAATCAACAAACGCATTTTATCTACACAGTAATAGAATACTTCTTTGGAGGATCAGGTTGTTTACTTTGTTTTAATAAATATATAAAGCTCGTAGGTGTAGAAGAAAATGGATACATACAGTTGGAATAATGAAAAAATATATAAACTTTACAAAAATGTTATCCAAAAGACAATATTCTAGAATATTTTCTAAGAAATTTCAGCAAAACACTAAAATTTAATTATATAATGTTAGTGTGTTGTTGGTATACAAGTAAAAATAATGTTGTGAATGCAATGTAAGTTTGATTAAAAAACATTATGACAATCTATGCAGTGGAATTCTATTGAACCACTAAATGCAATTACGTAAAAATAATTTCTTAATTCCCTGCCAAGTGTGATTTTGATGTGAAACAACAGCTTTAAATTCTAAAATCCAAAATCTACTCATGCTTGTATGATACACCATACAGTAGTAGAGTAGCACATGAAAAGGCTAGCATTTTGCTGAGGTTTCAATGATAAAACACATGTAAAAGACATAAGATAGCAACCAATAAGAACTGTTTCTAAAAATGTTTAAAGAAGTAGTAGCTGCATAAAATTGGTGGGAAAAACAGCCTGATCCCATCATGGGCTTCTAGATAATTAAGGAAGATGATTCAAGAAAATGATTAGGAGCTGCAGCAGGTTTGTAATATACCAAGGACCGGGTTGTGCTGTGGAGACTGTTGCCTTGTAGAACTGTTTTACTTTAAAATAACTTTGCATGTGCTTTCATTGTTTTGATTTTCTGGTAACAACCCCTTTTCTCTGAAACTTTGATCTTATCAACTTCTCTCATCCCTCCACTTTTATACTTCTAAGTTGAAAAAAGCAGAGAGAGAAAAAACAAACAAAAAAAACCCCAAGTGTTATATAATGTAATCCAAATGGGTGAAATTCTGTGTTGCCTCCTACTAGAAAAGACCCAGCTGGCATGTGGGGTTCAATGCTTAGTTCCACTGTGTTTTTCAGTCTTTGCCATCAGCACCTCCAAGAATTCCGTGTGTGGTAGCTGATTCACCCAAGAGTATCTCTGCTGAGATGTTATGCTACTTGAGGTTGTTATTTTCATTATAACCATTAATTACATGCACTGAGGATTTGTTTGTTTCATTGTAAATATATTATGGTTTGAATGTTAGAATTATTTTAACGGAAACTTTTTTTTAATAGACAATTTTTTTCAGCTTTATTGAGGTATAATCAATACACAATAAACTGATCTTATTTAAAATATACAATGTGAACAGTTTGCTATATGAAGAACATTTTTAGTACATTCCATTTGAATAGATCATAGTGATCTATCCAAGGTCTGTTCTGAGAGACAACTTTGATTCTTATTTGATATTTTAACCTTACTATTTTTTTAGTTGAGGGAGCCCAACTTGTAGTCTAGACCTTCTCCTAGGGTCTACTCTTACAGTCCTTGGCATTTTTAAGAAAAAATAATGAAAAGAAAATATTAAAAATGTTTTTGATGAATTATCTTTTTTAAAAAAGACTATTTTTAGACCAGTTTTTGGTTCACAGCAAAACTGAATCGAAAGTACAGAGACTTTTCACATACCTCTGTCCCAACACACACATTGTCTCTCCCATTGTCAGCATCCCCCACCAGAGTGGTAGATCTGTTACAACTGATAATTGTACATTGATGCACCACCCAGAAGTTCATAGCTTACACTAGGGTTCACTCTTGGTGTTTTATATTTTATGGGTCTTAACAAATATATAATGTCACATATCCACCATTACAATATCATACATATGTCTATGGAACAAATAAAGAAGATGTAGTACAGATATACAATGGATTACTACTCAGCCATAAAGATAAAATCTTGCCATTTGTGACAACACAGGTGAGTGCAGAAGGTATTATGCTATGTGAAAAAAGTCAGACAGAGAAAGACAAATACACATGATCTTACTTATATGTGTAATCTAAAAAGCAAAACAAACAAACCAAAATGAAAACAGACTCAATAGTTACAGAGAACAAACAGGTGGTTGCCCGAAAGGAGAGTGAGGGATGAAATAGTGAAAGGGATTAAGAGGTAAAAACCTCCAGTTATATAACAAATAACTCATGCAAATGTACTATAAGGCATATGGTCAATAATATTGTAATTACTTTTTATGAGGACAGATGGCTACTAGACTTATTGTGGTGATCATTTCATAATGTATGCAAATGTCCAATCATTATGGAGTACACCTGAAACTAATATAATATTGTTCATTAAAGAAATGAAAAAATAAAAATACACCTATAGAGAAGTAGTGAAAGTCAGGTCTTAATTTTAGCATTAACCCAGAGATCATACGTAGAATCTCAAGTCCCATAAGAGGGATGTTTACCAAGAATTTTTGGTTAAAGTTGCAATCCATTTATCTCCCTAGACATTCTATCTTTTAATTTTGGTTTAAACCATATCAACAAATGGGAGTGAATAAAATTTACTGGTGAGAAACACTTTTCTGAAGAAACTAATTCCTCCTCAAATTATTCCTTGACCTTATCTTCCTATTCTGTCTGTATTTTCCCATCACCCTGAAATATTTGTATATTTTTTCAATTTTATTTTGATTTATGTACAATGCTAAGGCACCTCAAATATTTGTGGAAAAAAAGGAAATGCATATATGTAATTAAATTAAACATTTTTTATGTTTATGCTTCCTAGAATCTTACATACCAATAAATAATAACAATCTCTGTAGCAACCATGATTTCAGCACAGCTCTGACATTGACCAGTTAGTAACCTAACATCTGAGATTTAGTTTTAGCATTTATAACTTGTTAATATTAATCTCATTGTGGATCATTTATAGCATAACTAATACCAAGTGCTTGCTCACTTTATTTCACACATTAGGTATTAATCATCATTTGTCTAATTTTCCCCCAATAAATACCATCTTTTTCCCTTTAATCTTCCTTCTCTAAGAACCACTATTTCCTGGGTGCAGAAGCATCTCTAAAATCAAGTCCTTGAAGCTTTGAGCCCCTCTCATCATTCATATCACACTTTCTGGCTGTTTCCCTATAATCTGTAAACAATTTCTAACCATTTACACAGTTCCTTCTTCCATCCTGCAATTCTACTACTAGATGTATTAAGTCAGAAATTAATTGGAAATTGCCAAAGTTTTAATATGGTTTTTTTTTTAATTTCTCAAGCATAAAATTAGCTTGGTGCTAAAATCAATTAAAGCAGGACTATGGTACTATAGATGAAATGCCAGGCATTTCATCACCCTACACATTTCACATATTGGACAAGATAATATGTCCAAGATTTAAGTCCTGCACATAGTTGGACCAAAAAAATGTTGAACTGATCTGGACACATCCCTGTTTATTTACTCCATATGTTGAGGACTCAATTACAGTGGCATAAAGATTAATGATTAATCATTTTTAAAGATGGCTATTGCAAATGGTTTCCTATTATTTGGAGATTTTCATGCCTCAAAAAGTCATAAACACAAAAAACTACATATATTTTATGGTCTTACCAATAATAATAATATTTGCTAAAAGCATACATGTACCTAAACTCACTTCAACAATTTAAACGTAACAACTACCTTTGAGATCACTTGTATGTCCCTTTCCAATCAGACTGACATGCCTCTCTGAAAAGTTAATCATTCAATATTCTAAATTTTCTGATATTTAATTTTTTAATAATTATAGGTAACATGTACGTTCCCTAAATAAAACACTGTTTAGTTTTGTATGTTTTACCACTATATAAATGGATTCATTTTGTCTATTCTTTTGTGATTTATTTTTTTACCCTAAAATATTATGTTTGAATTTGATCTATGTTTTTGTACTCATTTTCCAGGATGTATATATCTCAATATATGAATATATATATATTCACTATTCCATGCTTTTTTTGCCTGTTTGCTAGTTTACTTTTATTGTTCTATAAATATTGTGTGTGTTAATATACATATATATTCTTATATATATAATTTTTTTTCAGACAAAAATGTGTCAATCAGTTTGAGCTGCTATAACAGAATATCAGAGACTGCATGGCTTAAAACAGCAAACGTTTATTTCTCATGATTCTGGAGGCCAGGAATTCTATGATCAACGTCCTAGCAGATCTAGTGCCTGGTGAGGTGCATGGTTTGCAGACAACAATCTTCTCCTTAAATCATCACAAGGCTGAGAGCGAGATCATCTCTCTCTAGTTTCTTCTTATAAGGACACAAATCCCGTTGAGGAGGGCTCCTCTTTCATTACCTCCCAAAGTCTCTACCTCCTAATACCATCACACTAGAGGGTAGGATTTCAACTTACGAGTTTTGGGAGGACACAAACATTTAGTCCATTATAAGATCTATTGTCAGTTATAGATAGTAAATATCTCGTCAGTAATATGTATGAGGTGAATATTTTCTCTCCGGTTCTGCTTTGATTTGGCACTTCCTTTATGCTATTAGAAAAAACAGAAGTTCTTAATTTTAGTGTAATAGAATTTTAGCTTTTTCCTTTAGCTTATTATGTTTGCATTTTGTTGACAAAATTCATACCTACCCTGATGTTAAAGATATTCTCATATTTTCTTCAAAATCCTTAAAAGTATTACCTAATATAATTCTGTCCCTTATTTATTTGAATTTATTTTGTAGGGATCAAATTTTTTTTCCCCCACAGAAGTGACTTATTTTCCTTGTATCATTTTCCTCACTCATTGTTTTTAAATTTTATATCTTAAAATGTCTGTTATCTGATTAAGTCACCATTGTTTCATTTTCTTGCTTTTCATTTCTTTAATTGCAAGTTTATTTGGCTTTCTTTGAATTTTTGTCCCTACACATAATTTTCAAAGTTATCTTCAACATATTAAAACAAACTATTGGGATGTTATTAGAATTAGAATAAATATCAATTTGCAGATGACAGAAATGTTTATGATAATGATCGAATAACATTTTGATGTCACTCTTATTTGCGAAGGTAATTTCATTGTATATTTAATTCTGTGTTGCTCGGCATCCTCAGTGTCCTGAAGATACTATTTCACAATATCTTAGTTTTATTATTGCCATTAAGAAGCCGCTTATTAGTTTAGTTTCCCTCCCTATGTAGGTAAGCTGTCTCTTACCCTGAGCACCTTTCACAAATTACTCTTTGGTGCTTTCCAGTTTCATGTATTTAGATGTTGACATTTGTTTATTTATCCTGTCTTGGGATTTTTAAGATTCATTTATCCTACTTTTGGGTTTTCATTCTTTTTAATTCTGAAAAATTCTAGATATTATCTCTATTGATTATTCCTATTCTAATTTTTGTTTTGGACTTCAATTAGATGAAGGTATAAATGTTAAAACTTATCACTTTACATGTCTCCTAAGCTGTCTTTCATAGTTTTATCTCTTATCTTTCTGTGATTTCTGGATATGTCTCTTCTGATTTTTTTTTTATTGCATTAATCTCTTCATTGCATCTCATTTTTGGTTTAGTGTGACTTTGTGTTTCATATATTTTTCTAGAAATGCTACAATGGTTTTTTTTTTTTTAGTTCCATTAGGTCATCTTGAAAGTCTTCTCTCTTAGCCATAATCTGATACATTTTTCATTTAAACATATTTAGCATACTGATTTAATATTCTATGATGATAATTTCAATAGCAGTAGGTGGTAAATATCTCATTCTGTAGTTTGTGTTTTTGTTGGCTCTAACAGTCTTACTTCTCTCCCCATGTGTCTTATGAATTTTTTGTTTTTGAGAATCAGTTTTCCTGGAAGTTTATTGTGGGATCATCTTGAAGCTTATGTTCAATGTGTTTTTTTCTCCAGAGAAGATCTGCATATGCTTCTACCAAGCACCTGAGGGTCAACTGAAAATAAACTTTCTGGTTGTGGGTTTCAGGACCAATTAGTGTTATTTCTAATCCCTACCCAGGAAGGATGGTTATGAATTCTTGGGAGAGATATGTTTGTTTGTCTGTTGTTTTGTTCTTCTCTGAAGCCACTGAGAGGCAAAGATTTCTTGATATTTCACACCAAAAGAAAGGTTTGTTTTCTTATTTCAGCCACAGAGGGTGTCACTGGTTCAGGGCTCTGGGTTAATTCTGAACCTCTCGGCCACCTCTCCACTATACATACAGTAAGTTCCCTACATACAGAGGAGTTCCGTTCCGAGAGCACATTCGTTAGTCCAATTTGTTCATAAGTCCAACAAAGTTAGCCTAGGTACCCAGCTAACACAATCGGCTATATAGTACTGTACCGTAATAGGTCTATAATACTTTTCACACAAATAATACATAGAAAACAAACACAAAAAATAAAACATTTTTAATCTTACAGTACAGTACCTTGAAAAATACTGTAGTACAGTACAACAGCTGGCACACAGGGGCTGGCATCGAGTGAACGGGCAAGAAGAGTTACTGACTGGAGGAGGGAAACGAGGTGGGAGGGAGATGGTAGAAGCTGAAGGATCGTCAGCAATAGCAGACGGAGGGCAAGCTGCAATTTCACTCATGCCTGACGTTGACGGCACGGTTCTGGTTCCTTGCTGGATTCATTTCTATCTACCCTCTTGAAAAAAACGATCCAGTGATGCACGTTTGCATCTTTGAAAGTTCACAACTTGAAGGTTCATATGTAGGGGACTTACTGTATCCAAATATTTGTCGTTCACTTATGGCCCTTAAAACTGAAGCTCTGGGGCAGGAGTCAATTGGCAGAGACCCTAAGCCAACATCCATCTTCAATACTTGCTGATTTTTCTATATTTAAGCTTTCTGATTATAGCTTCCAATGATATCCTTACTATCTTGCTACTGAAAGATTAATTTTAAATATTTTTATTTTAGGTGGCTTTGTACCAGGAAGGCTGGGGGAATATCACATGTCTTTTGTGCTTTAAGTAATCATTTAACTCGCAAACTCAAAGTCCTTAGTATGGGACACATAAAGCTGATCTGAAGTATGAGTGATGTATCTCCTAAGACTGCATTCATACCACAGGGTATCTTTTTCTGTGTGCCACATTTCTAAGACACAGTCCCAATTTAGGCACCAAGGCTTATGAACGAATACTGGATCTTAGGTACCATTTGATTCCACTCTGTTTGTCTGGTCTCCCCGCAACGCAATACTGAGCATTGTATCTGGTAGCAGGCATGTTAGGAAGGCCCAACTGTCTCAGCAATGGAGGCAGTTTGGTTGTCTATCATTGTTAATCCAACCATTTGAGCAAATCAAATTAAGTAGGCATGACAGAGCCGTGAGAAGCATATTTATTTGAGTTGAATGATAAAGATGGAAGCAAATGAAATAATCTGACTCCAGAGCTCATGCTCTTATCACTGCACTATAATTCTCCAAAATTGCTGCTTCAGAAATGGAACTTGATTCCTAATTGGTGCATTCATAGGAATATGAACACCTACTCGTTAAGAGCAGAAGCTCATATTTAACTGATAAAACCATATAAGTAAAGCTAACTCTTAAAGTAACTCTAATACATAATAATTTTTGAGATTACCATCTGCTAATAAGCACAAGCTTATCTCTAATATATACTTTCAGAAGTATATGATAATCCAAAATGTATTTAGAATCTATACCTAAATGTATTTGCCACATTCTCCTCTTGAGAAAGGCAAATCTAATTTTTCAGAAATCCTTCATAAAATGACCAAAATAATCCTCAAGCCAAAACCTAGAAGAAAGAAGGGCCTGTGAGTTCTGGTGAATTTGGACATTGATCCAGAATTATCTAAAAATTTTATTCACCCTTTCTTCATACTTTAAGGTTTATATATATTTTCAATTGAACACTTTAAGGAACACTGCAAAATCTGGCGCATCCCAAGGACATGACAAGGAGAGTGACTGACTATGCTGTAAATACAAAGATGAAAGAAATATGTGTTGTTACGTTATCCTGACGGCAATCTTCAAAGTGCTGACCTAGTGACAATAAAATTAAAGTGAGAAGAAGCTAGATTCTGGAATAACATAAATATCATTTTTAAAAGTTTTTCCAATCCCAAAATGAAATGGATTTTCTTAAGAAATACTAAGCTTCACTCCCCTAGAAGTAGCCACAAAGAAAACTGGTTGTGTGTCTGAGATGCTATCCCAGGTGACCCACGGCCATAAGTCTGGCTGTCTTTCATAGAATCCACTAAGTCTGCCTCCTTCCTGGTCACAGCTCTTCTCACTGATGTTTACAGGTTTGAATGCACAGTTTTCATTTACAGAGTCTCTGCCCTAAAAAAATGACTTTGTTCCAACAAGCATTTTGGGCAAAAATATAGCTTTTAACCATTCAGACATGGCCGGTGGGAGTCAGTGGATCAAGCAGGAGATGACAGATGCAATTGCTTTGTAGACATTTTCAAATCTTAAGAGAAAGATCTCCTAGAAAAAGTGGCACGTCTACTGCCGCCGTTAAAGTGACAGAGCAATAGATCTTGGGCTGCCTGGGGTGCTGCCTGAAAAATCAAGAAACTCTCTATAAAGACCCATTGATGTCTCATGAAAGGTATCCAAAAACATTCTATTTAGAATATCCACCTTATTTCCTTCTGAACAATGTAACTCCCCTGCGGCTGAGGAATTGAGAAAAACGTGATTTGTCAGTTTTAAAGGATATCTGTTTTAACAGAGCACACTGAGAGGTAATCTAGAAATTCTCTCTTTGGAAGGGAGTTTGTTTCAAACTATGTTTAAATAGAAAGTGTGTCCATTAGGGAAACATTTATTTAATAAAAATAATTTGGAGTTATTCAATGACTCTCAGTAATATCTTCTAAAAAGTTGGTATATGAAAAGCCTTAATCATTACTTTTACTGCTATTAATTCAAAAAACTAAAATTTATAACTCTTGCTTCTTTATAATAAGACATTAGAGTATATCACTGCTAAGTAATTGTATGTTAGTTGATTATCACCCAATCCTTGAATATATAAACTGAGGTTCCCAATTTACTGTCTGTTCCTAAGTCCTGCCCATTAGAAAATGTGAATGCTAATACCTTCCTCATAAAGTTACTGTTAGTATTAAATTCTTGGTACGTTGATGTCAATATCATTTTTTTACTTGCTGAAGTATGAGTATGCTATTTATAACTTTTATTGAGTGTTTATTATGTTCTTTGAATATGACCCTGAAATATCAAGTCAAATGGCTTAATATAATTTCCTGTAAACTATATGAATCTACAAGTTCCACAATCTCTATTCTTGGCATCATTTTGAAATTTATTCACAAAACTTATCTGAGCTGTCTTCAGAGAATCTGAAACTGCTTACCCATGGTGAGGTTTGTGATACTGGTAGTGGAGAATCAGTAATTTTTTATATAAAATGTAAGTTTATGCATAATAAAAAGCCAAAGAAATATAGAGAAAATAGACAAGTAATTAAACAAGAATAGAGATAAAAACATGAACAATTTAGAGATGAGGGAGGGTGACCAGGCTGTCAAGATCTAAAATTCATGTATTAATGCTTAGAAAGCATTTTACCACATGGAGGAAGCTTTTATTACACAGAGCATTAGAGTGTAAACGAGGGATCTGAAAAGAATGTAGGGCACGTGGGTGTGTGTACATGTGGTGCTTCCTTTAATTACCCCCAAGAGCAGCAACAAAAAAGCAAGCCCTGTGAACACATCCCTTTCATAGAAAGCATTAATCTTTCTTTAAGTTCTCATGGTTTCCTTCCCTGGCAGGTACAGTATCAACAAAGTTTGCCTACATTTTGTGGTTGGTGGTGAAATTGTGTTAGTATATTTTATTTGTTTGGTAGAGTGTTTGGGGGAAACATTGAATTAACATGCCTTCAAGCAATTTGTACACCTTCTAGTACTCAAAGCCCTCATCATTCAGAAGATTTGCAAACTTATATCCTTGGTTTCAGAACTCATTTCACTTTGGTCTCTTCTTTAGTGCTTTAACTAGATGTACTATTCTACCAAATATTCCTAAATCCCTGAAAATAGTTCATGCATACAGAAAATAACTAAGCTTAATAACTTTCACTTTCTTGGGTCTCTGTTTGCTTGTTCTGGCTATGTTTTGGGAATCAGCTTTTATGTGGAGATTGGTTTATATATATTCCTGAAAGCTGTTTAATTCTCTGGGCTTAGTAATAGTAATATGAAAAATTACAGAGGTACCACTATACACCTTTCAGAATGGCCAAAATCCTGAACACTAACACCACCAAATGCTGACAAGAATATGGAGCAACAGAAACTCTTATTCATTACCAGGAGGAATGCCAAATGGTACAGCCACTTTGCAAGAGAGTTTGGTAAGCATACTCTTACCATATGATACAGAAATTACACTCTGTAGAATTTACCCAAAGGAGTTGAAAACCTATGTCCACAGAAAACCTGCACAGGGATGTTTATAGCAGCTTTATTCATAACTGCCAAAACATGGAAGCAACCAAGATGTCCTTCAGCACATGAATGGATAAACTTTGGTACATCCAGACAATGGAATATTATTCAGCACTAAAAATAACTGAGCTATCAATTATTATGAAAAGACATGGAGGAACCTTAGATGCATATTATTAAGTGAAAGAAACCAATCTGAAAAGGCTACATACTGGATAAGTCCAACTATTGATATGTGACATTCTGGAAAAGGCAAAATTTTGGAGATAATTAAGTCAGCGGTTGCCAGGGGTTAGGGAGGAGGGAAGAATGAACAGACAGAGCATAGAGGATTTTTACGGCAGTGAAACTATTCTGTATGATACTGTAGTGGTGGATATGTGTTACTATATATTTGTTAAAACCCATAAAATGTAAAACACCAAGAGTGTACCCTAGTATAAACTACAGACTTTGGGTGAGAATGATGCATCAATGCAGAATCATCAATTGTAACAAATGTACCACTTTGGTGGGAGATGTTGATAATGGGGGAAGTAGTGCGTGTGTTGGGGCGGGTGGTATATGGGACGTCTCTGTATGTTCCATTCAATTTTGCTGTGAACCAAAAACTGCTGTAAAACAAAGTCTATTTAAAAAATAAATAAGTAACAAATGGCACTGAATAAATTTTGGCATGAAAATTTGTGATGTTAGTGTTAGTAAAGCTAAGGCAGCAATTCTTAAATATATGTGAAGAGAAGATATTAAATCCTTCTGGAAAACTGCTGTATGTCAGATTAAACACATCTCTTGTCTGATTCTTCTCTCCATCATTAGAAAAGTTAAAAAAATACCAGTCTCTGCAATTCCCAAGATTTTATCACCATTTTCTCCTCTGCCGTCTGCCCTTCTCTAAGTCAAAATTACATCTTATTTGTTTTAAATAAAGAAACTCTTATACTTCCCTAGAAAATGTGCCATGGATCCATGATAAATATTTAAGATTTCCTTTTATAGATAATGAAGAGTGGAATGGTGTTCTATTAAAGTAAACTTCTTTTTACCTGCTGAGTTAAAGAAAAGAGCTTCTGATTTAATATTCTCATTACTATAGGCTACCCACCCACATTTGCATGGGTTGATTTGAAAAGAGAAAAAGCAAGAGAAACAGAGGAAGGAGAGAGAGAGAGAAGAAGAAGAAGAAGGAGGGAGGGGGAGGAGGGGGGAGTGGAGGGGTGAAGAAAACTAAAAAAAAAAAAACAATCAGTAAAGTACATTTTATTCTACCTCCCTAATAAATATGCTTTAATCATTGACAACTCACATTGCCTTTAGATTCCTGGAATTCCTGAGTACCATAATTTTGAATGTGTTATTGAACTGTAGATGTTCAGAAGTGTTGGCTAATATAATAGACAAAATTTCAATCAGGCCAGATTTGACTCTACTAAACTTGGTCTATTTTTCAATCACTGGCTAACACTGTGAAACATATCCTATTGATAATGACACCAGACTACGAATGGGAATCCTTTAATATTTATATTGAAAAAGATGTTAAGTACAAGTAGAGTTATTCCCCCAAGATGTAAAAACTCACTAACTTAAAAGAAGAAACAAATTTATGAAAGATTATTTGGACAGTCAAAATTATAAATTCTTTGCTATTGCAAGTAATGCTGCAATGGAATGGGGTTACATACATCTTTTTAAGTTAGTATTTTGTTTTCTTTGGCATTATATTGACCCATTCTCTACCTAAAACACATAATCAGCTAAAATTAATCATTGGGTACTCACTGAAGGACAACTAGGAAGGACTTCATGTGCTTAGCTGTTGTTGTTAAAGGGGAATACTTTCAAAGTACTGCAGTGACATCTTTTCTTCATAACATTACTTGGTTTGTCCTAACTTTAAGGATATTTTTAATATTTAGCAAAAGTTTCCCTGCTGAAATATACCCAATTTTTGAATAAAGTTAATGGGAAATAATTTTTGTAGAATGTGAATCCTATATGAATCTTTAAGTATGTCTATACTATACTAAACTTAGCAATAATTGTAATAAAATAGAACCTTAAATCAAATAAACAGAATCTGCTGTAGTTTCATATGCCAGTACAGGATCATTGTTTCATTGAAAAAAATCCTTCATTAAATTATTTAAACAACAAAAAAGGTATAAAAGAAAATATGATAAATTTTCCAAAGAAATGATGCTTCGTGTGCTAATTCTGAGGAATAATCACTGTCCTAAACCCTTTAATACAATTTATGCCCTAAAGTACAATTAGCAAAGAAATAATTGGCCATCATACATTTCTTTAATCCGATTTAACTTCCTTCAGTACCTTGGAGGAATAAGAATTCCAAATATGAATTACACCCTAAGCATAGACATGATGTTCATACAAATGACATTTCTGAAAATATAAAAGAGCAACTAAAAACTCACATTTTAATAGCTGTGTGTTCGTTTTTTTTTTTTTCATTTTGATTTGGTTAGGATGATAATAGCAGAAATATCTTCCCTTCATCTGGGAACTGTTTCTCTACCCTACCCATGAGTTTGCACAAGAGTACCATGATTTTTTAGTTCTCTTCCCCTCTTACTACTACTGATACATCAAGGAGTATGGCTAATCAGAGCTCTTCTCTGTTCTTTTCTTTTTTTTTTTTTTTTTTTTTTTGCGTTACGCGGGCCTCTCACTGTTGTGGCCTCTCCCGTTGCGGAGCACAGGGTCCGGATGTGCAGGCTCAGCGGCCATGGCTCACGGGCCCAGCCGCTCCACGGCATGTGGGATCTTCCCGGACCCGGGCACGAACCCGCGTCCCCTGCATCGGCAGGCGGACTCTCAAGCACTGCGCCACCAGGGAAGCCCTGTTCTTTTCTTTTTAATTTTAGGAACTGGAAACACCACACACACATACTAGTAAGTTCCTCTAATTTGGTACTAGGATTTGCAAATATTGAAACATGGGGGCTGATGACAATCATATTCTTTGGCAGGTAGAAAAGGACACTGTACCTGCATCAAGAAAACATGACCAACACACAGATAAGAGAAAGCATAGATGTGGAGTTGGAGAGAATGTGTGTGAGAGAGAAGGAGACAGGGAGAGGGATAGGGAGAGGGAAAGGCAGGAGACAGAGAATGAATGAGAAACCAATTTTGTAGAGGAATCCAGCTGAATCTTGGCTCTCCACATGATTTTACCCCTCCTGGTATAAAGTAAGGCACCTGAGTATCCATCCCATAATTTCCCCATTCTGCCAAGTAGACACAGAACTGAATTTCTGGTACCTTTAACCAAGAGCCCTAATGAATACAGTTATCATCTTTTTAGTTTTTTAGATTGTCTTAATAATCATTACCACTTTGCATTATGTATGGTTTTAAATGTGACTGAAACACAATTAATTAACATGTGAATGTTTCACCTCTTTATTTTCTCATTCTTCTTTGTCACTCAATCTAGTTAGTTATGATGGGAAATTGGAATTATATAGAGACAGAAAGAAGGTAGTGGATTGAACCAGAGATGTTGGCTAAATCTACCTATTTTTTTTCCAGAGAAGACATACAGATGGCCAAAAAGCACATGAAAAGATGCTCAATATCATCAATTATCAGAGAAATGCAAATCAAAACTACAATAAGGGGTTCCCTGGTGGTGTAGTGGTTGAGAGTCCGCCTGCCGATGCAGGGGACACGGGTTCATGCCCCGGTCCGGGAAGGTCCCACATGCCACAGAGCAGCTGGGCCTGTGAGCCATGGCCGCTAAGCCTGCGCGTCCGGCGCCTGTGCTCCGCAACGGGAGAGGCCACAACAGCGAGAGGCCCGCGCACCGCAAAAAAAAAAAAAAAAAACTACAATGAGGTATCACCTCACACCAGTCAGAATGGCCATCGTGAAAAAGGCTACAAACAATAATGCTGGAGAGGGTGTGGAGAAAAGGGAACACTATTACACTGTTGGTGGGAATGTAAATTGGTACAACCATTATGGAAAACAGTATGGACGGTCCTTAAACAATGAAAAATAGAACTACCATATCATCCAGCAATCCTACTCTGGGCATACATCCAGAGAAAACCATAATTTGAAATGATACACGTACCCCAATGTTCATTGCAGCACTATTTACAATAGCGAAGACATGGAAGCAACCTAAATGTCCATCGACAGAGAAATGCATAAAGAAGATGTCGTACATATATACAATGGAATATTACTCAGCCATAAAAAATAATGAAATAATGCTACTTTCAGCAACATGGATGGACATAGAGATTACCATACTAAGTGAAGTCAGAGAAAAAATATCATATATCACTCATATGTGAAATCTAATTTTTTAAAATGACACAAATAAACTTATTTATAAAACAGAAACAGACTTACAGATATCAAAAACAAACTTATGGTTACCAAAAGGGAAATGTGGGGTGGAGGGATAAATCAGGAGCTTGGTATTAACATACGCACACTAATATATATAAAATAGATAACCAACAAGGACCTACGGTATAGCACAGGGAACTCTACTCAATATTCTGTGGTAACCTGTAAGAGGAAAGAATCTGAAAAAGAATGAGTATATGTATATGTATAACTGAATCACTTTGCTGTACACTGGAAACTAACACAACACTGGTAAATCAACTATGCGCCAATAAAATTGTTTAAAACAATAAAATAAAATTGGATATTTTAAAGTTTAAATAAATTGGTTGATGTTCAAAAAAAAAATTTGAGTTCTATTCACTATCCCTATTCAATGTTGAAAACCAGTAAGAATTCAAGTCGTGTTAATTTTACCACAAGCTCAAAGAAGTAAAGCCTGTAGACAATATAAAATCAATCAATCAATCAATCAATCAATCAACCTATTAACAGGCTATGAGTGGGGACAGAGCCAAAGAGCACAAAGGTAGTGTTTGCTGGAATTTTGGGAAAGACTAGGCTTTGATAAGCAAGAGGCTTGTGAGCAGCTGAAAGGGGAGAAATACTCAGGAGTAAAGAAAAGAGATTAGTAAAGTTATGCTGAAGGTTATGAAATTATTCCCATTTTTAAATTAGTTACGAGTATCATAACTCAGAGATCTATAAGCTAAAGCTTATGATTATAGACACTCACATTTGAAACACACACACACACACCCAATTGTAGAATATTACTTAATGAGGTATTGCTCACAGTTTGATATTTAACTTTGCTTTTTTTTTTCATTTCAAATTGTTTGTTTTCATTTACCTGTCCTTGAAGACAATATGAGGAAAAGCATATCAACATTTCACAATGTCTACTTTCCCCACCTCAAGTGGAGAAAAAATTCTGTGCTGGTATATATAATAGAGTGGGCTTATTTTTGTCTTAACCTCTTGTTAGGATTTTATGAGATTCTAGACAAGCCATTTGGAACCTCAATTGTCACTGGGATTACACAGGAGGTATTTTAAATTTCTACTTCCATTTTACAATAATATTAAATGTAATTGTACATGACTTATGCTTTTACTCTCTTATATGCCTTTATGGTGTCCTAAGTGGTTTTACATATTTTGTCCAACTGGATAATAACATCTTGTGAGGTACACTGACACTGTTCATTGTTATTACCATTTTAGAAAAATAAGAACCTAGAAATTCAGAAAGTCTGAAGGATTACTTAAGGTCCGTTGCTGGAAGATGGAAAGCTAATAACAGAATTCAGTTTTTCTCACTCTAAATTCAATGGTCTTTTGGTGTTCTTCAGCGTTCATATTACGCTGACCTTGTTCTAGTGTTTCCATCATACCAGGGACATCTGCGCAAAAGAAGTTAAGTTTTGCTTCAGTGTTTATACCTGTTTTAAGGTCAAAAAATTCTCTCTGTTGGACTCAGCTGGACTCACAACTAAGTCCAGTGCTAATACTTTATGCCCAAGCCGTAGTATAAGAAATATTTCTTATAGAAAAATAAATGTTTTTCTACAAGAGCTAAATTATACATAATCTGTTTTACAAAAATACCCTAGCCTTTGAATATCTCATGATGAGTAATCCCCAGAATCAATTTCAGTCCCTTTTCACTAGAGAATTCTCCATAGCCTGCTCCCTCAGTCAGCTGTGCTGCTCTCTGCCAAAGTGACTTCTGCTGGAATTCATCGATTTTATCAAACAATTTTAAGTGAACATCTATTTCTGGTTAAGCTTACAAATACAGAGAAGCCCTTAGGATTATGGTAAGCTCACAAAATATCATGAAAGCCGTAAAGAAGGGTCTTGGCATATCATAGAAGACTAAGAAGTGATGGATGAACAGTAAGTGGCTGAAGACAGGGAAGGCGGGGCTCTTCCTGGAAAACAGAGCAACGTGTATAATTCCCTGAGGCAAGAGAGCTGATGGCATACTCATGGGTCTAGAAGTGGGCTGAGAGCGAAGTAAGTGGGTGAGAGTGTAAGGAATGAAGTTTAAAAGTGAGAAGGGGAGAAATTAAGAAAAGGTCTTATATGACATGCTAAGAATTTAGACTGCATCTCAACTGTCAATGAAGGGTTTTAAAGAGTAGATTGATAGGATCAAATTTGCATTTTGAATAGACTACTAAAATGGCAATGTTAGGAATGTTCTGGAAAGGGGAGACCGTAGGACAGGACAATATACCAGACAGGAATCTTTTAAATGCTTCAAACAAAAGATAATGATGTCAGGCTTGCGTGATGAAAAGGTGCAGGTACAATATGGAAGTGGTGGCCGAGGAGAAGTGGACGTGAGGGCAAAGTCATTTTTAAAGGCAAAGAAATGTGAGAGTAAGCAGTGGTATATGTCTTTAACATGGACATTATGGTAACTTTGATGTGGGAAAATACTGTGTGTCCAATCCCCAAACCCTCAGTTAATGGCAGGGAGTGGCCTGCAAGAAAGCAGAGAACAAGAAAGAGAGGTGAAGGGTGTCCTTCCTTGTTGTGCCATTAAATTTTGATTAAGGTATAAATTTTAGTTCTGTTTCAACTGAGGACATATAGCTTTTACAGTGACTTTTTTAATAAGATAAAATACTGAGATGAGGTTGACGTATAAAATACTGTAAGTGGTATGATTTATCATTAATCAAACACCAAAGAGAAATTACTTATTTCTGGATGATATGACAGTGAAGCTAGGGCAGGAGACAATTCTACTGAAAAGTGACACCATGCTTAATAGAGTGACCTACTGCATAGAATACTGAGATAATGGCAGAATTTTTTGTAATTGTTCAATGTTCTGAATCTCAGTCACCCTTTTAAACCATTGTTAACATATCTTTCCAAATGTTGTGTTAACATATCCTTCTATGTCTATCCTTCATATCTTGACCAAAGATATGACTTGAATAAAGTTTGAGAAACACTGTAGTAGTTGAAAGTACAAACAGAAATCTGAACAAAACACAGATCTCAGCAACAACAACAACAGCAAAAACAGAGGGCAAATTGTCTTAAATTATATGATAGATTACTTGGAAAGTTGGTCTAATTGACGACCTAGAATATCATGCTTACTCATTATGGTAGTCATTAGTGCTATCTGCTATTATCACCAGTTCTTTTAACTTCTGGGCACAAAGAAGTACCATGCTTCCTGGTCTCTTGAGGCTGGATGAGATTATAGGAGTAATGATCAATGACTTTGGAAAAACAATGACATGTACCTTAAAGGTGGACACCTTTGAGGGACATCAGGGATCTTTTCTCTTTTGTATGTCAAATACAATTAGCAGTGGTGGATGTTCTGAGGGTCTGTGATGACCTGACCAGTTGACCAGCAATAGACATGTAACATGAGCAAGAAACAAATTTTGCTGCATGAAGCCACTCAGATTCCAAGGTTGTTTGTTACTGCAGCATGACTTAGTCTTTTCTGACTGATACCCTAATTAATACATAGACTTATGACAAAAAGTTGCTGCTGAAAGTGCTATATCTCAATAAAATACCTGAGGCTGGTACAAAATGTATGGTGACACTGAAACTTTTTCCCTTCCTCTGACCAGTTCTGAGGCTCCTTCAGGCCAAAAATAAGCTGACATGGTGGATATGGAGGACAAAGTCTTCAGGTTCCTATTAGAAAATCTTATATACTATCTTTATGGATAAACTAAACAATGTAAATCTAGCTGAGATTTTTTACAACCTAAACAATATAGGGTAAAAATTATTTAAGGATTAATTACTTTTTAAAAAGTAACCAATTACTTTAAAAACAAAAGGGAATATCCTATCAACACATTTTTTAATTTTGTGAAATTATGTGAAATTTACATAACCAAATTAACTACTGTACAGTATACCATTCAGTGGCCCTTAGTATATTCACAATTTTGTGCCACTGGCACCTCTATCCACTTTCAAAAAAATTTTCATGACCCCAGGAGAAAACTCCATACCCATTTAGCAGTCACCCTCTGGCCCTTCCTTTCCCCAGCTTCTGGCCACCATCAATCTGCCTTCAGTTTCTACGGATTTACCAATTCCGGATATTTCATATAAATAGAATCATACATATGTTACATTTGAATCTGACTTCTTTCACTTAACAATGTTTTCAAGGCTCATCTACCTTGTAGCATATATCAGTACTTTATTCCTTTTAATGGCTAAATAATATTCCATTTTATGGATATACCACATTTTGTTTATTCATGTATTGATGGACATTTGAGTTTTCACCTTTTGGCTTCCTGTCAATATTATCTTGCAAATAATTCTCATGATGTATTTTCCCAGGGTTTACATAATTTATGGCATATACAATTTGGCAATATGGGAAATCAAGAGAAAGTCAAATTAAGCCACATACTGAAACTAAAACCTGAAAGTTATTTAGTTGGATCATCAGACTTATCCTAGACCAAAAAAAAAAAGCAAAAAACAGACAAAAACTTTATTTATTGTAATAACACAGCAATGATTATGTTTATTTAAACCATATAATTTACACTCACACACACACACTCACACACACTCTCTCACACACACACACACACACACACACACACACGGCTTCTAAAGAGGAGGGCGACTATTTGGTTAGCCTTATAGAAGATGCTATTAGGAACTGAGAAGGATGCCATGCCTGAGGCATGAGAGAATAACCTTCGCTCACTTGAAAGGGCTACCAGAGCCAAGTGCCCATCAATAATGACCAGGTTTCACTCAAAACTGGAGGAAAGCTCTAGGTGGTGCTCTCTCCTGAAGCTCTCTGCTGCCCTGCGTTGAGTACATCCATAATCTCTTGGTGCTTGGTGACCCTCAATCGATAAGCTACTGATCCCTCTGTATCTGGAAGTTATTTCAGGGATTGTACCAGGCAAAGTCACCACTATGTGGCTTCTTTACTAATAGCAGACACTATTAATGAGGGGCCCCAAAGTGGAAGAGCAGGGGAGGGTTGTTGGTGCCTGCAGGTGAGAAAATCACAGACTTCTCAGAAATACCTGGACTAGAATTGAATTGATGGAGTAAAAGAAGGCAATGAGATTCTGAAGTATGCAGCATACGTCAAAGGGAGTAAGTCAAAGTAGCATAACTCTGTATTGTTAATATGAACTTATTTGTACTACAGACTGTGGAGACTTGGGAGAATTTAGATTCTAAGGTTACACTACAATTTTGTGAATGTGTATAAATAATACTGCGATGAATAAAAAAAATTATTTAAAAGTGTTATTGAATTCATCCTTTGTATCTGCAGGCAGATACTAACCATAACAGTCTACGAGGATTATCAAATTTCTGTCATATTAACAAAGTGTCCTTCACACTTTAAAAGGCTGAGCACCAGTCATGCTCTATTCTCAACCACATGAGACGAATTTCTCTGGACTTCTGGAGATTTGCAGATAAGGCTGAGTTTCTCTACTGCTCCGGCCAACAACTGAACTTTCCAAGGAGATTCCACAGCTCTAGCTGTTAGATACATTACCAGATTTACCTAACTTTTAAGACGTATGCTTCTCTCCATATAAATGTAACCCCTGCTTTCTATATAAATTGCCCAAGACTGACTCCTTCTCCTTGGACAATAATTTCACATGTACATTACTGAAACCTACTAGCACTCAATATTTTTCCCCAGAAGACAATCTTCAAATATCCCCAGATGTCCTTCCAGTTTCTCCAAAAGTGACGTGGAGGACCCTCCTAAAAGATAATATTCTGTTTTTTTCTAGAAGCTGGACAGGCAGTCAAATTTCATCCAAATTTGTCATTCGACACTAGAGAGGAATATTAAACTCCTGTATAAATTTTAGGAAAAATGTTAGTTTTAGGTTTGTATTCAAGGTGCAGATATGTCCCTGACAGTTTCTAAAGGATGCATTCCCTGAGGAGGTACCTTTAGTTCTTATAAATTGGCATTGAAAGGAGAAAGTGGACAGAGTTCTGAAACTTCCTGCCAGCTAAGCAGAAATGCAGAATGCTATCTGCTAGACTCAGATATGGAAGAGAAAACTGTTGGGCATTTCTCAGTCCAAAAATACACATTTCCACAAAACATATTTCCTACTACTGCTTTCATCCATTCTTGAGTAATAAAAGACAGTCACTATTGAAATCTAAAGCTTAAATGAGTGAGGTAAGAAAACATAGCACACATTCAGAGCATCATTTATACAGGAGAAATTCTTCAGGAGAAACCCATAAAAGTCAAAGATATTAAATAGATGTATTGCCTCTGGCTTGAAACCAAAGGGAGACTTATCTGCTATGCATTGTGCCCAGATGCTTTATAAAGAGCATCTGTGATGCTTGGATAATACCACTCAGTCAACTCAAAATTCATGATCAGATTCCCTTTGTAGTTGATTCTTATCTAGGTTCTCCTCACTGAAAGAGAGATAGAAGAGGGAAGAGGGCCACTGGTGTATAATACAGAGCAATACTAGAAAGCTTTCCCCTGCATCACCCTGACAGGTTCCTAATAGCCATACAATGTTGGGAAGAATGACATGTCACAAATGTGTCATGAACTGCAGCTCTCCCAAAATAATGTAAAGCAATGGTGTTAGTGGCATCACTGAACTTGAAAGTCTGGGGGTTTTGAGAAAGTGCCCTATTTTCTAACATTTTCCTGGTTATCTGCTTATGTGGAAAATATGTCTATCACCCCATATTTCCATAAATCCTTAAATAAGGTGGAGGGCAAAGTGCCAGGAGGGGTTCCTGTTTTCATGAGATACTTCACATTCTTTGCAGTGAGGCATCTCTTTCTTGCAGAGGCTTGTCTTTCTCTCCTCTGTCAATTCTATGTTTCAAATGATAGGAAATTTAAATTCAGTAAGGTAAACTCCAAAGACTGAAAAAGGCAAATTTTCCTATTTTGGGAAGTCATTGATCATTTTAATTCTAGATGTCATCAGGGTTAACACCACAACTCAGGGATAAAGAACACTGGGCTCCAGGGGCGCCCTGTAGCCTGTAAGGAAACACAACTGCACTTTCAAATTCCCTGGAGGCTAATGGTTTTCTTGGTCACTTTCAGCTACCGATTTGTACCTCTAATGAATTACGTTTTTCCACTTGAAGTCTTTATAGCTGTTTCTCTTTGTCTCTACTTAGACACTAAAAGATGGCGTGCTTTGTGAAGGTGTTTTACTGGCAAGTGAGGAACATGCACAAGGTCAGGTAGACCCTCAGCGACGGGTTTCCAGGGAGGAGAAGTGTGGTAGACCTTTTAAAGACAAAAGGCTGACTGCTATCTTTGTCCCATATTAGGTAAGTCTCAGAATCTGAGTGCTGCCGAAAGGCTGGTGAAAATCTGACTTGTAGCCACATAAACCATGGGGCTGGCTGGAGGTCATGGTCTGCAAAGGTCCCAAACAGAATTATGGCTTCCAGGTGCCTCTGCATCGTACAGGATGTGCCTCGGTCAGGATTATGTCACCCAGTTACATCCGCACTAGGGACAGCAAGCTAGGGGCCAGGTGAGATTGTCCAGTATCCCCAGACAAACCAACCACACAGCAATAACAAAAACAACAAAATCATACTTATACTTTGTTGAGAGATTTTATACAGAAGAAATTAAAATGTGAAACAGTTCTTAAGTCCATCCTATTCACAAAAGGGTAAAAGTACCTTCCAAAGGGTTGAATACCATCTACTTTTAAAGAACTGAGTCATAATGCTTTTCTTAGATATATTGGGAATTCTTATTTGACCCATCTGTGACCTTCTGAGAAGAGGTAAAACACAAGACATAATGTTATTTTACCTGGAACCTCAGAGGAAGATCACTGTCTAAAGAAGCTGAAAATACAATGAAGAAGCTAAATAAATCTCAAAATGCACGTTCATTCAATCAAGGGCCCTCTAACACTGCAAATATTTTAAAGTATGTTTCTCATCAAATTTTAATAATTCCATCTCCAAAAGATGTTTTATATTCCTTTTTGATTAAATATAATACATGAAAATCTAAATGTATAGGTTTGTACAGAGAAGTAACTCCTTCCTTTACAAAGATTTAGCACATGGGCACAAACACACATACACACATACACACCCTAGTGGACTTTGCTAAGTGTATTTATTAATTTCCACTTATTGTACTCTCTATGAACATAGCAACTGCATGAACCTCAGAATTCCCTAGGGCCATGTCCTTTGAATACTTACAAAGAAAGGCCTTCTGTGGTCTATGGTATAAGTGTTATTATTTTACACATGCCATTAAAATACAAAAAGAGTAGCATGGTCACTGTGCAGGAGTCTTTCTTTTGTATTCTCTCTCTTCTGAATTTACTTACAGGGTGACATACCTAAACTATGGATATTCATTACTGGGTGGAATGCTCTGAAAGCCTGTCTTACTTTGAAAGTAAATTACGTAAAGAATGTAACACACTCAACTTCACTGAAATCCTTTGGCAACAATTCCTTTAACAAGGTGTGTTATAATACTAGTATATTGCATCTTGATGATAATGCCAATTGTTTACATCCTGACTGTGTCATTCAAGCTTGCAAATTTACATAAGAGAAGAATGTCCTAGAAAGGCAGATAAAAGTCTTGTTTTGCCAAGATTTAAGCCAAGAAATGTATTTTATATCTATTACCAGTCTGTATTTTTTTTTGCAGGAAGTTTAATATCAAATTCTTTTCTATATTCTAATGTATCTGGTTTGTTTACACTTGCATGAATTTTTAGCTTGTACATTTTCCTTCTTTTCTAAAACAGTTCTGTAAAAGTTTACAAAGTCCTAACGGGATTTGAAGACATAATCAAAATACTTTTCACTATAAATGTACTCTGAAACACCGGAAAATTTCAGTCTCACCTCCCCCTGTCTAGAGTCCATCATATAGTATGGGTTGCTTTTATACTTGTTTACTGACCAAATCCAGAACAGTACCATGGAAGACAGAAGCAATAGATCTGATTCAGATACACTCCTCTTTTATTCAATAATGTTTACATATCAGGCACCACACCGTCTATATATAAAACGTACTCTTCTCTTTGGAAAAAACACTGTCTAGTAGGCATGCCTTTCCATGTGCTGTATTATAGTCTGAGATTTAGTAAAAATAGTAATATCTATATGCACTCCAAATAACTCTAAGACAACATTTCTGTAAGCGGACTGTCCTAGGAGTAACCAAAAAGATATATTTTATTGCATTTATAACAGTTATAAAAATCAAGTCTAAAACAATTTTATCTATTTGTATGAAAAAATACTTTAAACAAATATATTTCATATATATATATACCTTTTTATGTATTGCATTAGTAGAAGTAGAAGAAGTGAACAGAATGAGATGCTAGCTTCATCTATAATGAATTCATGGAGTTATTCTCAGTGTAATATATTCCCACTGAAATAAATGAGTTTATTAATTTCATTGAGCCTTTTATGGGTATTAGGTTTGGAAAATAAGCTACTTGACCTGCAAATGGATAGCATGCAGTGACTCTAGGTTTATCAGTAAGGAAGGTTATTCAAAATTTGATTTTTTTCCTCTTTAATCCCCTAATTATCTCATTTTTACATTTAAGATGTTATGTTGCAACAAAAATATCATGTTTTGGTTTATAGATTTTAGGTAGTATTCACTGTCTCTCTTTATTTGCATTTTTTTCTCCTAACTTTGTAATAGAGTTAATTTTCTTTATTAGGACAATTAGAAAATTAAGCATAGTTCATAAACTAATCTAATAATAAATATGTAATATACAGCTTCCTTTTTAAATAAGTATCATTAGATACATTATACCCCTTCATATGACTAAAACTATGCTAAATACAACTTAATCTTTCTAAAATACTTCAGGATTTATTTAAGGTTATTATTATTAATATTTTATTATGGATACATGAAAATGCCAATTACAACTTTACTAACTAGAATAATGGTGGGGAGAAGGCCATGGATAAGTTAAAATCCAAATTAAAATAAACTGATCACAATGTTGTACAGTGATTTTAATGTAAGTTTATTAAACTAGTACTCAATGCTTAGGATGTAGTAATAATCAGTACATTTATCAGTCAACAGATTTTTCCATGTAATTGTGGGTTTCTGATATTATTAATAAAGTGATTGTCTACTATGGCAATATGTAATGATTCTTGGGTGAAAGCACTCAGGAATAGTGAAATTCTGCCTTCACAAAGTCACCACATTCCCCATGAGATCCCTACAAAAGGCGGTGATCATTTTATTATCGACTGGGTTAGAACCCTGTTCACAGTTTTCTGGAAAACAATGTGAATACAAAGCTTGACCTGGGACTTTCCCAAACATGAAGCCAGCTCCTTTCCCAGCCTTACCTAGTTCCTCAACCCCCCAAATGAGAAAGCATGTGAAAGAAAGAAAAGTGAGAGTGAACATGAAGCCCAGCTTGAACAGATACAAGTAGGAAAGAAGCTAAAGAGACAAGAAGAAAGGTGGCCATGGCCCAGCCCTAGTAAAATACCACTCCAGTCTCATGAACGGAAAAACCTGACAAAGAGAATCCACCATGTCCAGCCCTGCCCCAGAGTCAATATGGACCAATTCGTGCGAGAGTCAGGCTCAACCAGATTAATTTTCTCTCTTAGAAGAGATGCAAAGAGAAAAGAAGGAACTAAAGGGGTAGAGAGATTTTTTTTTCTCACTTAATTGAATACAAAAATAAAGTTAAAACTGTATGTGGAATACAAATATAATGCTTTAAATCACTTGATCAATGATGACCAATATGTTGCCATCTGCAAATTTCTTTGTGTATGCTTGGTCTGCTATTCTACCTCTCCACACTCAAATCAGGCAGAGCCCCCTGGTGTGGAAGTTCCCACGAGTCACCTATAAATACTTGCTTATCTCTGGAATTTAGTTCAACACACTTTCCTTAAGTTCAGGACTTTGATTCATAGAAAAGTATGATTTTTATTTCATCCATTTCCTTTTGTTATTGTTACCATAGAAACAAAAGTCTGTCACATTCTTTCTACATTCTAACTTGAAGTGAAATTCCTCCCATTTCTCTTTGAAACTAGTTAATACCAAAATAGGGGCAAAATACATCTTAGTGGCAAATATTAGGGAAGGGTGACATTATAACCTCCCAAACCTTAAGGAGTCCCTTCTAAGATTTTAAATGTGTGATGAGTCATTTTGATGTTTCAAATGTTTTTGTAGCTCTTCAAGTGTAAGAAATCATTTCCTTGAAAAATAAGTAGAATAAAATCCCAACATATATACAAGATTTCTGTCATGTGAAGAAGAAATGGCTGACATGAGTGTAAAAGAGTAGAGCTATGAGCGGAGATGGTGGAAACTCATATAAATTGTAACAATGTTCCTTCCTCAGGCACCCTGAGTGATGCATCCATGGCAGTTCTTCCTGCTGGTGACAGTACTCTGTAGAATGCCTAACAAGCCTCAGAAAATTACTGACTAGTACAACAAATATGGAAAATAAAATCTGACACGGATGCACATTTTTCTTCTATTTGATTTTATCACAATATTGATTTACTAGCATGATATTAGGCCAGACAAATGAAAAATGCCAGAATAAAGACCAAAAATAATCAGTCTGCATTAGTAAAGTTTATATTCAAATGTATACAGCAAAGTTAAAACAAACAAGCAACCCCCCCAAACCGTGGCTTAAACAAGTTAAAAGTTGCATGCAAGAACTTGTTTAATTGCTCTATCGTATCATCAAGGAACAGGCTTGTATCTTTCTGCTCTATGACCCCAGTGAAGGACCTCATGATTCAAGATAACTACTCTAGCTCCAGCCATCACATCAAGTTGCACACCAGTAGACAAAGGAAAGGCAGACAGGTATAAAAAAGGTCATGTCCCTTTCAGTTAGGTTAGTTCCCTTTAAGCAACATTCTGTCTTATACATGCATTGGCCAGAATTTACTTACATAGTCATTCTAATGAAAAGGAGAGTGAGAACTAGAAACTTCTTATTCTAGAAGACAATGTTCCCACCTACGAAAACAGAGTTCTCTCAATAAGAAAGAAATTAGAATGACTACTACAATAGGCAACATTGTCTTTGTCAGACTCCTCTCTCAAGAGACCTGGGGAAAGACTGAACAGTAATAAATGAGGGTAAAATGTACACATTATAAATATCTATGCATTTTGCCACATACAGCAGTGCAGAGAATGTTAATCTACTTTGAACCACATGAATCATTCTTAGGCTAATATGGCCTGTATCGGTCAGGATCCTTCCAGGAGGCAGAAAACACACAGTGATTTGAACAGGAAAGTTTAACACAAAGAATCATTAACAAGAGAAAGACAAATACCGTATGCTAACACATATATATGGAATTTAAGAAAAAAAAAAAAACGGTCATGAAGAACCTAGAGGTAAGACAGGAATAGACACAGACCTACTAGAGAATGGACTTGAGGACATGGAGAGGGGGAAGGGTAAGCTGGGACAAAGCAAGAGAGTGGCGTGGACATATATACACTACCAAACGTAAAATAGATAGCTGGTGGGAAGCAGCCGCATAGCATAGGGAGATCAGCTCAGTGCTTTGTGACCACCTAGAGGGGTGGGATAGGGAGGGTGGGAGGGAGGGATATGCAAGAGGGAAGAGATACGGGAACATATGTATATGTATAGCTGATTCACTTTGTTATAAAGCAGAAACTAACACACCATTGTGAAGCAATTATACTCCAATAAAGATGTAAAAAAAAAAGAATCATTAACTATAAAAGCAGATTGGAGTAACAAAGCATTGGCTGTTAAAAGTAAAAACTCTAAAGAATATTGAAGTAGCAAATATAAGAAGCAGCCATCACCTGTAGGGCTGAGATAGAACACCAGATGAAGAGAGCATCACCCTCCTCCTAGCACTGAAATTCAGATTTTTTTGGAGTGTAAATGGCTGTGGTTCTCTGGATGTGATATTTGGCCAGTAAAGTTTGCTGGAAATTGTCCTCTGGAGTTTCAGGGAAAGCCATCCACAAGGAGATGCCACAGCCCAGAATGCACTATAAAACTGCCCAAGGAGAGCCTCACTGCAGCACTGCACTCTGAGGCCACCAGAGGGCGTAACTGGAAGGGTTTTTTTTTTTTTCTGTTAGCTGCTGTGTGCTGCCAGCCACCAGCGGTTCACTGAAGGAACCAGACCAGATGTTCACTGCAGGAACCAGACCATCTGTTCACTGTAGGAACCAGAAGCTGGTGAAGCCAGAGATTCAGGAGCCTGTGAGAAGAGTACTCTGAACCCAGAAAGAAAGCACCTTCCTTCACTCTAGCATCCTCTAGTGGCAAAATTGGAAGTTGTTCCAGCTGACAAATGAGAAATAGAGGGGTACACTCCATTTTCACAGAGAAGCAATGCAAAATAAATTTGGAGCTGAGAGGCAACAAATCAATAACTGAAACAAGGCCTAAATCTCAGAGAAAGCATACAATTGACACTTCCTGTCTTTTTCACGCATTTTCACCCCATCTGAATTTTAGCGTATAGCGCTATAAGCTGAAAAGACTGATCCAACGTACACCTGCATCAGAAAAAGTAGAAGGAGAGAAAGAGATACACAAGAAAAACATTTCCCTCTAATGTTTACTCATAAACTTGCAAAGGGTGCTAATTCCATTAGACATAAAATAACAGCCAACACACACGTGTGCTGAACTCTTCATGTACAAAGACACCTTAATCTGGAAACGACGTGGTTAAATGAATGCCCTAGAATCTAACCAACAAAGTTAGCACACCTTCTTTGAGACAGTGTGATAAAACAGAAGAAACACTTCCCAATAAAACCAGCTTCTTCCAAAAACGCCTCACTGCAATTGCCTTCTTCCTTTTTTACTTCAGTTTATCTATGAATTAAAAAATAAAATGACAGTGACACTAAATTTTTACATTTCTATTTTATCTGGGTTCAAAATATTTAGATACGCTCATAGGCAATTTCTACTCCCTAAAATGTAAAAGTATAAACTTCCATCTGTAAGGAAAAAATGAAAATGAAATATTTTCTCCAGATATGAAAATATTTCTTAGTTCAAAACTAAAAGGAACATTCTTCAGAATCAGATCAAATCGCTTTCTATAATATAGACTCAGAGAAATAAAGAAAAAAAACACATTAGAAGATAAAATTTATTTTTTCCTCTTTAGGCAGTATTAACTAATTGTGGGACAAAGGTAGTGCTCAATAGGAAAATATAACAATTTTTACTTCTATTTCTTTGTAACCACAGTTAACATTTTAAAGATGTGCACGCAAGAGGGAAGAGATACGGGAACATATGTATATGTACAACTGATTCACTTTGTTATAAAGCAGAAACTAACACACCATTGTAAAGCAATTATACTCCAATAAAGATGTAAAAAATAAATAAAATAAAGATGTGCAATATTTTCCATGTGCATAAATATATAGATTTTCAAAGAAATTCATACTTTGTGTCCAGTTTTATACTCTTTAACCTACTAAACTATCATAAATAGTCTCTAATATAATGTGTAATAATACCAATACCTACCAACCACAAGAATTGTGAGAAAAATAATCGCTGTAAAGCACTTAGTACAGAGTCTGAAATACAATAAACTTTTAACAAATGATATAATCTGACTGTGTGCCCAGGGCTCTGGGCAGGATTCCAGTGACCTCATTAACTTTCAAACACTAACAAATGTTGAATTTCCTTATGTTCAAATAGTATTAACCTGGAAAAATATCCTTTAAACAATTAAACATCATAAAAAATAATTGAAAGTCTTTCTAAAATGTCTTACTATGTAATTTCACAAAGCAAGTGGTATGAATAATAGGATAAAGCAATAAAAAGAGAAACCTCAGTCTATTACCAACTATCTTGCCAAATTCTGAACAACAGATTCTGGGGATTTCTTCAGATACTTGCATTTTATATACTGTTTTTTTCTTCAGGTATGTATGAGTTTTATAACAAAACTAAACTTACATCATTTAAAAAAAAAACTTTTAAATATATGTTATTCTTTTCAACTGAGACCTCTCAGTGATTCTTAACACAGTCACCAAGTTAAACTAGCATTGACATTGATGTTGAACCTTGTCTTATTCTTCAACTATGCAACCCTGAATCCAATATTTTTTATAAATAGTTCTACTCTTCTATCAAATAAAAATATTTTAGTATGAATTTTATATACTATTGATTTATTATTTTTTATTGTTATAAATTTATATCACTGTTTTGTTTCCATTGCATTTATTTTTACCGTTAACATTCTATATGAGAGAGTGATGCCAGGTAATTATACGGTTATGATAGTGAAACATAATTCCCTTTTAAAATATATGTATTTTTATTTGCACAGTGAGTTGTTTTAAAGAAAACTGGTCATTAACTGTATAATGGTATAATCACAACAGTATAAAATTAAGTAATAGTATAAGTAACACTGATTATATTAATATATTATACTAACGTAAGTAATAATGTAAGAATAATATTTGACAGTACAAAGTAATTAAAAACCTGGAAACAATTCTTTCTATAAACCACTCCCTGCCTTCTATTAGCCAATGCTTGCGCTAATGTGACAGATACGTCACCTTGGGACTGACATTTCATGTCCACTGCATCAGCGTTTCACTTAGTTGTAGGATCACTTTTAAGGATTCAATATGAGGAAAAAATGCTATATTATTGGAAATGACCAACAGGAAAGTGTCATAATGTTTGACAATAAATATGAAAAATCTTATATTGTCATTCAGAAACCTAAGTTAAAAATAAAAACAGAAAAAGATGTTTTGGAAAATAAAAGCAAAGAGACCACTAATTACCTTGGCAAACTGCATTTTAAGAGTGCTCTCAAGTTTAAACATCAGTAGAATCAGTGTGATTCAGATGGTTCTCTTTATAGTAATTAATTTGTGGGGCTTAAAAATGTATAACTCTTCAAAATATGTTGAAACAATGTTTTTGGTGAGACTTAGCTTAAATTATTTTAGTATTCAGATAACACTTTACTTTCTCATGAAAGATAAATTTAGTTAAGAATATCAATTGATTAAGAAGGCTGTAAAATACCTAACAGTTCTCAAGTGCATGTAATTTTGGTTTTGGTTTTATTTGCTTCTGTTGACCTATTCTCCCTCTACATATGGTTTCTCAGCTATAAAATGATAGGGTTCAGCTATCTGGTCAGCCTATGACATAATGTCTCTCATACAGACTCAATTAACTGATTTAACATCACTAAAAAATTAACACTAGAACGTAAAGAATCTTTTTCTAGAAACGTATATTTTAAGATTTGACTGCCTAACTAAACCTAAAATGCTATTACATAATGCACTATTTAGGACATATTCATCAAATAAAGATTCACTGAGTAACCAATTATGTGCAATGCACTGGCCTCAAAACAATACGAACCAAGAACAGGGCTCAGTCTCCACATGAAACTTTCCGTGTCCTTTTCTCTCAGTTTCTATCAAGTATTTGCTGTTGCTTCCTCTTGTTTGGCCATGCTGAAGTGGACCCACATTGTGAAGAAACAATTAATTGCTGACGCAGCATTTTGATCAAACTATTAATATATTGCTTACATAATTCCCCTGGTGAAATGAAGTTTCTTTTAGAATAATTATTAAAGGTAAACCTGGCATTTAAAGAAATGAGATTATTCTGCTCCCTAGAAGAACTGCATTTTAAAAACTGTTCTGGTAATTAGTATCCAGTAAAAACTCTTTTGTAAAAGACACTATTACCTTCTCAAATTGATTAAATTCTGGGTAAAATGGCATAGTAAAGAAAAACTAGTATTTTTACAAAAATCTGTCTTAAAAGTAGACTGCTTGTTCAAATGAGGTTGCTTGTGTGTAACATTTAAAAGGTTAAAAAAGAAACCAAACTAAAATGATTAGAAGCAACTAAACTTGGTATTTATAGTTTGAGTTATAGCTGAAAAGCTACCCAATCTTCTTTTGTAGTAAATAAATCATTGTTATGCCAAAAAGAACAAAATAGACTCTTCCTCATTTCAGATAACTGTTTGATACAAACCCCTTTTATACAGAATTAGTTTGAAATTTCATTTATATATATCATTACTTAATTCATCGTTAAATATCTATTGGAGGCCTACCATGTTCTCATCACTATTACAGAGACAGGGGATATGGCAGTGATTGAATAAATTCACCATTATCATGAAGCATTCATTCTACATGGTAAAAGAGACTGTAAGCAAAAAATACAGGTAATAGAGCAGTTGGTGGTAAGCATACAAAAAATAAATAAAGCAGGTAAGGAGAGACAGTATGGAGGTACTCTACTAGAAAGGGTGAGAGACATTCCCTCAGAGGGAATTTCAACAAAAACTTGACTGAAATGAGAGATTATTAGTCTATTAAAATATTTAGGGAGAGCATTATAGGCAAAGGCAAAAAGCCAAGACAAAGGCTCATAATACAAAGCCCCTTTATGTTGAAAGCCCCCATTGTAAGAATTTAATTGGTAAAATGGTTTACAGTTTGGGGGAGAATTGCTTAATTAAATATTTGCATTAGTAGATATAAAGCAAACCCTGACTCTCTTTACCTGCTAAAATGTTTCTTTTGATAAGATAATTAACAATAGCCTTTCATGTATAATTTTAATGTTAAGTGATGATATACATCTTTTATACAATCATGTTTGCACTAGAACATAAGCTTTGTGAGGGCAAAGATTCTGTTATCTGTTGTTGACAAGGATTCTAGTGTTTCAAATGCTGTTACATTGTAGATGATCAATAAATATGTGAATTAAGAAACTGTGCATTATTTTTCACAAAATATTTTCATATAAATACTAGATGTCAATATAGTTCTTCCTAATTTCTTTTAATAGCATTCACTACCATAATACACTATACAACTGCCTAGTCAACTTATTGATAAGTGTAGATATATTCTCTGTATCAAAAGATGCATTCGACTGAATCAACTGATAAAATGTTAATGTTTGAGACTTTGTATCCCAGTGGAAGTTCAGAGATCAAAAAATTCAATAACTATTGATAAAATGTGATTCTTTTTGGATATCCAACAAATTGCCAAGTTGAAAAAAAATTTTGTCCTAGGTTTCTCACTCTACAAGTCACAAGTACACCCAAATTACCATGCAATTTCAAGGAAAAGAACTGGTACAAAAAGACAAAGCAGCAGAAATAGTGGAGTCACGTGATCATTAAGATCCATTTGTAATTAGACACTCACAAATTATATTTAATTCTGACAGACATGTACTTTCACACATATTTGATAGATGAGCCAGATCACCCCTCTTCATCTCAACTTTAACTACCTGACTGTAAATACATATTTCTCAGCACAATCAGAGCTATTTATTTCCTCAGAAGGACTTATAATGGTAACAGTAAACTAACAAAGTTTTTGGTTCCTAGATTACAGACATGACCACAGCACAGGTGTGGACTACCAAGTAATAATATTAGTAATGATAATTATAATTCCTGATTTATTTTCCCTTTTAAAATGGAACTTCTTATTAAGTACAATCAGGTATAAACTGAATTGCTTCTGGAACGTATGGAGTCCATTTTGTTTCTGAGGAATGGCTCTAATCATTGGCCCTAATCAAGGCTTTAAAAAACCCATGTCTGTTGTAGGCAGACTGAAAAATTCTTAGCACCTGAGAAGCAGTCACTTTCAAGAACTGCCACATACAGGATAGGCTGGTATTCCAAAGAGATAGTGCAAGGTCTTTTTCCCATTTAAGCACTGTGCAAAGTCAAAATGAGTAAAGGAAATAGAAGCAGCTGGAAATAGCAATCACAGTGATAGGAACCATTTTAGGGATGTATGTTTTATATACTGTTTTAAATACTTTACATATATAACTTTATTTTATCTTCACAATAACTCTACATGGTAGATGTTATTATTATCCCTATTTTATGGAGGTCGTAAGTGAAGCACAGAGAGATGAGGTAGCTTGTTCAGGCTGTCCAGAAAGAGAGATAGGAAATCAAAAACGTGAAGATAAAGCACATTACTCATAGATCCATTGTAATGGAAAGGTCACTGAGCTACGGATTCTCAGTGGATTATAGAGTACAATACAACAGGCGCAAACGACTTGAACATTTTAAAAAATTTTAAAATACAACTTTAATGGGACTTCCTTGGTGAGAAAATATAAAGAGAGCTTAGTTCCATCCAAAGTAAGTTAACTAAATAAAACATTACCGACCATTTACTGAACACTAGGTTGCAAGCACTGTCTAAAATAATGGGTTTATAAAGATTATGACATTTAATTCATGAATACACATTCACATTATTGAAGAGTTTAAAATCCAGTGGGAAAGAAGCATATAAGGAAACAATTATAACAACATGAAAATTGCTCTGATGATTGAATACAAAAAGCACGAGAGGAGCAGAGAGAAAAATGAACCAATATGCCTCTCCCATGAAGGAAAAACATTTAGAGCTATTGGCTTAAGCATAAACTTTGCATGTGAGCAATGGTGGAAGGTGCTGCAAGCAGAAAGAACACTGTGTGGATGGGCAACAGGGAGTGAAAAGGCATATTCAAAGAATTAGATATATTTTAGTATGATTCAAGATTTACCCTAAAGTAGGGAAATTGTGGAAGATGTTGCTGGACAGATAAACAAAGCACAAAGCAATTTAAAAGTTACAGAGAGACATTAATAAATTATGTACCTGACAGTTCGGAGGCAGAAAATAATGAGCCCATATTATTTAATATAGAAACTGCAATCTCTCTATAGTCTTTTATTCAATCTGGCTAATCAAATGATGGATAAAGTCAGAAAGTGCAAAATTTTAATTAGAATCTGTTAATGAACAATGTTTCAAGAGGAAAAAAATTAATGACACAGGTGTGGTGTGGAGAGAAGCCTCCGAAATATGTAAGCTATTACAGCCTGAATTCCTACATTCGATTTGGAGGTGCCAGAAAGTTCAATCCCAACTCAGATTAGAGTGAACACTTTTAAACATATATGTATTTTATCAAATCTACACACATATAGGTATACATGTACTTTGTTTACTGTGGCTCAAATTACCAAAGCTTGCAAGTGAGGAGTATAAGGTATACAGTGCATGGGTACATTTCTGAGACCTCTAATATTTTGCCCCCTCTGTCCAGATCTGTTGCCTCTGGAAATATTGACAAAAGTAATAAGCTGGATTGAAACCATAAAAAAATCATTTAACCTAGTCATCAATACTTGTACATTATTCATTAAATCAGCAAATATTAATTGACCACCTACAACGTTCAACTGCACATTCCAAACACTGAATACTTAATAAAGTATACGCCACCTATTACCACGTCACTTTAGAAAATGATACGAAATCTGCATGTTAATAAAACACACACACACAAAAACATTAAATATAAGGCAAGTTCAAACTATAATGACTGTCATAAGACTCAATGTTCTCTGAAAACTGAACAAGCAAGTGATCACATCCTATTTGGCAGACAATTATTAGAGACACTTGAACTTACTGAGAAGTGTAGTATTTGACTAAGCATTCAAGCATTTGAAATGAGCACAATTTTGAGAAATGGATGTGAATAGGACAGACATGAATAGGACAAGCTGACATGGATCAACTGAAGGGATGTTAACAGTTAAAGATTAAATTGAAATGGACACTCTAAATGTAACGCCATTTAACATATTATTTTTTATCTCAATGTAAACATTTCATTGTTGTATTTTATTATTCTATTTTTGGCACAGAGGATCGAATTGTGCATATATTGAATCCCCCTTGACTGTCTTCTATATCTACTTTTCTTCTCAACTTCTTTAAATAACACCTTTATTAATTTTTTTCAATTCTATCATTTATTTCTGTTACTGATTTTATATGAGATCTATTCTCCTTTGTGCTTCTTGTATTTAGTCTTCATTCCTCAAACGATTTTGTCTTTTTATATTCATTTCCTGAGCTCTGCATGTTTCTGTTTACCATCCTACAATTTGGCCATATTGTTTGAGAATTTCTGTATATGTGTTTTCTGGTCTTCCTTCATAGAAGTAATTGTGTCAATTTTTTAAAATTCATTTTGGAATGTCTCTACTTTGTGGCAACATCTTTTTGATGAGTTTTGCTAATCTGTAAAAAAGAAAAAACTTGTACTGCTATTTTTTCATATGTTCTACAATATCTGTGTATGAATCTTATATATTTTCATCTTGTTGGTTCTATTTGAATTGGGGCATTTTCTTAAACAACTCTTCATAAGCTTTTTCTCTGGATTGGATGAGTGGGCCAGGGTCATTTTTCAGACTTTCCTGATCATGACTCCCTTTTATGTTGCTACAAGTAGACTGTAACCATGACTTTTCTACCTTCCCTCAACCAACCTGGCTCAAGGGGGGTTTTGATATCGGCTGTGAGTTTCAAGTTTCTTCACAAGCTGTTGGCTGGCATGGAACACAGCCTGGGCTTCATAGTGATTTCCTTAATGATTAGAATAGACAGTTTTGCTTTGACTTTCTGAGCTTCTGTTTCTGGGTCACTCTGATCTTCCTGTATCACCTCTCTATTTGTTTAACAGGCATTCACTCCCTGTGCATTGTCTTGCTCATGGCAGACTAAGTGCGAGAGTATCCTTAAGGTAATGATTAATTCCTGGGGATTTCTGAGACCTTCTAATATTATGCCCCCATCTGTCCAGATCTGTTACCTCTGGAAATATTGACAATATTAGATTGTGGGTTTTCTCAGTCTTCCAATTTTGCTGAAAATATTTTTTGGTGCTTTTACGGTTGTTGCTTTGTCACTCTATCTATCTACTTATAAACAACTTTGAAGCATAAATTCTTTTGCTTACCAATAATTGTACCTTTGTAATGGGTCCTAAGTAAGGATACCATGACCTACTCTGTTCCTGTGAATACTTCCTGTATTTTATTCAAATTGATCACTTTTTTCCAAGAAAGCCACCTACACCTTCAAACTTTCAGATGTATGTTTTCTCAATATAGAACCTCCTCATTCTCCAGCCGTTTGTAAAACTTCCTCATAAGTCATGTTAAATTACACTTCCTCATGGAGTTTTTCTTGATTTCACTGAATTGGTTTCCAAGCCCTCTTCTAAACTCTCACAACAATATGTTTTACAGCTCTTTATGGATGGTTTCTTCTAACTTCTGCTTGGTTTCTGTGTGAATATGTGTATGTGTGAATGTGCTGTATGCTTCTGTCTTATCCTCCTTATTCAATATACGTTCTTTGAAGGTAAGTATTATTTCACTAATATTTATGTCACCTGTAAGCTATTCAATATAGATTTTCAATATATATTTCTAAATTGAAGAAAAAATCAGTAAGTGTTTTTGACTCTCTACTACATATGCAGCTATACACAAGTCACTGAGGATACAAAGACATAAAAATCACAAGACAGAAAATTACCAAGACATAAAACTCACAAAATTGTTATGACTATTAGTAAAATTGGAATAATAAAGATAGATAATGCACGGGATCTATGGAACGATAACCATATTTGTAAAATTCTGTTTTTTAAACAAAATACTAAACATTATAACATTTATCCTGGAAAACATATTTTACTTGGTGAAATCTGAAAACGCTGCTTGCTTTTTGCAGCTTCTAACTGCACTTATATTGTCTTTTCCCTTTTCTTTTTTAAGATGGCATAATGTGATGGTCTTACAAAGAGACATCACATATAAATGTCACTACTGTGTAAGTCTGCAGGTTAAGACAGTAGAATAGACTGAATAACAACATTTAACAACATTATGTTATGACAATGAGTTCAGGTCTTCTTATTATACTTGCTGTATTACTGGACATTTCTGAAGCACTGCTTTGAGAGATTGACAGGGAAATTAATGTCCTTAATACAATCCACCTGAATGTTTGCTAGTGAAATGCCACAAGAGCGTCAAGCTTCAGTGTATCTCAAAGCTAAGGTATCATTCTGAAGAGGGAGTTGTAGTGTCAGGTAAGTGGTTAACTGGATATCCACTTTCTTCAACAGATTGTTTACGATAGAAATGAAAGAATACCACTGAGTGAAATCTGGACAGCTTCAAAAGTACAAAAAAGAAAAATGAACCATTTAAAGTTTCAAACTCTTTTGGCTTTAAAGCTAAAAGAAAAGACAAGGTCTTCTTATCATGGACTAATGTATAACTATTCAATTAGAGATGCAAGAAAGCTATGATTATAGGATTCATCTCTGAAGTACATACTAGCGTTCAGCTGAAAGTGAACTAACCTGCAGGCAGACTTCATGGTCTCAGAACTTGCTTCACACCAGTCTGGTACCATCTTGTATCATCCACGAAATCCTCAAGACGATACCATTAAAAGAGTATATGATATTAATACTCTATACTCTTATATTTCCTTTTATCACTACTGTATGTACTGAACTACACACTCAAATCTGTATGTACTGAACTACACACTCAAATTTCACTCTCAAGTAGAAGTCTTACCAGCTGGCTTAGAAATTTTGATTGATGAAACTTTACGAAATGTGTTGAATCTCATTTGATGGGTCTGCTGATGACAGTGATATAACTTATTTCTCAAAATAATCTAGATGTAACAGACACATATGTTTGGAATTTTAAAAATTTCATGGTTTAAAGGTCTCTATTTTCTGTCCATCTCTTCCTTCTCTCCCTTCCTTCCTTCCTTCCTCAGAAACTGAAAGTCTACTTTAATTACTAGATTACGATTATTCAAGTAACAGATCTATGGCAAAATGGAAAGGACATAGAAACAGATGTTGTGGTTTCAGTTTCCCAGTTTACTGTCTAGATAACCTTAGACCTTGCAAGGAACACCAGAACACTACCTGTGCAACGCAGGGAAAAGAATATCTTTCAAGATACCACAAAACCTTGCCGTTATTTTTTTTTTAATGTGCTATTTTCAATCAACTAATTAAAATTTAAAAATTTTAAACTAAAAATCAGGGATAAGACAAACCAATAAAGAAATATTAGAAAATAAAAATGTTAGAGAGAAATGTTTACAAGTTACACACAGAATTAATTTTTTAAAGACACAGTGTGCTTTTTACAAATTGGTAAGAAAATGGCCACCCACATAAGAGTAAAACGATGAGCAAAATATACAACTCAGCAATTCATAGAACAGCCAATTCAAATGACCAACAGTCATATGAAATCATGCTTAAACTCAATAACAGGAAATGCAAATTATTAATTAAAAACAACTGATAGCTTTTTACCAGATGGGAAACATTTAAAAACAACCAATTTTGAAGTTATGTAGGAAAATGTACTTTTATATTGTATAGATTTCTGGCAGAAGTGTAATTTGTTACATTTTAAAACAAAATCTGCCAATATCTATGAAAATTTAAAAAACACTTATCTGTAGAACCAGTAAACCCACTGTGAGAACCTATCACATAAAATAAAACTATATATACTGGTTTCTCTTCTGACATGATGGAGTAACAGGGACTGGATTTAACTTCTTTTTCTCACCACTACACACACACACACACACACACACACACACACACACACACACACACATCCAGCAGGGGGGGGAAAAAAACATATGAAACAACCTTCTTCAAAGCATTGGTCATGATACAATAAAGGACAGTGATCCCTGAGAGAAAAGAAAACAAGATAAACCCAATTATCTTCACAGCTTATTTCCTTGAGAAAATGCCCAAGACACAGTGCAAGGAGCTATAATCCAGTCACACTCCCTTATGGAGAAGATGGAGCTGAGTATCCATGGAGACCAAGGCAGGACAAAGCATGGGAGAAGGAAGGTACACAGAGAACCCCAGATATCTGCAGAGATTTTAATTATTCAGTAGATTTCTGATCAGCACAAGTATTAAGGAAACTACCCAAGACCAGGGAAAGAATCATCCAAAAGGATTACAGGGGAAAGTACTTGACACTTATATAGGACATGAAGTAGTACCTATCATACAATTTTATAATTCACGGAACATGCGGTGCAGTACTCAGAAAGGTCTTGTTTAGAAGACCTTAAAAAGCAAAAAAAAAAAAAAATCAAACTGTTTTAAGTTACACAACTCTGTCCCAAAACAAAGCACCCACCAAGATAAAATTATATCATCTGGCGTTCAATAAAAATTACCAGTCATAGAAAAAGGCATGAAAATACGACCCATAATAAGGAGAAAAATAAATTGATCAAAACTAACCAAGGACTGATACAATGTTTGAATTAGCAGAAAAGTACACTAAAATAGTAATCACAGCTGTAATCCATATATTCTAAATGTCAGAGACATTGAAAATATAGAAAAGACTGAATGAAACTTCTAGAGATAAAAATTACATTGTCTGAGAAGAAAATATACTTAGAGGGATTAATGGCACATTAGAAATTGAAAAAGAGAAGATTAGTGAACTTGAATCCATAGCAGTAGAAACTGCATAAAATAAGACATAGGAAAAAAGAATTAAAAAAAAATTAAAAAGGTATCAGTGAGTTGTGGCACAACTTCAGTTGGCCAATATACATTTAATTGGATTTCCCATTTAAAGTGATAGAGATAGAAAATATAATTGAAGAAATAATACCTGAAAATTTGCAAATATGATGAAAACTGTGAGCTCACAGATCCAAAACATTCAAGTCTCTCCAAATACAAGTAACATGAAAAAAAAAAAAAAAAAAAAAAGGCTACACTTAGGGACACCAAAAGAGAGAAGAGAAAAATCTTAAAAACAAACAGAAAAAGACATTGGACCCAAAAGAAGAGAAGTAATAATAATGGATTTCTCATCAGCAACAATGTAAGTGATCAGAGAGTGGAATACAATCTCTATAAAGTACTGAAAGAAAAACTGTCAACCTAGAATTCTACACCTAGTGAAATATCTCACAAAACGAAAAGCTAAACTGTAACTTTTTCAGACATACAAGAGCTGAAAGATTTCATCACCAGCAGATGCACACTATAAGAAATGATAAAATAACTCCTTCAGGCAGAAGAAAATGATATCAGATGGAAATACATATCAACAGAAGGAAATGCAGAGAAGTGGAAATGGATTTACATAGAATTACATAGTTTTGCAGAGAAGTAGTACATACATGGATAAACAGCCCATATTTTTTCATATTATATAATTTTTCTTATTTAAATCTCTTCATTTAACCTCTAGACTTCCTTTCTAACTGCATCTCTCACATTCTTCTTGCCTCTCTTATCACCCATTTGCTTCTTTTTCCTTTTCCTAGCGTCTTGGGAAGTTGATTCTGTCACTAATATTCCAGTTTACTATTTGTGTTGTTTCTTCCATCCCTATCAGTTCAATATTTTTTCCTGAAAGCTGCTTTCCAATTATTTGTGGTAAGGAGAGGAAGGGTTCTGAAATATAAATACTTAGCTCCTTTATTAGTTATTAGAATTGGTGGTCACGAGGGATGTAAAAAATAATATTCCTACAGATCTCTGTAATTTTTAAATTACCTACATATTTCTATGACACTCCTGTCATTTCTCTTTGAAATTAAAATCAGATGCAAGGCACTTAGGATACATTTAGGAATATGAAAATAATCATATTGAATGGAAGGTGGCATTTCCTGTGAGAAAAACAAAACAAGTTTTCCTTACAACTCCTTGATTAGAGTAAAAAGTATTCTACAAAAAGACATACAGGAGTTCTTATTTACAGATGAGCACTGTCAAGTTTAGATGTCCCTTATGAAGGTATATGCTACGGTTTATATTACAAGAATTAAGGCAACTACAATGAAGGCACTGACAGAAGTATTTTATAAATCCTCCAAGTTTCAGAAATATTAGTCCAAAGGATAAGATGATCACAAATAGAAAAGATTCATTTGTGTGTGTGTGTGTGTGTGTGTGTGTGCACATGTGTGTAAGTTACACTGTTAATGAATAAAGTCAAGGGTTTTTTTAAATCATGAAAATAAGCTTCACACTATTAAGAGAACAACTTAAAAATATGAAGGTCTGTACTTCCAATGACCAACATGATGAAGCACGTGAAAAGAAAGCATAGGTAAAATGCATTTTTGCTCAATATTCCAATATTAATTGCTAAGTAATATTCAGGGTAAAATTCAGTGAGACTTTCCAAACACAAAGAATCATCCCTGAAAATTTAAAGTGATGAAATGGTTCATTATTTTCTGCAGTGTAAGTAGTCTGAAGAATCTTAATTTATATACTTACTTGAATTTCATGGCTATTAAAAGGTTTGGAATTTTAACTGTAGTCTCTACTAATTCCCTTTTTCCTTTGTTCTTCTCTGTACCCCAATTCCATAATCCTAACCAATAATTAGGTTTTATGTTTTTAATTGAATATAGTAAATAGTCTGTTTAGTCAGATGTGCATTTAGGCTCTGGCACATTTCTTTTTCACTCTTTCTGATCTCATTCACTTTTTGAAAAATAGGTATTGATTTTTAGAATAAACAGATATGCAGTGCAATCAAGCCAGAAGAATATTTTAAGAGTACATCATAATATCATGTCCCCCTACACCCCATAAAAGAAAATCATATGAAGAGATAGCTGATAATATTAGCAATGGGAAATGGCAAGTCATTGTATCCAAGCAAGAAACAGAAAAGCCGTGTGCTTTGTATAGAAACTGGAACTGCACAAATCAGGTAAGTGATTTCATATTTTGACCTCCCATGCACTGGCATTCATCTATTCCCATTCTAACACCAAATAACATAAATGACAATAGTAACTTAAACAAGAACTTAGATCTGCTTTACCTGTTTTTTCTCCTTATGAAGTGATCATATAAACTTTTTAAAAAGAAGAAAAGGTAATAGGTAGCTACAACTTAGAGAACTTGTTCTAAGACTTACTTAGCTAAAAGAGCCCAATACCAAATCATTTTTCTCAAAGTCAATGAGGCACTTAGCCCTTAGTTTACTGAGATTCCACAAATGCCCTGGTGCAAAAGAATGCATGCAAGCCAAGTAAAGCAACCTGCTTTCTATCATCAAAAGGACCCCTCCCAAACCTTTCCCATCTACTTTATTCATTTTTTTAAAATCTCTTCTATCTGTGCATCCCTTACCTTTTCTCAAGGATGAGATTATCAAGGCAATTTTTTTCTATTATAAAACCATTCATTATATAGGGGAGGCCTAATGAGTTAGGACCCATATAAATACTCCATAAGAATCTGGAATATAGGGCTTCCCTGGTGGCACAGTGGTTGAGAGTCCGCCTGCCGATGCAGGGGACACGGGTTCGTGCCCCAGTCTGGAAGGATCCCGTGTGCCGCGGAGCGGCTGGGCCCGTGAGCCATGGCCGCTGAGCCTGCACGTCCGGAGCCTGTGCTCCGCAACAGGAGAGGCCACAAGAGTGAGAGGTCCGCATACCAAAAAAAAAAGGTAAAAAAAAAAAAAAGAATCTGGAATATATATCAATTTAGAATATGGAAAATATATCAATAGCTTAAAGGAGATATTCTCTAATCCTGCATAACAAAACTACCCATGACCTACCTATCCATCACCTTCCCATCACCTTCCCTACTACCCCCAGGAGGCAGCTGTTACTCATTTGTACTTGGAATTAAGCCATCATTTTACACTGAAGGTCTGAATGAGAAACAGCCTACACCTGTCGCAAGCATTAATTATGAGAATATTGTTTCAGTCTTTAATTAATAGACTTTTTACAGCGGTTTTGGGTTCACAGCAAAACTGGGTAAAAAGTACAGAGTATCAACATCCTCCCTGTCCCCCCCCCCACCCCCCGACCACACACACAACCCCACTAGCAACATGCCCATCAGAGCGGTGCATTTGTTACAACGGACTAACCTACTATGACACATCTAGGATCTTTTTTAAAGATTATTTTCTCTAAAAAGATGCACAGGATACATTTCTACAGTTTCAGAACAAAGAAGTGTGCTTCTCTGAAGCGGTGGATTGGTTTGACATTATATATCACTAAGCATTTGTTTTTGTGTGTCTGTTTTAACTAATAAGATGACTGAAGCCAGTTTGGTCTGAAAAGTCTCTCAGCATGTGTTCTGTAAATTAATCTTAATCCTACTACATCTTATTCCTCTCCACCTTTATTTTCCCTTAACCCTGAGATATTCACTTAGATATCCTTTAAATCGTTGCAATTCTGGCATTTTTAAAGTCACATTAACTTCTTAGAAAAAAGGGGGATAAAAACAAATTAATTTAATATTATTTAAATTTATTTAGTGGCTTTTCAATTATTACTTTCATTTGGGGGACAGATAAAACTATCAAATGATATAACTTATTGGTATCAGCAACTTTCAGAAGAATCTCCCCACCAGCAGAAGATACAAAATTTGAAATGCTCATTACAAAAGACATTTCATTTGCATAAATGAAAATAATCAGGAGGCAACACTGACACAGATATTGGGGACAATACATAAACATATTCCCTAAATTACGCACAGTATGTTTACTTAGTGGAGCTTTGTAGAACAAGTACACATGGGCACGGTGATTATATTGCTGACCTGTATAATTAAGAACGTGATTTGCTTAACAAGTAATTTCTAATAAAATGCCTAAGCAGTAATCATAAGCACAAGCCATATGTTTTTAAATATGACCCAAACATTTGCATAGTGTTTATGTACAATGAATTAAGGCAAAATGAAGAGTCTGCTAACAAGAAATGAGTAGCAGTAAGGGCATAGCAATGTATTAAATCCTTCATTCTGGATCATTTAGGTAATGTTCCGTTCATTTTAGATTCATGAGAAGCCTTTACAGATTGGGCGCGCATACCATAAATCTGGAGTTATCCATTATTAGGTGGCATTTTGCCGTTTGCAGTTGCACATGTTTACTTTGTGCATAATTAACTGCATAATAGCTGTCTGTGTTTTGCACAGAATTTACACTCAGGCTCTCATCAAAACAAATGACTCCAGAAAGTAGGGCACCTCCATTAAGTTCCCTGCGATCGGCATTTCCTAATACAGGTTTACAGGAATAGTTCTGATTGTGACTCTTAGTATATTAATGTTTTCGGCAGCTAATGTGCATGTTGGAGTTTAATTTATTAAACCCCTAAGATGCATAAAGAGTATGGATGGGTAGAGGCAGGAGGAAGCAGAGCACACCTAGGAATAGCCAAGAAAGAAATTTCCATGAAAATAACAAGCAGCGCAGAATCAAGTTGGACAGGCAATTGACCACTGTGCAGCATGATACAATGGATCAAACACGCATCCCAGCAGTTCTTTGGTGTGTACAATCGTGATGACCAAATCAACCACCTGAGAGAGGGCAGGGTCTCTGGAAATGGGCTGTCAGAAGAAGAATCAAGATACACTCCAGACACCTGCTTTGTTTACAGCCATATAAACTCAGAAGGAAAAATTACCAAATTAAATTAACCAAAAAGAGATGGTGGAATTAAATACCAAAGAATAAGAGAAGTAAAGGGGATGAAATAAAAGATAAGAGCATAGAGATTGGAGTTTATTGATTATGACTACTGGTTGACACAGAAGTTGATAAATTTTTAAAAATCATGATAAATGAGGCTGTATATCCTCTACTGAAAGCAGCCTCATTGTGTTCTTAACAGTTGAATAAAACAGTTAGGGAAAAGAACATTTTCTTTTCTTTCAAGAAATGGTTGTTTTAGGAGAAAGTAAAGAGGGAGAAATACAATGGCTTAACCAGTTCTCAAAGCAAAAATAGTAAAGTTGTATTAATAAGGTTAATATTATTGTTTTCATCACAAAAAGCGAATTTTCTAAAATTGGAGCTTGAAACAAAGATGCATTAAATACTAGTGAATTTTCTCCCTTTCAGAATCCAAAACATCACTTAAGGAAGTAAATATAAATAATATTATATGTCATATGTATAACACATGGCCCTCAGAAATATTCATCATCAAAATTATAATTCCACATTATCTGCTTCTACGTTAAATATTTACTCGGCTTTATAAAAAAGTATTTCATGGATTTAACCCTATTTTCTTGTGTTAACTATTAGCCTAAGTCTCTAATGATGCAATTCTCTGCATGTTATTTCTTAAAACTTTTAGGCTTCACACAATGTATCCAAGTAATTACTTTTCAAAACACTCTGAAGCAATATTTCGGTTATATAACTACGTATTTTAAAGAACCAGCTCAGATAATAAAAATCAAGAATGAATTCACTGGGATGATGGAGTAATTCAAACAGAACTTCGATGACCACACCCTACCACTGCTTCACTTGAAATACAGTGATTTTACACATATATATAGTGATATTATAATATATACTATAAATATATAATGTAGATAACGTATAAATAAATGTATAATATATATCAAGTGTCCTTGCTAGAAAAATGATAAATGATAATTCTACGGACAAGAATTGGATCAGAAATCCATATGATTAAATACACAGAGACATAAACTATGCTCATAGACAGGATGCTTCGGTATCACAAAGATGCCAAAACTAATTTATATTTTCAGTGTTACTCGGATAAAAGAAAATAGTCTATATGGTTTTTCCCGGAAACCGGCAAAGCGGTACTCAATTAATATAGAAGACAGAACCCAAAATACGTAAGACAATTTTTAAGAAAAACATAAGGTGAAAGATATTATAAAGCTCATAGTTATAAATCACGTGGTGTTGCCCACAACACAGTACCTTCTGTCTTCGTGGGCACGGCTAGCCCTGCTGGCCTGTGCAACCGAGGGAGACAGCTTGTGAGGCTTGCGCTGGGCCTCGGCCTGGTGAGCATTCGGTGGTTCTCCCTGTCTGAGGAGGCTCCACCTCAGCCCTGGCTGTCACGAAGATATCTGCAAGTCTGTCCCTCCTTCAGAGGGAGTACTCACCGCGGCAGCCTCCGCGGTGGCCGACACGGAAAGCCCACTAGCTCTGCACTCGGTTACCTCGGAGGCTTTTCTGCGGGGAATCAAAGAACTCCTAAGTCTCTCAACGCCAAATGAGGCCCTTGAAGCTTCAGGAAAACTAAACTTAAGACAGCCAACACCTGAGATATTTGGTGTTAGGTTGGAATGCGTAGGGGAGGCATCTGCTGAAGGAGGAGCTCAGCTCAAGTGTTGAGAATTAACCATTTTAACTACTAACGCGGTACACCTTTGCTGTCAGCCTGCAAGGTTACTTCGATAGGGTGTACTGTATCCCAGATGGGAGCAGGGAATGAAAGGAGCCTTGGGAGTCAAAGTCTCGATATTATTCCTGGGTTTAATGTTTTTAGCTTCAGCCTGCTTCCTGAGGTATCTACCCCCTCACCTTCTCTGAGACGTGTAAGTTTCACTCTATGCCTGTTTAGTCCTCACCCGCCCCCACTTCCCACCAAAATTTCCCCAGGAAGAAAACTGTGAGTTTCATTTCTCATTCCTGTGCAAGTTAAGTGTTATTGTAACTGATAACTTTGCCTCTCCTCACTCCAGCTTGGTGGCAAAGATTTGATGGAACATAGGATTCAGAAGAGCAGAATATCAGAAAATTGGAAGCTCAGTTAGAAAGTATATAAAATGTATTGCATTTGTCACTTACATTAATTGCCAAATGTTCTCCAATGAACTTAACTACTCTAAATATATTATATTTTTACAATGCTTTAGCTACATATGTTCATATATATTAAGAAAAGGGACTGAGGTGTCTCGTTCAGTTTGCAATTAGTGAACTGTTGATGTGAATTAAGTACATTTCAAAGGTAAACAGAAAACTGAGGAAACATTTAATGTGTATGACGGGGAAAACTGCAACCTTAACTATGTCAAATGCTACTACAAACTAATAATGAAATATGACCCTCAGGACACAAAAGTGTTAGTGGGCATAAGAGTGTGCTGTTCAGAGTGTGTACTTTAAACCAGAATCCACTCTAGCTGGAAAAAGTGAAATTAAATTTATTAGAGTATTAGTAAATTTATATAATTTCTAGCTTTGATGCAATTTAACCAGAAATGATACAGCCAGGAGTAATGCCCAGTCACAGCAAGAGACTATTCCAATAGAAATAACGCTCTTGCTGCCACCTGCCAATACCATCAGACACCCAGAAAGCCAAGGATCTGACAATCCGACTCCCAAATACTGTTGCAGCAGGGGAAACAAATAAAACCTAAGTACATGGCAGTGTTTGAGAGAGGGGCTGCGTGGACTCCTGCTGGTGAATTTGGGAAATAGATATTAGTTTGCCAGGCTTTAGCCTACTGAAGGTAGACGAAAAGAGAGAAATGAGATAATGTTGAGTGAGCCAATTTTTTTTGTCACAGCAGACAATTAAAGAATAGAAATGGCCAAAACACATCAATTTACCTTGATCAGTAATCAAAAACTGTATATGACAACAAAACACCATTCTTCTTTATGAAATTGTCAAAAGTGTCATAATACAGAGGGTTTGCCAGAATAGGTAGGAATATGTCCATATACTATTTCTGAAAATAGAAATGTGTAAGATATTTTTGAAAGAATATTAATCATTTATGTCAAGATCTAGCCAAATAATTATTCCTTTAACTAAATAATTTTACTTCAGAGAATCTATACTAAGGGTATAATAAGACTGTAAGAATATGCCTATAAAGATTTTCCTATAAATGCACTCCTTATTGCTGATTCCGTAATAGTACAGAAGTTTTATCAAACTATATATCCAACTTTAGTGAACTGTTTAAATCAACTCTTCTACACAATGGGATGATCTACAGGCTACAGAATACATGATGCACACCTGCTTTGTTGACAGAGACATTATGGTATACCATTAGGTTAAAAAAAATTCAATTTATATAACAGGATGTATAACATGATTCCATTTGTCATGCTAAATTTATATGTATACATATACCTATGTGTAATTAGAAAATACATAAAAATGTTAATAAGGACCACTTGATATTTAATAATTCAGGCAATTGTTTTCTTTTTGCTTATATTTATTTTCCTAATTTTTCTAAGTGAACGTGTACTCATTTTTTTATTTTTTAATTTAATTTTTTTATACAGCAGGTTCTTATTAGTCAACAATTTTATACACATCAGTGTACTCATTTTTAAGGGGAAAAAAAAAGAGGGAAGCAAAAAGTACATAGAGTAATGTAGCTACTATCCATTTCCTACACATCTTTACCATGGCATTATCACCTGCCCCTCTCCACTACTACTTCCATTCTAACTAGGATTTCCAGATAAAATACAAATTTCCAGTTAAATTTGAATTACATATAAACAATGATTGATATTTTAGTATGTTTCCAAATATTGCATGCCATCTGTATTAATTTGCTAAATATGACAGCCCTACTTCTAGCATCTCATATTTTATGTATTCTGGAAAATATGCGTCCAGGGACATTTGCCAAAGTGATAACAAGAGTAAAAGTGTATCTGTTTATAAAGCTTAGAACTCACAAGGCATGTTACATAAACTTTCAGTTTTCTTACTAACACTGTGAGATACGGAGGGAGCTGAAGCTCAGGGATGGGAAGTGACCTGGTACTTAGTAAGAAGGAGAGCTCAGAGGAAAATCCAAGGTTTTCATTTCAACTCTTGTTCTGTCGTATTAACGTGGAGTTCTACCAAGGACTCCAGTTCTACCACTGTCAGTTTTGCCATTTTATCACAGTCATTCTAAGAATTTTCCCTCTTTTATATATTTACAGATCCTCCTATACTTCCATAGGATAGTAGCCATCAGCCTGTTTTGTCGTAACCAGTTGGCTAATCTTTATTCTCCTCTAGACTGCCGAGTTTTCTGACAGCACGTTTTATCTCCTAATTACTATATCCTTAAAAATCTGAATCCATCAATAAATAAGTTAATCTACTATCTATCTGTCCATCAATCTTTGAATCAATCAATCAATAAGGAAGGAAATGTAAGGGTCATATGTAGAACTCTTTGCTTGTCTGACTTAATTGAGGAATATATTTTAGAGTGTCTAGTGTGACAACAGCTAATAGATTCTTTGCTCATACGCCAAATGTAATTGGTGTTACTTAACTGATTTTCTATATTGAGAAGAATTTATCCAGGTTTACCGAGAGAAAATAAAATGATCATTTAAGATATCAAGGGGGATTGTTAACATAAAGCTATATATTTTATATTTTTTTATTTTTAAATTTTATTGTTTTCAGTTTTACTGAGGTACCACTGACATTTAACATTGTATAAGTTTAAGGTGTACAACATAATGATTTGATACATGTATTATGAAATGATTAACACAAGTTTAATTAACATCCATCACCTCACAGTTATAATTTTCTTTTTGTGTGTGTGATGAGAACTTCTAAGATGTACTCTCTTAGCAACTTCTAGATATACAATACGGTTAGCAGACATTTGGTCCTGTACAAAATGTCCATAAGACATTGCTCCATAAGATGGTGGGTCCACACCAAAAGGTCCTTGATATTTGCAGGTCCATTTGGTTGTATCCAAAATGTCCTTCAGGCATTTCGTTCATGCCAAAAGGTCCAAAACCATTTGGCATGAACCAAATACACTCCTGGACTTTGGATACATATATATGTACTTATCTCTGTGTGTGTGTGTATGTATGCATTACTGTCGTGCTCACCAAATGCTCAGATTACCCTTCAAGTGACCTGCTGCAGACAGCATAGTTGGCTGACAGCCTCCCGCTGTCACATGTTTTGCCAGGCCACGCTTCCTCTGGGTTGCTCGCGTCCAATGACCTAGCATGAAAGAGCTTTTAGAGCCAGACTATTCCTGCCCAATGTGGGCCTCCCGTACCAGTAAATTTCTCTTGGAACTTCTCTTCAGCCTGGCTGAGTCTCTCTGAGAACGGCACTGCTAACTGAAGCTGTTCCTACGCAATCGCCCTTCCTTCACTCTTTCCTTTCACAGGGCTCAGTCCTCTACCACGGTCTGAAGGCATCCCTTGCTTTCTAATACTCCTCCTCCCTTTATCCTTCACAAGCATTTAACCCAAATAAATCTCTGGCATGTCTCATCCCATTTGGTATCTTCCTGGAGAGCCTGAGCTGATGCATTCATCAAGCTCTGAAGAGTGGTGGATATCTTCCCCTTTTATGCCTTTTTCTCTCCTTTTAGACTCCAACAAATACCATTAAAAAGAATGGTAATAAATATGGATGATTAATGTGACTCCATGATTACTGTAAAAATACTACAAAGCTATTATATGTCACTACTGGATGTGAATAAGCATTTTCATATGGAAAAGCTCATTTCAACATTTAATTCTTGCATACTACCTTATAATATCCATAAACACCAGAAACCTGAAACAATTCTGGAAAGTTAAAGCAACTTCAAAATGTTTAGTTTAGCTAATCATGTTTCTTTTCCAAAGCTGATGGTGCTAAACCAGTGTTCGGTCTAAATCTCTACAGAATGAGTTTCCAAGGATTGAAATTCATATCTTAAACATTTTGCTTTTAATGTGGACACTGTTTTCTTAAAAGCAGAAATGGAAAACACTGATGACATATAACAGGAAAGTACTGTTGATTAAAAGGAAAGTACTGTTACCGTTGAACTGGGTGTGCTGGTACAAGGAGGGGTTTTAAGTTCTGGACTCCATATACATAAGGAAGAGGCTGATGTTGCCAAAGATTCTGGCTTGCCTCAAGTATGAATTTAAAAGCAGCAATGCTCAGCTTTTGCAGTAAGTTCTTTTTCATAGTAGGGCCAACTTAATAGGTAATAATGTGAACAAGGAACTGACAGTTTGAAAAGCAACAGACCTAAAAAGTACCAAGGCATAGATTTAAAAGATAAAGGAAAAAATAATGATGCTTTGGGGCTTCCCTGGTGGCGCAGTGGTTGAGAGTCCGCCAGCCAATGCAGGGGACACGGGTTCGTGCCCCGGTCCGGGAAGATTCCACATGCCACGGAGCGGCTGGGTCCGTGAGCCCTGGCCGCTGAGCCTGCGCGTCCGGAGCCTGTGCTCCACAACGGGAGAGGCCACAACAGTGAGAGGCCTGCGTACCGCAAAATAAATAAATAAATAATAATGATGCTTTGAAGAAAGCATGCCATGACAGAAATGCAATGTATACAATTTCCTAGAAATTTTCGTGTTAGCTGATGCTTATGTAAACAGACCATAATAATCAGCAGTTACTACATTCTTACCATGTGATAAACAATCTCCTAAATGGTTTATATTCATTTTTCCATTAAACTTTTATGGAATCTCTATAGCCAAGATACTATGTACCCAATTTGCAGATGAGGGAATTGATTATTTAATAGGTATTTCCCCAAAGGCATAACAACATTAACTGGCGGATCTTGGATTTAAACCCAGTTTTGAATGACGCTACAGCCCAAGCCTTTAGTCACAATCCTGTACTTTCAAATGTTCTGACCATCTCTTTTGGATGTCCCAAAAACAATCCCATTATTCTCTTTCTGACTTGGAAATTCTTTTCTGGAGACCACTAGTCGTTTAAAAAATAACTACCTATCAAGATATGTGTCTGTGTATCTCAAGCTCTCCACTGTATAAGAAATGATACTACAATCAGCATGGAAACAATAAAACATTTTATTGCTTCAAATCAAAGAGTTAAAACAAGTAACAAATAGACAATTAAAAAGAAGAGGGGAATTAAGAATAAAGTTCTTGAAAAATAATATGCAAAAAAAGAAAAATAATATGCTTATTTTATATACACACACACATACTCTAAATTCCCAAAATGACAGTATAAAATTAGAGGACACTGTGTCCTAATTCTACAAGTTACCTCAACCATCTCCAGTAAATTTTATGATCTTTGAGCATACAGAGGTTTAAATCACCTCTATCCCCAGAGCAAGTAATAAATATTTATTGATATAAATTTCAAATAAATGCTTCTCTAAGATTCAAAGAAACATCTTTAGTATATTTTTTCAAGCAAAAATGACTATTACTGCTTAGCCAATTATTATAGCTGCTACCAAGATAATTTTTCCTTTGTTTAATTTGTAGCCACGGTACCAATTTCACCAATTTATAAATCAGCTTCAAATACATAATGACAGTTAAATAAATTGCACATATTCTATTTAAACAGGTATAGCAGTCAAATATTATATTTGTATTGCATTCAACAATTCCAAAGCTTCACTCCTTTTGCCTTTATTTTATTATTAAGATGGCTTTCTTCCATTTTATTGTTCTTTAAACTGCTCCTTGATCATTTTTTGCTTTGTGTTCCTAAAAGTTGTTCAGTAGCCTAATTAGATATTCATTTTGACATTCTGGTCCCAGAAGAAATAATAATAACTTCATACTTATCCATCTGCTTATCAGTTATAGCTTGTGAATTGCTGCTTATAATTTTCCAGGGACATGTGGGCACCCTTCCAGTTAGGCTATTAAAATTCCTTACACTCTAACAACATGCTAATTAATATCACGTTTAAAACATCTCACGTTTGTGGACACACAGCAAAAACACTGCCATGTAGAGGAAATTTCATACTGAAATTTCAATTTTGAAATGCAGATATTTTAGATTAAAAGTTAAGCCAGCAATTCTTTATATACCTACACCTTTCTAAGGAACCAAAACCTTTTATCTCCAGTTTTATGAAAATGTTTAATTCACACATCATCTTAAAATTTAATATCCATCATTCTAAAAAATCGGCACAGTGAAGAAGTATCTTTTCACCCACATTCAGAGAAGGGTGTTTCCTAGCAACCCCATACAATCAGAATCAATCCTTGGCTGAATTATGACTCAAAGTGCCATTAGAAATAATCATTTGCATGAGAAAGAGACCAATGTCTGTTCTGATTAGGATCAACAGCTCTTTCCTAATGTTGGTCAGCTGCAGTCCAAAATCAGGCAGCTGTTTAGAGATGTCTTTGTTTTCATGAAATTTTGCCTGATGAACGCAAACATCACATCCCCACACGGGCCACTAAAACTTTAGAATTTAATCCAGATAAATATAACCAGGGATTCCACATCCCTACTGCATTAAAATGAGTTACTTTATCTTATTTAAATTTCTTAACTTCTATTTCCTTTCAACTTGTAAGTATTCACGACTGTTTATTATAAGGATTAAACATTAGGTAATAATCTTAGAACAGTTATCACTTCATTCAATTTGGATCCTTTTTATAAATAGGTATTTGCACAGTATTTTTTTTTATTAAGTGGTTACTGTTGTCCCTACACATAGATTTTACATTTGTTTCAAATTAATTCAATCTTAGTCAACACTTTCACATAGTAACAGTATTAACTCAAAGTGCTTTGATTATTCATTTCTCTTTTAGAAAGTAATGTTGCATCTTTTCAGAATAACAATAAATACAAAACTTCAATGGATTAACTTCCTGCTTACTTAATTTTTATCCTTACTGTGGAAATTAGCTACTGTTGATTTGTTTTTTTCCATTGTCCTTACAGAGCCACATCACTAAGGAGAAAACAGACCAGCTGTCAAATGGGTCATATAATGCACATTTGGGACTATCTAAAAAACACAGGATCTGTCAGAAGCAAATGAACTATGAAGACCGCTACTATTGAGACCTCAAAGACCACAGGCTAGGAGGGACAGCCTGACGACCTCTGCATTCCATATTTAGAAACCATGTCTGTTCCTGGAGCTAAGAGAACCCATTTATTGCAAAGCCTTTCTTTATAACAAATTTATCCCAGAAGGATACAAACAAGGTAAGGAAGAGGACAATAAATACCAAAATCATTAGATTGTTCTGAAAATATTTCTTGGAATTTATAAGATAATAAAGTACCTAATAATACACAAGTGAAGGATTCATGGTACCAGAAAGGAATGAACGAGCTTGTAGGTATTCGGGCTATTTATTACAGTATAAACACAGATCCTCTTCTCTGAGAGTATACAATTACTAGGACACACCAAAAAAAAAAATGTGTACATTAAATTTCTTTAATTTTTAAAAGGATTTATTAAAGGACCATTTTTAATCAAAATTATTTTAGGAAATTGAAAAAAATTGATCTTTCAACTGATCTTGAAATCTTTTAGATGCCCTTCCTTTTCTTTTCTCACTATAAGTCATATAATTAATACTTAGTAAACTCCTAAAACTCTAGCGATATGATTATCTATTTCACACAGTTTTAGGGAAAGAAAACTAAAAACAAAATCTCCTCCCAACCTAAAGAACCTCTCCACAAAGGTAGAAGAGAAAGAAAACAATTTTACTATTCAATAAGCATTAAACCAGAATGTGATACACATCACAATCTCAATCTGCTAAGAAATTTGCAAAGACAGAAAAAAATCTTACCCTTTTATAGAGCCAAGCAAATACTCATTACGTACATATTTTCAAGATAAACAGCTAGTCCTCAAGTAAGAGGACATGAAGCACAATTTGTCACACGTAGTTCATTCTAAATTCAATTGGTAGTTGGGGTGACCATCTGTGTTAGCTAACTAGCTTTCTCCAGAGGGAAAATAAATTACTCATCTCTTTGTGATAGGAGGTAGTCTTGGAAGGTGAGCAAGGCACCCACTAAAGTTAGCTCCTGCCCACCCATCAAAGAGATGGTTCCCAGGTCCTTGAGAAAGGCATTCCTGGATCTTAAAGTTTTCGAGAGGTTTATTTAGCTTTTAAAAAGATTTACATACAGGGCTTACCTGGTGGCGCAGTGGTTGAGAGTCCGCCTGCCAATGCAGGGGACACGGCTTCGTGCCCCAATCCGGGAAGATCCCACATGCCACGGAGCGGCTGGGCCCGTGAGCCATGGCCGCTGAGCCTGCGCGTCCGGAGCCTGTGCTCCGCAACGGGAGAGGCCACAACAGTGAGAGGCCCGCATACCGCAAGATTTACATACATTTCAAAGATACACGGAAAGTATTTACAAGTATTCTAAAGTAAATACTGGAAGACAAGGCAAGGCAGAACTTGTTTCTTCCCTTACAGAGAGAATTAAGCCTCTTATTCTTAATTTGTATTTGCCCTTAGAATACACTTGATTCCATCCTAAATGTAGCAAATGCTTAAAACCTTAACAACTCTTCATTTACTTTAACATCTCTAGCTGTACACATTTCTGATTTTCCACCACATGAATTTTCTATTCATTTTCGTCCTTAACTACCAAGTGGTTTCTTAAAGTACGCTCTGAGTAAACCAAGAGAACAAGAAATAGAGGTAAGAACTAAAGAAAACTAGAGGTAAGAATTCCACTCCTTGTTTAAGGAATATAGAATAAATCTTGCTAGATACATAGTTAAACGTCAAGAAGCTAATATCTAATATGTCTATTAATACGATGGCTTTTGATGATTTTTTTCTAATTTTTTTCAATAAAGTGGCTTATATTTCTGATTATATAAACAATACATACACATTATAAAACTGCAAATAGTGTAAATATTAGGAAGAAAGTATGATTCACCTAATACCTCATATTTGCACTGAGTTAAATACCATTATTTTTTGTTGCCCATATTTTACAAATTGCATTTGATTGTGTGCTCTAGATTTTTCCTTTTAGCAGGTAATGTGAAGTGTGAGGAACACGTAGCAAATATATGTGATATTTAATGTTCCAAAAATGATTCAGTATGCAATTTCTATAGATAATTTAATCTTTTGGACTCTAAACCAAATCTTTTTTTTTTTTTTTTTTTTTGCGGTACGCGGTCCTCTCACTGTTGTGGCCTCTCCCGTTGTGGAGCACAGGCTCCGGACGCGCAGGCTCAGCGGCCATGGCTCACGGGCCCAGCCGCTCCGCGGCATGTGGGATCTTCCCGGACCGGGGAACGAACCCGTGTCCCCTGCATCGGCAGGCGGACTCTCAACCACTGCGCCACCAGGGAAGCCCTAAACCAAGCCTTCATTGGACATGATAAATAGAGGTGCCTATTTTGCCTTGTGTTATACAAAACAGGTTCTTGTTGACAAACAACACAACACAAAATGGTGTGGAGGAGAACAATAATTTTTTCTCTGCCCTTCTAGGATTTTTGCTGACTCTTCTCCCCCAACGCCCCAGTAATAGAAGACAGATTAAAAGTAGAAAAACAGAAGTTTAATAATGTAAGGCCAAATGGCCCGAGGAAGGTGAACACAATCAGATTCACAGGTTGCATCAGACCGTCCGGACCACCCAGTTCCAGAAACTGCCCTGGAGACATTCCGGAACACCCAGTTCCGGGAACTGACCTGGGGACTTTGAACCCAGCCCAGCCTTCCCGCCTTTCGAGGGGCGGGACCAACGGTCCCCCAGGATACCCGAAAGGACCACAAAATAAGGAATACCCTGCGCCCTCCCGGATTCACCACACCCCTTTCCCTTCTTCTCCTATAAAATCTTGACAAAATCTTGCCCAACCCTCGCCCGGGTGCGACTTCTCTGGCCCCTTTCTCTCGGACCAGTGAACCTCGCCCGGGAGCGCTCCCTAATAAAGCTCACTTGAAGCTTTCCTTTGTTTCGTGGTGCCGTTTGTTAAGATCCGACCTTACAAATAACATTTATACCCAGGAAAACTGAGTAACTCCCTGAAATGGCCCAGCCATCACCTTAAATACCATCTCTAGCTAAAAGAAAAAAAAAAAAGTTGGGTGGGAGAGAGCCAGGTTTTCAGGAAAAGCACAGTAAACAAGGGTATGATTGTTATGCAGATTTAAGTCCAGGCCTTCCCCATTGATCAGAGTGTCTACAGGTTTAGTCAGCCTCCTCTTCCTGGTACAGAGACGGAGACCCCCTTACAAATGGAGATTTCCCTTACAAATGTAAATTGCTCTTACAAAAGGGTAACTTCTACTTGATTTTCAGAGCTTCTCTCCTGTATGTTGTTTTTTAAAAATAATCAGCATAAAATAACCCTTATGCCAAAGAGGCATATTTTGGGGGGAACAAATGTTGCTCCCCTTCAATGGCTAATTTATGCAAAAAGGAATTTATTGGAAGAATATTTGGGGCACAGGGGTGGCAGGGAAGAGATACTAAATTGACAGAAAACTGGAAGGATCAGATTAGGGACTAAACAGAAACAATGGAAGCTCCTGAAAGCAAAAGGCCTCACTGCCGGAGAGCCTAGTCATGGGGGCGGGGGGAGGGAAAAACACCCAAACATTCATTCTCAGACCTGCATCAATTGCTGGAGATTCAAAATCCTGGGAGAGCGCTTCTGATTAATCTTCCATGATAGAAGACTGCCCGTGGAATTGCCATCCTAGAAAGTCTACATATAGTCAGGAAGAATTATTTGCCCACTAGGAAATGAAGTACAGTCAGGAAGGGATAATGGACTCTGTGCGTCTAAAAAATGTCAAATTACCTTAACAGTGCTTAATAAGTACCTGTTCCCTATATCTCTTTTTGTTAACTCATAAGAAATCACTTATTTAATAATTTTAATAACACTGAATTTTAACATAAATGATATGACGCTCAAGAAAATAAAAATTCCGAGGTACTGTTGACCTGAAACAAATAGACTACCAGATATTTCTCCAGCAAAAACAGGATTATTCAAGATAATCAAAGAATTGCAATATCGGGTCTGCAACCATGGTGAGTTATTTGCAAGTCCCAGCAAAGCAGCAGAAGGTCAGGGCTTGTATTGGAAGGAAAAGGAAGGTGGGAGGGCTACAGTAAACAAGGAGTCTGTGGCTTTTCATTGGCTGAGTCCTTGCCAGGAAAAGAAGAGTCTTTCTTCTGCCTGGCTCTGTGATCATCCCAGGGTGTGAGAGCGGCCCCTTCTGGTCTCCCAACCCTATTTGAAGATTTTGTTTATTTCTTACGTACAAAACGTAAACCATTTCATGAAAATCAAAGTCTAAGTGTGTGAAGACTGACTTTATATCATATAAGGAACTAGCTCAAAGTTTCTCAATTCTTGGCTACCCTATTTCTGCCTTCTTGGTCAACTATCCTCTACTTGATTCTGTTACCAGCTGCTTACTAACTCTTTAACCCTCTTATCAGTTTTGAGCATTTTCCTTTCCATATTTCATTTGGAATTTTTTTCAGTAAAGGCCTTACTTCACTGATTTTTTAAAAAATTTATTTATTTTTGGCTGCATTGGGTCTTCGTTACAGTGCGCGGGCTTCTCACTGTGGTGGCTTCTCTTGTTGCAGAGCATGGGCTCTAGGGTCACTGGCTTCAGTAGTTGTGGCACGCAGGCTCAGTAGCTGTGGCTCGCAGGCTCTAGAGCACAAGCTCAGTAGTTGTGGCGCACAGGCTTAGTTGCTCCTCAGCATGTGGGATCTTCCCGGACCAGGGCTCGAACCCATGTCCCCTACATTGGCAGGCAGGATTCTTAACCACTGCACCACCAGGGAAGCCCCACTGATTGTTTCTGAGCTTTTAGTCTCTGTGTTCTCCTAATGTTCAAGACACACAAAAAAAGTACCTGAATAAAACAATAACAACAACAAAAACTGGTTTGGAAAATAACTGAAGACTATCTTTGACAAGTTTCCAAAACAAACATGAATCCGACTTAAAAAAAAAAAAAAGCGTTCTATTGTACAATTTCAATACCCCTGGGGTATGACTGATTTTCTCTCTAAAGCCTTTACTCTCATTGCTTCTTTGAAAGATGGAGTCGGCCATAGAAAGCTCCCCCCCCCCCCCCATCCAAATGTCTATTCCAAATAAGTTCCTCTCTGCAAAAAAAAAAAAAAAGGAAATGCACTTTCCCTTTGTTCCACAAAATATCTGTATTTTTCCAAAGCACTTGCTCTCCTTGACCTTGAGCATTCAGGCACATATTACACCAGTGCCCAGCAAATACTTATATACAAAAATCTTATCACTGCTCTTCTGCTTTTCTTCTATTTTAGATTCTCCAAATCTGTGCCACCAGCACATCCTGGGACTCATGACTTAGTGACTTCACATGCCTCCTCTTGCAAATTCTCTCAGAATCTCTCTCTTGGTGGACTCCTTCACTCCTTAAGGGAATTGCAAAATGTTGTCAAATGTTTATTTCTCTCTTCTGATTCAAGCAGAGACAGACGTTGACCACATCATGGCTGGCCTCAGAAGCGGCTAGCAAAAATCTTAACTCATGTGGAGGTACCTTTATGGAAAAACTAAACAATTTATTGGGTAGAGATGATGGGATAGAAGTTTAATAGTGATACTGTCTGTGGAGAAGAGAGGATTTGGAAATGAGTCTCCGACAGCGTCATTGTATCTGTTAAGCCTTGCTAGGGTTTAAAATGACACAGATACACACACACACACACACACACACACACACAGTGTCAACTCTATTAGGACTAGACCTAGGAGTCAAACCTATGAAGATCAAAATAGCATCTGTATTATTTATAAATTGAGTTGGAGAACACTGTTTGAAACTGGCCCCCAAACAGACTTATTAACATGCTCTCTATAAATCTAGACCTTAGGACATCATATCCAAGAGCGTTCAAAAGACAGACACATCAGACACATTTGCAAAGTTATTCACTGCTTCAAACCCACGAGCTCTGATGTTCTGACCTTCCTACTGAATGATGCCTGTGGTTCAGCAGCCTGGGCATCACCTGGGAGCTTGCTGGGGATGCAGGATTCAGGCCCCTACCAAGACCTGCTAAATCCGAGCCTGCAAGTTAGCAAGATTTCTGGGGACTAGATACACATTGAAGTTTGAGAGTTGCTGTTCCAGACTGTGAGAGAAGGACTTTCAGTGTTTCTCATATTTCTCTAGGATTCTCCTTTGAACATTCTGAAGCCACAGGATGGATCTTGGGAATCTACATTTAAAAAAACTCACCCCGTATAATTCTTATTATCTTGGAAGTTTGGGAAAAGATAAATCAGTGCTTTTGAAATATTAATGGCATATTAACCACCTAAGGGTTTGGTTAAAAAGTAGGTTCTGATTCAGTGTGTCTAGGGTAAGGCTCAAGATTCTGATTTTTTTTTTTTTTTTTTTTTTTTGCAGTACGTGGGCCTCTTACTGCTGTGGCCTCTCCCGTTGCGGAGCACAGGCTCCGGACGCGCAGGCTCAGCGGCATGTGGGATCTTCCCGGACCGGGGCACGAACCCGTGTCCCCTGCATCAGCAGGCGGACTCTCAACCACTGCGCCACCCGGGAAGCCCAAGATTCTGATTTTTAAGAAGCTCCCAGGTAATGCTGCTGCTGCTGGCCCACGTAACCACAAGGTACGTGGGAAGGCTCTAGAACTTAGAGCTGCTAGCTCCCTAGCAGCAGGAGCCCAGCAAACCTTCTATTGCCTGTGAGCAGGCAGAGCTCAGGTGAGCTGGGAGGAGGTAGAACCACACAAACTTAGCAAAATACCATCTATCAAGCAAGCGCCTCATCCTCCTTTGTGGACAGGTAGATTAGGAGGGCTTGGAAGACGGCAGAAGGTATCTTTCCGACACTGTTACCACTGGAGGAGTAGAACAGCCATTTCATTTTGGAAATATAAGGTCTAGGACAACAAGGTTCTCTCAACCCACGGGCCCAACAGTCCATGGACGTTGCTGATTCTCAGGGGAGGAGACCATCAGGAAGGAGAAAATTCCCCCTCGCCCCCCCCCACCCCGCTCCTGAGTTCTTGTGGCTGGACTAAAAAAATTGACCCAAAACAGATTAACCGGAAAAAAAAAAACAAATTACAATTCATGCACATGGAAATCCCACAGAAATGGGACCTAAGAATTGGCCAAAGATTCAGCCTTTATACTTTTTAGACAAAGAAACAATACATTTGTGAGGAATTGACATGACAAAAGCAGCTTACGTTTTGGGTGCCTAATGAGTGAAGGATCTAAACAGAGTTTGGGCTTCGGATAGTAAATTAAAGAAGTAACGAGGTTTGTTTATATGGACTTCCTGGCCCCAAATTACCCATCTTTGGGGATAAGGGTGTCCTTGTACCACTAGTTCCATGAGAAATTTATTTCCTGCTTGCAGGGAGACAGAGAGTCAGAGTGTCCCTCTTGTGTTGGACATTCCTTAAGTAACTTTAATTCAAGATAATATGGCATTGAGGCACATTTTGGGGCAGCCTACCCTGGGCCCCAACAAGGCTGACAGTGAGACATGCAGCCTGCTACCACCCTGAGGCTGCCACTCCAGAACCAACCTCTGCTCTTTTATGTACCCTGGGACTGCTGTTGAGCATTGGCTTTTGCCTCAACACGGCTCTGGAATGGACCAGAAAAATACACGGGTTAAATCAACCCAACCGTGCCTGAGGGTAAGAGCCTACTCCCCAGTCTATATATTCCCATCTTTAATTTTCAAACACAACTTCACCCAGGATAATTTATCAAGTCCATATATCATAAAGATACAATGACAACAATATTTGAGAAGTACAATAACGCTAATAGCAAAATTCCCAAATCTCAATGCCCCCACACTTTAATTTTCAGGGAGAAACTGAAATCCAAACATTATCTCACCTTGCATTCATAAACTTGAGCTCAAAGTAAATTCAGAACTATAAAGTTAATGTTAAAACCAAAATCACGTCCCAGCAAATCCTGGAGTCCCACTCTAGACCCACTAAATCAGAACCTCTGGGGACAAAGCCAGAAAATTTGCATTTCGAACAAGTTCCCAGATGATGTTGATGCTCTTGGTTTGGGAACCACATTCTGAGAAACACAGCATTAGAAAAAGCCAACATGGTTTCACCGCCCCCCAAAAATTTAAGAGCTTTTTTTTTTTTTAATAGAAGCTGTGCCTTTACGGAGGCAAGTCATTCTTGGAACTAAGAGCTTTTCTTTTCTTGGTGATCGGATTTCTTTCTCAGCCATGCTCCTTATGTCAAAAATCAGCAGCAAAGTCTTGTTGCTGGCATGCAGGCCTGTGCCAATTGAAAAATAAATCTGTCACCACTGAACAACGGATGGCTTCCACCTCTGCAACTGGAAAAACCTGACATAAATCTAATAAGTTAAGCTTGTAAATTTGTTTCCAAAATGGATGTTTGGGTCCACTTCAATAGGTTTTCTAGCCCATATACCTTGTTTTGGGGTTTATTGAGGCTAACAAATCAAACCTCTATTCAGATATGATTTAAGATCAAAGGGGAAAAATAGGTTTAATACTGACAAAGCTGATATAGAAAATGCAACCCAGACCTATGGGAAAATAGGATTTCTAACATACACACACTTCTTTCCAAATCTGCTCAAGGCGGGATCTGCTTCATATCTGTTGAGCTCAAAGAGCAGGACAAAAAACTACATTCCTACCCTGTCTCTTAGATGGCCCTGGACCACTGCACTAGGGTCACGCTTACAGGACAGGAGCAAAAAGAGAAGGCCACTGCCCTGTGTACCCTTAGACACAAGAGAGAACCGTCCTTCCTCAGGATCATCGATCAAATTAGCAAGAAGAATGAGAGAGAAGACTGAGTGAAGGGGTCAGATTACCTTCCCAACAGTTCCTCTCCTATGGATCACAGTGAACATTTCTTTATGGAAATGGCAGAAAAGGGTAGAAGAGTCCTAACACTTTTTAAGGGCCAAGAGGGAGTTGGAGGAATGTGGGGATTTTTAAACCCAAGCAACAGTTAGTCCTATTGGTTGGATTCAGTTTTTGTGACTTATATGTTTTGCTGATTGCTTTAACACTAAAGAAAGACATAAGACTTATTTATCCAGATTTAAAAAATAATACTTCATAGCATAACGATAAGCAAACAGTATTTTATCCATACCTCCCAAAAGCTCAGTTTGCACTAGGAGTCTCTCTCTCCTAGCAATTCCACATGTTAAGGTGGGAGCAGGAATCCCTGAACCAAACAGGACCCACCCATTCTTCACTCCTGGACATAACTGGCCCAGGGGCTGTCATCTTGTTCAAGCTGGTCCAAGCTTGCTCCCTAATTTAATTTTGAAATTAAAACTTAACGACGCCAGCCTTAATCTGGTTACTTCTTGAATGAGAGGTGCTAGTTGCCAGATTACAACCAAGAAAACTGATCTGCAGTAAGAAAAAAGAATAAAGTAGAAATGCAAAGATGAGTAGAGGTGACGGAAGCAGAAGGCATTTCACATCCTTTCTAACTTTTTCGGAGACCAGGGCAGATCCTTACTCTTGGTTTCCATGAGACACCTCTAAGTTCTACCTTAAACAAGCAGGTTACATTTACTTGAAATAAGATACCCAACTAATGTACCTACTTTCTCATGTTTCCTCCTTCACTCCATCCTAAGGTTCCCCAACCATGTGTGCAAGGCCCACCTGATATCATGATGTGATTATGACTCTCTCAGTCAATGTCTTTTACTTGCTCCTGGTTAGTGGTTTGTTCTCTTTTCAAAATGAGATAAAGTCTATAATAATTTATTTATTAAAGGATTTATTTTTCCCATCATTATCCTTTTTGAGGTAACAAATAATGCGGAATAATAGACAAAAACACGCAATGTTTTATTCTATTTAATTCAGACAGCTCCTAATGATCACATACCACATGACACGTAGAATTTGTGTTAGAAAATGAGAAGATAAAGAGGAACTACATAAAATTCATGCTCTTAAAGAAATTGTAAGGACACGTGGAATCGAGTAGGCAAGCTAACACGCTTGTTACAATAAAAGGACATCAATAAACTTGGAACAACGTGCTGTCACGAAGGAGAAGAGGGAATCTAAGTTTTACTTTGAGAATTTGAGGAAGACATCACACAAGAGGTTAAATTTGAATTGGGGCTTGAAGGAGAGGTCACTGCATAAATACAGGTACAAATCACAAAAAGCGCATACTCATTAAAGAGAGGCCGGCCGCACTTAAGGCTGAACAGTTGGACTTAAGCCAACTTGTTAAGGTCCCTGCTAAGGGGAGGGGTCAGCATCCCGGAGCAAGGAGGAGACTTCAAAGGTTTTTAAAGTGTAATAATGCCACCAGATATATGTTTTAGAAAAATAACTCTCAGAGGAATGTGAAATGTGATTACATAGGTGTGCTACTCAAAGCAGGGAATTTATTTAAAAGGCTACTGCAGTCATCTCGGTGAACGGTAATACATTTCACCTAAGTTTAGAGGGATGAAGGTAGAAGATGGAATCTAGGAATACTTTGGAAGTAGAATGTGAGATTTAATTATAAGACTCACTGCCCAGAAAGACATTGGTGTCTAGAAAAAGGGAGGACTCAAAAATACACTGTGGCCTCATCAGAACAAACAAGACCATATTCCTCCCTGTGAAGGCAAAACATTACCAGATCTTCCACTCTTAGCAAAAAAGGTGGTCAGATATAGATGTATATGTAGACAGAGACAGAGAGATAGAGAATGATGTATCTACAGGTGTGGATATAAGCACAGACATAGAGAAAGATACGATATGCCTACTACTGCATAACTGCTCTTATAAAGCACCAAATATTTCTGAAAATGGCTCAGGACCAAACATTTTTCACCAACTGCAGAACCGTCTATCTAAACCTAAGCAATTCACTCCTACAGCCAGACTTATATGTACCCGCTTGGAAGCTTAGCTATAAAATAAGGTGGTAAGTAAAATAAGAAAAAATATATACATACATATGGGGCAAGTATCTTGTCAGCAATCTAATAGAAGTACTAGCTTGTAATGCTTGGCTCTCAAGAAATAATCCTACAAAAATAAAAGTAAGGAAGCTCTGACTTCTCTCATGAGCAACTTAATAGGCACCCACTGGTTCTAGTCACCTGTGATGACTGAAATGTTATTTCTGAAATTTCCATGAAAATAAGTTATATCTTTGCTTAATATATTTAAAGTAAGTGTAAAAATATAGACAAATATATGGAAAATATGTGGTAAAATAAATACACTATTCATCAGAGCAAATTTACAGACCAGTGTTAACCTGTGGAATTTATGCCGACTTGCCCTTAAAATTAATGGAGCAAACTCTCTCTTCTGCATGAGAAACAGACACAAAATAAGTCATATTTTCTGACCTTGAACGTGCCAAACAAGTTTGGTAAGTCTCTTAGGAATGTAAGAACAGACCACATGCTTTTCTGCTGCAGAATTAATTGTGTCAGGTGATCACCTCAAAGTAACATTATAAAAAGGAAAAGTTGCATTTTCATCTTTCTGGCTCACACAGAGACAGAAGGCAAAAAATTCTTATATCTCCAATAATAAAAAATATGATTCCTCTTGGGGTATGTTTAAATGATAAAAAAAAATCTAACTTGTAACTAATACAGCTATAAAGTATTATGAAACCTTACATTGTATTTTGTTATTCAAAAGAACTGAAGATAGACTAGTGTGTATTCTAGTTGGTTGTTAAAAATGTCTATCGACATCGGCTATAACTCAGGGATAATAATGCTTTCTAAGGGTTGCTGTGAATATTAAATAACGGAAGCATGTGAAAGTCCTACTTAAACCAAAAACACTTTATACTGTAATTCAGAGACTATGTGTCTTATAGAAAAATAAATGCACAAGTCTTGCACGATGCATGGACCACCCAGGGCTGTTAGCCCCAGTGATAATTGCGTATGCAAACTTCAAGTTTGGAAACACTTGCTGTGAAGTATGAGAATAGAGAAAGATATTTTCTCATGGGAATAATATTTAAGAACTTTTAAGTACTATGAATAGAGGAATATATAAAGTACAAAGATAACCGTGGTTCTGGGTTCATGTATAATCTTTAAAAATAATGAATGTAGGAAAGTTAGTGTTTTAAAAATGGAAATGTTCACCTAATACTGAGCTAACTCCAAAATCAAGTAATAATGAGGCACTATAGTTTTGCCCATTAAGAGCAAAGTCACTGAAGTTGGTCAACCTGAGTCCAGATCTCGGGTTCCAAGATCTGAACTTCATAAATGCACGATGTTGGACAGATGACATAATCTCATTGATATATTCAACTCTATTTATTGAATGCCTGCTGTGCGCTAGCCATTGTGCTGGGCTAGAGGACACAGTGAGGTATCACAGAGCTTACTACTGCTGAGGTAGACAGCCAACTGGAGAATCAGTTATACTGAAGCTCAATAAATAAGAGTATAAAATAAATAGTGGGTGCTATAGGAGGACCCCTAACCATTGCTGGCAAAGTTAAAGTCAGAAAATGTTCCCTAGAGCTGAACATATGGGGTGTAGAAGTTAACTAATTGGAGAAGAGACAGAAGGAACAATGACACTGGCAGATGCAACAGCTCTTCCAAAAGCCAGGAGGTAAGAGAGGGGGGGACACGATAGAGGAACTAGAAAAAAAAAAGGTATCATTTTGGGACTGACATTAGTACCATGGCGGCATGAAATGCTCCCTTTGTCCCTCCCTTCAATCTACAACTAGTAAAACAAAGGCTCCTCTGCCCAGCACACCAGGATGCCAGAGAGCTGCAAACATCTCTACATCTGAAAGTAGGTGGAGTGAAACACATAGAGGAGAAAGAACCTGGTGAGCAGCAGAGGTGGTGCCCACAGTCCCGGCCTCACTGCCTACAGCCCCAGAGAACCCAGTAGCAGTAGTAGAGGCAGGGTCACAGGCCCCCCTCCTATGGCAGCAGTGCTCACAAACCCAGCAGCCCCAGATGTGGCAGAGGCACTCATCATCCTGGTGTACCCAGAGGCAGTGCCAGTGACAGCAGCGACACCAGCAAGGCACCAGTGGCCCCAAAGGCACAAGCAGCAATGATGAGGGCACCAGCAACACCTTTGGCAGAGGTGGTGGAAGGCAGAAAGGTCAGATTCTCAAAGATAGCCAGAGGCAGCCCAGGTTAAAAAAACAAACACTTATGCTATAGTACCACCTACTGAAAAACAAAAGAAAGTCCTCTAATTACCCACCTGTTGAATCGTTAGAATATAGGTTTACTATAATAAAGGTTTACTAAAATAAGCAAGGTGTTCACTACTTCAAATGAGCCCGAAGAGGAACAGCTCATCAAGCACCATGAGAAACCATGGTAATACAGTATCACATACACACAAAAATATCAATTCTCCAGAAAACAAACTTAAGGTCATGGGAGACTGTGTTCTAACTAATAGAGAATTTGCAGTAGCTGTCATGAAGAAACGCAGCAAGCTACAAGAAAACTTAGAAAGACAGTTCAGTGAGCTCAGGAATAAAATTAATGAACAGAAGGAATATATTACCAAAGAGATTGAAACTCTAAAAAAGAACCGAACAAATTCTGAAGCTAAAGAATTCAATAAATGAGATAAGGAATGCATTAGAAAGCCTTGGAAATGAGCAAACTTTGTGGAAGACGGAATTAGCAATCTCACATACGGAAAACTAGAAATGAGTCAGGGAGAAGAGGAGAGAGAAATAATTTGTTTAAAAATTAAGATACTCTGCAAGAACTATCTGACTCCATTAGAAAAGGCAACAAAAAGGACAGTGAGTATACCAGGAGAAGAGAGGGAGAAGGGAGCAGAGAGATGACTTAAAGAAATAATCACTGAGAAATTTCTAGGATATAAGGCCAGAACCTGTACAGGCAAATGAATATAATATGCTATCAGGAGAGAAAACACTGTTTTATCTATGAGACAGTTTATACACACCTCATGGTAACCACAAAATAAAAATCTAGAGCAGAGACACAAAACATAAAAAAAAGAGAGAAAATTGACAAAAACATCACAGAAATCACCAAACTAAAATGGCAGACAGAAACACAAGGAAAAAGAAACAGTGGAGATATAGACCAACAAGAAAAAAAAAAAATTAACTGGCAGTAGTAAGTCCTCACCTATCAATGACCACTCTGAATGTAAATGGATTGAATTCATCAACCAAAAAACACAGAGTGGATTAAAAAGCAAGACCCAACTACATGCTGCCTACAGGAGACTCATCCAGATCTAAAGACAAACGTAGACTCAAAATGAAGGGATGGAAGAAGGTACAAACTTCCAGCTACAAGATAAATAAGTACGAGGGATATAAAAAGTACATAATAAATGTAATTAATGCTGCTGTATGTTATATATGAAAATTGTTAAGAGAGTAATCCTAAGAATTCTGACCACCAGGAAAAAAATTTTCTATTTCTTTAAATTTGTATCTACAGGAGATGATGGATGTTCACTAAATTTACTATGGTAATCATTTCATGATGTATGTGTCAATGGAAATAATCAATAAACAATCTGTAATATAAATAGAAAGGAGTTTTATTTAAGCCAAACTGAGGACTATAGCCCTGGAGACACAGATTCAAGAAGCACCTGAATTGTATTCTGCCAGACTACAAAATGGGGGAGGCTTATAAAGGTAAAAACCAAAAATTACGTAAGTAATTACATAAGAATTATAATTGGAGCTGGCAAGAAGGGTGCTTATTAAGCAGGAATTGGTTAGGGTCCAAAATGGTTGCACAGTTACAAGAGGAGAACTTGAAACCATAAAGTTGCAGCTGGCAGCTGCTAGCAGATATTATTTTGAGAATGGCCGGCAGTGTTCTTGAGTCTGATACAGTTAAGAAAATTCAAGTTCTTGGTGGTGCAGGATGTGTCTGAAACCACACCCACAGTGGCCACCCAGCTCCATTTTGGATGCCTGAACCACAGTTACTCCATTTTGATTTTTTAATTTCTTTCCTTCTTTAACAGTTAAAGCAGATGTAAAAATGCGTGTTTCATAGGCCACAAAACAGGCTGTTCTGGTTAGCCTCAAGTTCAAGTTAAATTATGTGTAAGCCAGAATGACTTTCCCATACCTTAATATGTGAAAATTCCTTCCATTGTACGTGTCAAATCATTATGTTGTACACCTTTAACTTATATAGTGCTGTTTTATATTTTAATATATATGTCTTAATAAAACTAGAAGAAAAAAAAGAAATCATTTGATCTCCCCACAGAAGCCTTTTTTTCCCCCTTCCGTTTCCCCTATTAAGTTAGGTATATAAACACCTATCTCTTATTATTAAGCTAGCTACTTCAATTGTGCACTGCCATATGCATATGAATAAACTATGTCTTTTCTCCTGTTTAAAAGTAAAGGAATGGAAGACGACAGGCCAAGCAAACAGCAGTCAGGGGGGAAAAAATAAATGGGTGCAGCCACATTCATATCAGACAAAACAGACTTCAAGCCAAAAAAGGTAACAGGAGTCAAAGATGGACATTATATAATGATAAAGTAGACAATCCATCAAAAAGACATAACATTTATAAATATACAAGCACATGACACAGGAACACCAAAATATATAAAGCAATTATTAACAGACCAAAGGGAGCAACACATTAACAGTAGGGGACTTCACTAACCCACTTATATCAATGCAGACAGAAAGTCAACAAGGAAACATCAGCCATAAATAAAACACTGGACTAGATAGATTTAATAGATATACACTGAACATTCCACCCCAAAGCAGCAGAATACACATTCTTCTTATGTGTGCATGGAACATTCTCAAGGATGGACCAAGGATGGACACAAAACAAGACCCAATAAATTTAAGAAGATTGAAATCATAACAAGCATCTTTTCTGACCACAATAGTATGAAACTAGAAATCAACTACAAAAAAAAAAAAAGCTGGAAAAATCACAAATATGTGGAGACTGAACAACATGCTACTGAACAATTATTGGGTCAATCAAAAAATCAAAGTAGAAATCAAAAAATACCTGAAGACAAATGAAAATAAAAATATGGCAAAAATCTATGAGATGCAGCAAAAACAATATTAAGAGGGAAGTTTATAGCAATATAGGCCTAGCTCAAGAAACAAGAAAAGTCTGAAACAGTCTAATCTTACACATAAGGGAACAAGAAAAAGAACAAATAAGGCCAAAATCAGTAAAAGGAAGGAAATAATAGTGATCAGAGTGGAAATGAGTAAAAGAGAAACTAAAAAGCTATAGAAAAGATCAATGAAACTAAGATGTTGTTTTAAAAAGATGAATGAAATTGACAGACCTTTAGCTAGACTCAGAAAAAAAAACAGAGGCTCAAATAAATAAAAAAAAAAAAGAGGACAAGTTACAATGGAATCACAGAAATACAAAGGATTATGAGAGACTATTATGAACAGCTCTACATCAGTAAATTTGACAACCTAGAAGAAATGGATACATTCTTAGAATACAGCCTCTCAAGACTGAATCAGAAAATACGAATAGACCCATCACTGGTAAAACGATTGAAACAGTAATCAAAAACTTCTCAAAAAACAAAAGTCTAGGACCAGCACTCCACTGCTACACTGGTGAATTCCACCAAACTCTCAAAGAAGATTTAATACATATCCTTCTCAAACTCTTTCAAAAATTTGAAGAGGAGGAAATGTTTCCTAACTCATTGTTTGAGGCCAACATTACCCTGATAACAGGTTGTTGAAATGATAGGCTATATTGGATCTGAATGAAGCACATGAAGACAGAAGGCAAATATTGGGAGAAAATGAAAGATTTAAGGCTGGAGAATTCGATGGGGTAAAAGATAAGTGTACAGAGTAACACTGAGGGAAACAATGGAATGTAGAGGAAGTTGTCTTCAGAGAGTAGTTCCATGAAAACTACACTTTGGTGATGTTATTTCCTGTAGTTAGAGGCTCTGGGTTATAGCCCATGGGAGCAAATAGTTGAAGAGGAGTTGAGGTAATCATAATAAAGTTGCCTGCAGTTATTGGAGCATCATGTTATTTCTCATGAACTATTTTCCCCATGCAGGTGTTCTAGTTTTGTTTTTTGTTTGTTTGGTGTTTTTTTTTGCAGTACGCGGCCCTCTCACTGTTGTGGCCTCTCCCGTTGCAGAGCACAGGCTCTGGACACGCAGGCTCAGTGGCCATGGCTCAAGGGCCCAGCCACTCCACAGCATGTGGGATCTTTCCAGACCGGGCACGAACCCGTGTCCCCTGCATCGGCAGGTGGACTCTCAACCACTGCGCCACCAGGGAAGCCCTAGTTTTGTTTTTTGTTGGTTGGTTGGGTTTTAGTTCTTTATCATGGTAAGCTCTCAAATTCAGATCTGTACATAAAAGGGAGAAAGCACTTAGCCACATACCCTAATCAAAATAAGCTCTTCTGGTGGTTTTTCCCACTTATTGGAGTTCTACACAGTAATCTGAGGTCAGAACCCTAGTTAACAGTAAAGCATTATTGTTCCTGTATTATGTTTTTTCCTTGAGAATTGTAGGAAGAAGAGATATATGTTCCTGCAGAAAGAAGAATCAGGATATTCCTGGGTCCCCTTCCTCATGTCACCATTTCATTTTAAAAGCTTCCTATTTCTATAACACTAAACAAAGGACAAAAACCAAACATTTGCTAATCAAGCATTTTTCAGATAACAAAAGCAGTCAGTGGGCCCAGGGAGTGAAGGCATTAGGAACAAGGAAAGATTCTCTTGAATTAGAATTTGAGATCATGCTAACATCTCAGTTGTTTTGTTCTATATTTTATACAGGTAGTGTAATATAGCTAACAGGTAAATTTCTCATTGACTCAACCCAAATATATCTTATATTGCTATATAGAAAAGGCATGTTTAAAATCCAAAATAAAAAGCCTGCTTTATTCTTTTTCCCTTTTCAAGAGAAACATATCTAAATGGTCAGTACTAATGACTTCACAAATTAGGAGGTTGGGATTAACATATACACATTACTATATATAAAATAATAAACAAGGACTTCCTATATAGCACAGGGAACTCTACTCGATACTGTGTAATAACCTATATGGGAAAAGAATCTGAAAAAGAATAGATATATGTATGTGTATAACTGAATCACTTTACTATACACCTGAAACTAACACAGTATTGTAAATCAACTATACTCCCATATAAAATAAAAATGTAAATATATATATTAAATAAAATGGTATAAAGACCATAAAAGTCAAGGTTATCCAAATTTATAAAGATTAAATATAATTATTAGAGAAAGTCCTGAGTTAATTAGGGAATGTTCCAAATTAAGGAAAATCTGGAACTTCTGCTAGAAAAAGGCAAAGAGCAAAAGTGACTGTAGTATATAAATTCTAGTCAGAACGACTACCCTATAGCTATGCTCCTTGATGTGTAACTGCATTTTGGTGTGGAATATCTCAAAGAGCATACAGGTCAGAAAGTTATCTTATTTCTTCAGGGGAACAAGTGATCTATGCTGTGTGTCGGCCTTAAAAGGTCATATTTTTGTTACATATATTTCTCCTTTATAAAGAAATTTTCATCTAATCAATAAATATTTTAGATGATATGCAGTGTGACAGGTTCTGTTCTAGAAATTGGCCATGGGTAAAGGATGTGAATGGTGGTAAACTTAGCACAGGCACAACTCTAACTGCAATTCTAGATGAAAAAACCAATATATTTGACTGTTTGTCTCAAAAACCAACACTGGTCATGATACCTAAATTGCTCCTAGCCAAGTAAGGAGGCTAAGCAAGCAGATGCACAAAATTTAAAACAATTTAGGCAAAATCCCAAGTGCTGCACCCAGCATGCATCTGGGCATACAGCAGTGGTTATCGACATTTAACTAAAAACTCTACTAATCAGGATGAATCAAAGTCAATGGAAAATTGTCAACCTTAACTCTCTCCTAAATTTAGAAGGTCATGGCTGTTTACTCTAGAATTAGAGAGGTATCATTAATCATAACATCTTCTGTTGTTTTTCTCCCTAACCAGACTATTCAAGAAATCAGGCAGAGAGGAGTAAATAACGATCTTGACACTCCCTGAGAAGTCTGGTCACACAAGGGAAACCAGCGCAATACCTTTGTGTTCTCAGCCCCCTGGTGGGGAATTGAATAAAAACACTTTATTTAAGCAAGCTGCTCACGCAAGGCAGTATCCAGGCCATGAACAGATTATTGTTAAGTCCCTGTTGCCTGACTAGCTCCATAAGGCCTTACATAAACTCCAGCTGGTGACGGACAAAGCTGCCAGATTCCTTCAGAAAAGGGCAAAATTAATCAAAATATATTTCTCCCTACCTGAAATCCCTATGTTAGCTATTGGTTAAAACATAGTGTCCTGATTTTTAAATTGCTCTCTTAATTCTGGGGGTAATATCTGGCTCAACTCCAATGGGCTTTTACACTCTCTTAGCAATTTATGTTTCCTGGCCAGCTTCTAAAACAAATCTGCTTCATGTCCCAAGACCATTTCAGGATTTTATGAAACAAGGGCATTTCTAAAATCTTTACCATGTAGAATTCTGCTTTGATTACAACGTATTAGCTTTGGAATATATTAACTTAGATAAAACTTTGTAGCAGGTATTCTTCAGAATAATATAATGTAATTTTATTTCTCATTACCCAAAAGTAATTAGACATTTCATTTACAGTTTGGGACTTAGAGCTGAAATTAAGGACTCAGAATGTATAGATAACATATATATTTTTAAAAGGTATTAGCTAGCATGCATGCACATACACACAGGCACATGTACACCCACAAATTATTCATATTGCTAAGTTTTAAATGGAACGTAGATTATATATAGGGACTTTTACAATAGAGTGTGATCCCTTGTTAAGTAGCCAAATTAATCTTATTTTATTGACTAAAAGCAAAGCAAACTAAAAATGGCATAAATCTTTTGGGTACACAAACAATACAACCAGGTATGTGATGTTTATTAATCAAAGCTGGGGACTCAAGTTAAACACTCAGAAATATGAAAGGTCAATAAAAAGCTTCCTTTATCTGCACTGAGAATTCTAGTAAAGTTCAAAGAATATGCTAGAACTAGAGGTCTGCTGAGATTCTTCAGTGGGACGATTTCAGTCCAATATTCTCTCCAGGAGGCCATCACTCCAGAAGAAATGTAAATAGACTTTCCCTAATATTCAGCCATCCCTTTATATGCCAATGTTAGTAGATCCAACAATATTTTTTGTCTTGGACTTATGAAACAAAATGAATAAGTAGTGACTTTCTTGGCATCAACTTAGAGCCAAAGGTAAGGATCTACCACCTGGTGAACACCTATTTTATGTCTGGGATTCTGCTAAGCATTCTGTATACATTATCTTATTTATGCTTTATAGCAACCTTACAAGGTACATATTATTATTCTCCTACTCTATTTTCCTGCTTTACTAAATTAAATACAATATATGAAAAAATCTACTTAAATATTTTCTGTAATACATAAAAATTAATCAGGTATTTTTAATATAATTAGCTAAGATACCAATCTTGAATACCGCAGGCAGATTTTGGCAACAAGTCAAAACTTGGAGGAAGCGATCAGCAAAGTGTTTTAAGTTTTTGCTTTGCTCTGAGCACGGCAACAGTTGCAGGGTTGGGCAGGGTGGCTAAAACCTCATTAGAAGATCAGCCATCTCTCTGGGTAAACAAAGTTGGGGAAAAAGCCTGCAGCACCTAGGGCTGCCAGAGAATGGAGTAGGAGATGGGGGAATCTCAGAAAGGAGTAAGCCAATGAAGGGAAACACCATATTCTATGTATAAAACTTGATTCATGTCTTTGGCTGACCCTTCAACCACACATTCAAAGGTCAGACTGCACAGAGTCCGAAGTGAGAATTTAACTGCCATCCATCCCAAATTGAGGAAAAGTTTACAATTTGTGTCAAACCAAGTTAATTGTCTGCTAAACCAAAAATATCAGTACTCCTCAATACTGTAACAGAATCTAGAGTTTTCACAGCAAAATATTCACAACGTGTAAGACAAAATCCAAAATTACTCAACCCACGAAGAACTAGAAAAAATGACACATTCTCAAGAGAAAGCAAATTAACAGAGGCTAATCCCAAGATGACAGTAGATATTGAAGTTTTCAGAGAAAAATTTTGTGCTGGCTATTATAATCATGCTAATTAGGTAAAGAAAACTACACTAATAATGAATGATGAGAGAGTAAATTTCAGCAGAGAAATAGAAAATATTAAAAAAAGAACCAAATGTAAATTTGGACCTGAAAAATACATTCCTTCTCAAAAACAAACAAGCAAACAAACCCAAAAACCCAAAACACTGGATGGGCTTAATAGCAGAATAATGGAAGGACAACGACAGAGAAAAGATAAATGAACTTGATGACAGATCAGTGGAATTCATCCACCTGAATGAGACAGAAAAAAATTGGGGGGAAATGGACAGAGCCTTAGGTAACTGTGGCACAAAATCAAAAAACATAACATCTGTGTAACTGGAACTTCCATAAGAAGAGGAGAAAGAGAGAATGGAAGAGAAAAAATATTTGAAGAGCTAATAAAGGATTATTATCCACAATACACAAGGAACTCTTAAAAGTCAATAATTAAAAAAACCAATTAGATTAAAAAATGTGCCAAAGACCTTAACAGATACCTCACCAAAGATGATAAAAATGGAATGGAAAAACGAAAAACAGAAGAGAGATTTTAAACACCTCTCTTACCAGTTGATAATGAATAACAACACAACAAAAATTAGCAAGGATATAACAATCTAAACAACATCAACAAATATTTTGACTTGATTTATATCCATGGAAGACTACACCAAATAAGTGAAGAATATAAGAAGAATTTTTTCATAAGCATATGGTATATTCACCAAGATAGACAATATGTTGACCATAAAAAAGTCTTAATAAATTTTAAAGGATTAAAATATTTTTAATCACAAGATAATTAAATTAAAAATTAATAACCATGAAATAACTAAGTAAATCAGTATTATAAAATTTTAAAACACAGTCTCAATTATCAACATGTCAACAAAGAATTCAACCCCCCAAAAAAAGAATTATCAACATGTCAACAAAAAAATATAATTTCAAGAGAAATTATAAAATATTTAAAACTAAAGGATAATACAAATACAACACTTTAAACATTTTGAGGTAGAGGTAAAACAGTTCTTGAAGACAAAATTATATCTATAGGTATTAAACTTAATGACCTAAGGTTTCATCTCAACAACAAAACAGAAAAGGAATTAAAAAATGTAATAACAATATTAGCACGAGGTTGAAGACAAGGAGGGGAGCCAGGGAGAACAGAGGAAATAAGAAACAAAAGAGCTGAAATCAATGAAATACAAAACAAAGAGCAGAGAGAGCTGGTGCCTTAAGATTATTTATAAATCAATTAACTTCTAGACTAATCAAGATAAAAATTGAGAGCATGAATAACCATATGGAATTAGAGACATTAAAATAATAATAAGAGAATTTTATGGACAGTTTTATGCCAAGAAATTTGACCACCTAAATGAAGTGGAAAAAAGTATTGAAACATACAATTTACTAAAATTGACCCAAGATGAAACAAAAACATAAATAATACTATCTCTATTAAAAACACTAAGTCCAACATATAAAAATGTCAACCAGAAAAATCCAGGCCCACGTGGGTTCACTGGTGAATTCTACTAAAATTAAAAGAAATAACATGAAACTTATAAAATTCCTTCAGAATATAGAGAAGGTGGAGATACTCCAACTCATTTTATGAGGCCAGTATTACATTTAGTTCAAACTCAAACACAAGCATCACAAGAAAAGACAACTTTAGATTAATATAGACATAAGAATCTTACTGTATATACCACTACTAGTCACAAAAATCTTAATAAAATCTAGCAAATCAAAACCAACAACATAAAAAGATGGCAATAAATCATGAGGGGGGTGTTTTCTAGGATGAAAGATTGGTTCAATGTCAGAAAACCACCCAGTATAATTGACCATATGTATTAATTTTCTATTGCTCCATAAACAATTGTAACAAATTTAGCACCTTTAAATAACATCCATTGTTAGTTCACAGTTCTGCATGTCAGCAGCCCAAGAATGGCCTAGCTGGATTTTCTTTCCTTTTTTTTTTTTTTTCTTAAACTCCTAGGTTTCTCACTTGGACAACAAAGTGGCCAGCACTACCACAGCTCCTAGCATATATTAAGCCTTCCGTTTATTTACTGAATAAATGCATAAGAGGTTGTACCACAACTAAGGTAAAGACCGCAGAGAGTATGTTTATTAATGTATTATATGTAGAATGATCTCAAGGAGATTTTAACAAATATTAGTGGAGTTGGGGGTGTTTCCAGTCCCCTTTGTTTTACCCCACCTTTTTGGACTGTTTATTATAGAAAAAAATTTAAATACACATAAAAATAGAGACACTGGTATAATGAACACCATTGTACTTGTCCACTGGACAACTGAATTTAACAAAGGTTAGCAGTGTTGCCACATTAACTTCATCATTGTATATTACATATATATATAAAATCATCAAATTAATATATTTTTTCAGAAATATTCTAAAGTAAATTCTAAACATCATGAAGAGAATTCACCTATAAGTACTTCAAAGTGCACCTCTAGAAGATAACAGCATTTCCTACCTTAAATTATAACCCTAAAACCATTATCAAATCTAACAGATCAAAAATAATTCCTTATAAATAATTTCTTCCTCAGTTTTACCCAATATATTTTTCATATATGGTTTGTTCAAATGAGGAACTATCTTATTATGGTTTTGAGTTACATTTGCCTAATGACATTGAGCATCCTTTCTTGTATTTGTTGGTCATTTGAATATCTTCACTGGATAAATATCTATTCAAATAATTTGACCATTTTTAAATTAGGTTTTCTTTTTATTATTGAGTTGTAAAAGTTCTGTGTATGTTCTGGATTCAAATCCCTTATCAGAGACATGATTTGCAAATCTTTTTCCCCATTCTGTGGACGGTCCTTTCACAGTATTTTTTTTTTTTTTTTGGTCATCTTCATTTTATTTGACTTTAAGAAACAGAGACACTGTAAAGATGCTGACTGGTACTGTCTTTTGTAATCCCAACTTGGCCAGGCATCTCCTGCTATGGAATAGTTTTTCTTCAGATATATCCCAAATTTTTCATATTTATTTCATTAAAGAAGACATGAATAACACTTTAGTTTCACTTAATATATGAAAGCGGAAAGTTTTGACATCTTACCTGAAAACATGCTATCCTTAGTAATTGGATAGTTTATTCCAAATAGAGTTGTATTCATCTCTTCCTTAAAGGTTAGATAAAACTCTGCAGTGAATTCATGAATGATAAATCTCTAATTCCCCCTTTTACTCTCTTACTTGGTAATTCCTCTGTTCCAATTTTCTTTCTTTTTATTTAGCTATGGCCATATCCAATATAACTGACATATAACATTACGATTGACCCTTGAACAACACAGGTTTGGACTGTGCAGGTCCACTAATATGCAAACTTTTTACAATAAACATAGAGTTGGCCCTTTGTATCCACAGATGCAGAAAACACAGATACTGAAGGTTGACTATGGGATTTGGGCATCCATGGATATCGGCAGTTGCAGCAGGTCCTGGAACCAATCCCCCACGATACCAAAGGACAAATGTATATTAGTTTAAGATGTACAACATAATGATTCAGTATGTATATATTTTGAAATGATCACCACAGTAATTCCAGTTAGTTAACATGCATCACCGTACATAGTTACATTTTTTTTTTCTTGTGATGAGAATTTTTAAGATCTAGCTACTCTCTTAACAATGTTCAAAAATACAATACTGAGCAGAGGATCTGAATAGACATTTTTTCGAGGAAAACATACAGATGGCCAACAGGTACATGAAAAGTTGCTCAGCATCACTAACCATTGGGAAATGCAAATCAAAACCACAATGAGATGTCAATCACCTCACACCTGTTAGAAGGGCTATTATCAACAAGACAAGAGAGAATAAGTGCTGGGGAGAATGTAGAAAAAAGGGAACCCTCAACTGAGGGTTGGGGATGTAAATTGGTGCAGCCACTATGGAAATTAGCACAGTATGGAGATTAGGCAAAAAATTAGAAACATAACTACCTACCATATGATGCAGCAATTCCACTTCTGGGTATTTATCCAAAGGACACAAAATCACTATCCCAAAGAGATATCTGCACCCCCATGGTCATTGCAGTGTTATTTACAATAACCAAGACATGTAATCAATCTAGGCGTCCATCGATGGATGAAGCGTACTAAAGAGGAGGAGAACATTACCTGATGGAAGGGGTTGAGCGAAGGAGCCAGTTCCCCCATTGCAGTGCTGGCAGCTGGGCTCGCTCAGAAAGCGCGCAACGACCTGAGGCTGTTCTTCAGTTGAAAGGCTTAAGGAAAAGGCTGCAATGGTCTCCTGGGATGAATTCCAGACATTTCACAACTGCCATGAGAAACCACTGGCCCCGAGGATAAACCGATATGTTCCGGACTTTGGCAGAGGTAGGACTGAGGACCTAGGATTCCAAACCAGATGCCCAAGTTGCTGCTCCGGAGCCCCCGCTTCCTGGAAGGCTGTACTTAATTGCCGAGATTTGTGCCTGCGCACGCGCAGTTTACTTCCCTTGTCTGGTCTCAGGCGGTTCCAGCTGCAAGTCTTTGCGCCAGAGCCTGATACGAGGTGCCTCCTCACAGTCACTCTTGAGTTTGGGATGAGGGACCTCTGGCACCCAGGGAACTCAGGTGTTTCTCATCCCAGGACTCCCCTGCTGGCTCTTACAGAATTCTTTAGATCCTCCCGAGTTTGGACTTCCGCTGGAAAGAAGGGGCGCAGCAGCGGCACTTCGGGCCTGAATTCTGCTATTCTCTGAGCTACCTCTCAGTGCATCCCAGCCCATTTCCACCCTGCCCCTCCGTCAGGACCAGCACTTACTGCCCGCCCCTCCCCCACCCCCGCCCCACACGCAAAGCCTCATAGCAATAAAAAAGTAAATAAATAAATACTTAAATTTCAGAAGGATGTTAATTGAGATCTTTTATAGATGCAACCTGTTTCCTAGAAGTCAATTGGTCACACATATGCACAGCCGGAGACTTGTGAAAATAGGTCCAGCTGAAGGATATCTCAGGTCCCCAGTTAGATATAGTTATTCTGCGTCTGTGGGTTTAAAATGATCAGCATCCACGGTGGAACAGATGTATCGCTCCTTGCTAAGAAATTCCACAGCTTGCTTGCTTGATGCTACAGTCATGCATTGGAGCTGGTTCTTGAGATCCTCAAAGTTCAATCCTTCAGGTCTCGGGCAAGCCTTAACTAAATGCAGCACCTGGTTTTGGGCCACAGTGAGGCCATTTGCTGGCATGAAGCTATTTCCTACCAAAGTTCTCTGCTTCACCCACTTCTGGATTGCTGATGAGGGGGCAGTGGAGTTCTTTTCAGAGCCTCAAAATCTGAAATCAAGGGCTTGGCCAAACTGAATTCTTATTTGGAGGCTCTGGGGAAGAACTGGCTTGCAAGCTCATTAAGGTTGTTGGCAGCACTAACGCAATTCCTTTTGGTTATAGGACTGAGGTCCCCTTTCCTTTCTGGCTTGCAGCCATAAGCTGCTCTCAGTCCCCATGTTCCTTACTGCATGCTCCCACACCAGCACTCAAAATTTCTCTTGTCTAATCCCATTCACACTTTGATTTGCTCTGACTTCTCTCTGACTTCGAGACCCAGATTTAAAGGGCTCATTTGATCAGGTCAGGCTCACCCAAATAATCTCCCTGTTTTAAGGTCAGTTGATTAGGAGCCTTAGTTACATCTGCAGAAGCCCCTCATGACAACACCTACAGTAGTGTTTAATTGAATAATTGGTGGAAGGTGTGTACACACCAAGGACCAGGAAATGTGGAGGCCATCTTAGAATTCTATCTAACAAACTATATTAATAGAATAAAGTAGGCCGTTTCAGTAGAAGCAGAAAAGTATTTCAATTAAACACCAATTCACAATTAAAATATATTAAAATAGGAATTCAATTTCAATTCAAAATCCACTCACAATTAAAAGCTCTTAGCACATGACAGAATAAAAGGAAACTTCCTCTATCTGTTAAAGTGCATCTATAAAAAACCAATAGCTAATGCTCTACTTAATTGTGAAAAACCGACCACGTTCCTCCTAAAATCAAGGACAAGGGAAGGATATCTAATCTCATAATTTCTATTAATGTTACATTAGAGGGTCTAATGATTACAGGAGGGAAGGAAGGAAGGGAGGGAGGAAGGGAGGAAAGAAGAAAGAAGTAAAACTATCTCCATTTTTAGGTGACATGATTATGATTATTTATCTAAAAAAAAAGAAAAAAAGGAATTTACCAAACAATTACTAACAGCAAGGTCACAAATTGCAAATGTAATACATATAAAATTTATTCTTATAAATAGTAGCAAATAATTGGAAAATGTAATTTTAAGAGAGCCAATTTATAATAGCATGAAAGAAACAAAATATATTAGTGTCTCATTGCACATATTAGATTCCTAGAAAATCAGGAAGAAGAATATTCTTATTCTCAGGATCTCAGCAGTATAAGGATCTTTGAAAATTCATTTCACCTGGACTCTATTATTCCAATTTTCCAGGTACTAATAAATGCTGATATCTTGTTAGAGACTATTTTCCTAGGGTCTTAGAGGAAGACACGCATCTGTCTTAGTTTCTTTACATCTTGGTTTCCATTTACTCCCTTTAAGCATTTTCAGCATAGTATGACCATGAAAAAATGTGTAGATCAGTAACAATGAGTAAACTAGTAACAAGAAATTTAGGAGGGACAGGGGACAAATTTAGATCTAGACAGACCATGACTTCCCATTCCCAATTTTTCTCTCCACAGGTTGAATTCTGCTGACACTAGTCTCTGGGCACCAGGAGAGGGCTATAGGTCATGACAGCACCTAACTTCATGAAACTTTACAGACCAGAATTTTGCAACCTGAATTACCATGCTTAGGCAGACAAAAGATAATGCCTGAGTCCACTGATAGCAGACATTTAGCCTCTGAGGTGGCCAACCATGAATTCTACAAGGTAAGAATGGAAATAGGCTAACAGCTTAACCCTGGCTTCTGTGGTCTTGAACATCTTGTAGGTGTGTCGTCATGAATTATCATCAGCTGATACTTGTAGAAATAGCTGTTTTTCTGATATTTCCTTAAGTATTATTCAAGTCATGACAAGAAGAGCCATGGGGAAAAATTAGTCTAATGCTATAAAAAATTACAAAGCCTTTCATAATGATATCAGCCCTGCCAAGGCTCTGGGGGTGTGTGTGTGTTCATTCAATATCCTGATGACTGGGAATCTATTTCCTCCCTAGCATGTATATTAAAGTTGACATGACCTTCAAAGTAGGAATTTTTCCAATATACTAGTGGCCTTTGAATTGCTCCCAAGATTAAAAAAATACAGAGAGACCTGGCCCTAAGCCTGCACTTCAAGTTGCTTTTGGTTTTGTTTTTTATTGTTTGTTTGCTTTCAACTTACAGAATCAATGTCCTTTTTTGCTTAAATGAATAATTGTATTATGGAAATAATTAAAATCAGGGGGAAATTGCCATCCACTATACATAGTTTTACACTGAAGAAAAAATTTCAGGGATGCCACACTTTGAATACTGACACACAACAGACAATCTGTAAAGATTGGGCTAATGTGCGTGAAGATTACAAGTTGATAATATTGTATATGGCAAGATTATCCTAAACTGAGGATAGGAAAAATAAGTTAATTAAACTTTATTAAGCACCTACTGAGTTCCAGGAATTGTGCTAAAGTTTTCCATTATATTTTAATAAGGTGTTTTACCTTTAATTGCAACGTATCTATAAATGTGGTAAATGTACGTTATTAACAAATCTAAATGTGTTGTTCAATGTGATGAATTTCTTGAACGTCTAGTTGTGTCCCATAGTTCCATCTCAACATCTTTAGGGAAAAAGGCTCTGATGCATGTTGAGAAAAGTATGTCATCATCAGAGGAAAAGATACAGGACAACCTTCTGGGTAGAGGGGGGTGCTGAGATTTTGGGAGAAGGAGAGAAGACTTAAATCTCTTTTTCTTTTTGGTAAATAATGCATTTTTTCAAGAAATATTTACTGACCAGTTACTATGCACTCAGCTCCATTTTAGGGCTGCAGGTACAGCAGTGAATAAGACAATGTGTAAGATTTTAGCTGGTCCTAACCCCTTAAGAATAACATGGAAGGATCTGGAGTAGAAAACCTAACTAGAGATTAAAAAAAAGTGCTCATTTAGCTAAAATATGACCTGTCACATATATCCAGAACCTGCCATTAATTTAGTGGTAATTTCATTTGACCAAGGAGGATGAGAGAAGAGATGGGATTAGCTAGTGCAGAAAGAAAGAATCCTAAACACGAATTCTCATATGGACTGAGTTCTATGCCTTTGAATAAGTCATTTCATTTTGCTAAATTTCTTTTCCATGTGTAATGTGGGAAAAATGCTATTAACTCATTTACCTTCTTAATAAGAGCACCTTGAGACTTAGTACACAGTTCTGGATTCAGTGGAATAAAATAAAAATGATGATCGGAAAGGTTATGAGACCCAACGGCCAGAGTTACTCACCAAACAGCTGTATTTAGCCAAGTTTCATAATTGCATATTCCCCAAATATAAACATTTAAGATCCCATGACTTTATACAACAATAAATGGAAACTTGTGATATAAAAAGTTGTTTGAGAACTGCTATTATTTATTTACATGTAGATATTATTTTAAATATATTTCAAAGAAAATTTGTGATGATGATTTTAAAAATCTGTGTCATTTCCATGTAAGCAAGATGAAGTGTGAATGTGCATAATTAAACAGTGATTTTAATCATTATATTTCTTTAAAAATATGACTTTCAGGGGGGGCACCTTCAAGATGGCAGAGAAGTAATACGTGGAGATCACCTTCCTCCCCACAAATATATCAAAACTACATCTACATGTGGAACAACTCCTACAGAATGCCTACTGAACGCTGGCAGAAGACCTCTCACTTCCCAAAAGACACCCTCAGGTGACCTACATGCAGGGACGGGGCCAAATCCAAAGCTAAACCCAAGGAGCTGTGCAAACAAAGAAGAGAAAGGGAAATTTCTCCCAGCAGCCTCAGGAGCAGCTAATTAAATCTCCACAATCAACTTGATGTACACTGTATCTGTGGAATACCTGAAGAGACAATGAATCAACCCAAAATTGAGGCAGTGGACTTTGGGAGCAACTGTAGACTTGGGGTTTGCTTTCTGCATCTAATTTGTTTCTGGTTTTATGCTTATCTTAGTTTAGTATTTAGAGTGTATTATCATTGGTAGATTTGTTTATTGATTTGGTTGCTCTCTTCCTTTTTCTCTTTTTGTGAGTGTGTATGCGTGTGCTTCTTTGTGTGATTTTGTCTGCATAGCTTTGCTTTTGCCATTTGTCCTAGGGTACTGACTGTCTCTTTAGTTTAGTTTTGTGGGGGTTTTTTTACTATAGTTTTTAGCACTTGTTATCATTGGTGAATTTATTTTTGGTTTGGTTTCTCTCTTCTTTCTTTCTCTCTTTTTAAAATTATTTTTATTTTTTATTTCTAATATTTTTTTCTATTTTAATAACTTTATGTTATTTATTTATTTTTTCTTTCTTTCTTTCTTTTACTCCCTTTTCTTCTGAGCCGTGCAGATGACAGGGTCTTGGTGCTCTGGTTGGGTGTCAGGCCTGAGCCTCTGAGGCGGGAGAGCCAAGTTCATGACATTGGTCCACCAGAGACCTCTCAGCCCCACATAATATCAGACAGCAAAAGCTCTCCCAGAGATCTCCACCTCAACACCAAGACTCAGCTCCATTCAACAACCAGCAAGCTACAGGGTTGGATACCCTATGCCAAAAAACTAGCAAGACAGGAACATAAACCCAACCATTAACAGAGAGGCTGCCTAAAATCATAACAAGTTCACAGACACCCCAAAACAAACCACCGGACATGGTCCTGCCCACCAGAAAGACAAGATCCAGTCTCATCCACCAGAACACAGGCACCAGTCCCCTCCACCAGGAAGCCTACACAACCCACTGAACCAACTTTACCCACTGGGAGCAAACACCAAAAACAATGGGAACTACAAAACTCCAACCGGCAAAAAGGAGACCCCTAACACAGTAAGTTAAGCAAAATGAGAAGACAGAGAAACACATACCAGATGAAGGAGCAAGGTAAAAACCCACCAGACCAAACACATGAGGAGGAAATAAGCAGTCTACCTGAAAAAGAATTCAGAATAATGATAGTAAGATGATCCAAAACCTTGGAAATAGAATGGAGAAAATTCAAGAAACATTTAACAAGGACCTAGAAGAACGAAAGAACAAACATACAATGATGAACAACACAGTAAATGAAATTAAAAATTCTCTGGAAGGAATCAATAGCAGAATAACTGAGGCAGAAGAATGGATAAATGACCTGGAAGGTAAAATAGTGGAAATAACTACTGCAGAGCAGAATAAAGAAAAAAAGAATGAGAAGACTTGAGAACAATCTGGGAGAACAGTGAATGCACCAACGTTCAAATTGTAGTGGTCTCAGAAGAAGAAGAGGAAAAAAAAAGGGACTGAGAAAATATTTGAAGAGATTATAGTTGAAAACTTCCCTAATGTGGGTAAGGAAATAGTCAATCAAGTCCAGGAAATGCAGAGTCCCATACAGGAAAAATCCAAGGAGAAACACGTCAAGACACATATTAATCAAACTATCAACAATTAAATACAAAGAAAAAATATTAAAAGCAGCAAGGGACAAGCAACAACTAACATACAAGGGAATCCCCATAAGGTTAACAGCTGATCTTTCAGCAGAAACGATGCAAGCCAGAAGTGAGTGACTGGACATATTTAAAGTCATGAAAGGGAAAAACCTATGACCAAGATTACTCTACATGACACAGATCTCATTCAGATTCCATGGAGATATTAAAACCTTTACAGACAAGCAAAAGCTAAGAGAATTCAGCTCCACAAAATGAGCTCTACAACAAATGCTAAAGGAACTTCTCTAGGCAGGAAACAAAAGAGAAGGAAAAGACTTACAATAACAAACCCAAAACAATTAAGAAAATGGTAATAGGGACATACATATTGATAACTACCTTAAATGTAAATGGATTAAATGCTCCCACCAAAAGACGTAGACTGGCTGAATGGATACAAAAACAAGACCTGTACATATGCTGTCTACAAGAGACCCACTTCAGACCTAGGGACACATACTGACTAAAAGTAGGGGATGGAAAAAGATATTCCATGCAAATGGAAATCAAAAGACAGCTGGAGTAGCAATTCTCATATCAGAAAAAATAGACTTTAAAATAAAGACTATTACAAGAGACAAAGGACACTACATAATGATCAAGGGATCAACCCAAGAAGAAGATATAACAATTATAAATATTTATGTACCCAACATAGGAGCACCTCAATACATAAGGCAAATGCTAACAGCCATAAAAGGGGAAATCGACAGTAACACAATAATACTAGGGGACTTAAACACCCCACTTTCACCAATGGAAAGATCATCCAAAATGAAAATAAGTAAGGAAACACAAGCTTTAAATGATACATTAAACAAGAGGGACTTAATTGATATTTATAGGACATTCCAACCAAAACCAACAGAATATGCTTTCTTCTCAAGTGCTCATGGAACATTCTCCAGGATAGATCATATCTTGGGTCACAAATCAAGCCCTGGTAAATTTAAGAAAATTGAAATCTTATGAAGTAGCTTTTCTGATCACAACGCTATGAGACTAGATATCAATTACAGGAAAAAATCTGTAAAAAGTACAAACACATGGAGGCTAAACAATACGCTACTCAATAACCAAGAGATTATTGACGAAATCAAAATATACCTAGAGGGCTCCCATGGTGGTGCAGTGGTTGAGAGCCCGCCTGCCGATGCAGGGGACATGGGTTTGTGCCTCAGTCTGGGAAGATCCCGCATGCCGTGGAGCGGCTGGGCCTGTGAGACATGGCTGCTGAGCCTGCGCATCCGGAGCCTGTGCTCGCAACGGGAGAGGCCACAACAGTGGGAGGCCCATGTACCGCAAAAAAAAAACCTAGAAACAAATGACAATGAAAACACGATGACCCAAAACCTATGGGATGCAACAGAAGCAGTTCAAAGAGGGAATTTTATAGCAATATAATCCTACCTCAAGAAATAAGAAACATCTCAAATGAACACCTAACCTTACACCTAAAGCAATAAGGGAAAGAAGAACAAAATACCCGAAAGTTAGCAGAAGGAAAGAAATCATAAAGATAAAATCAGAAATAAATAAAAAAGAAATGAAGAAAACCATAGAAAATATCAATATAACTAAAAGCTGGTTCTTTGAGAAGATAAACAAAATTGATAAGACATTAGTCAGACTCATCAAGAAGAAAAGGGAGAAGACTCAGATCAATAGAATTAGAAATCAAAAAGGAGAAGTAACAACTGACACTGCAGAAATACAAAGGATCGTGAGAGATTACTACAAGCAACTATATGCCAATAAAATGGACAACCTGGAAGAAAGGACAAATTCATAGAAAAGCACAAACTTCCAAGACTGAACCAGGAAGAAACAGAAAATATAAACAGACCAATCCAAGCCCTGAAATTGAAAATGTGATTAAAAATCTTCCAACAAACAAAAGCCCCAGACCAGATGGCTTCACAGGCAAATTTTATCAAACATTTAGAGAAGAGCTAACACATATCCTTCTCAAACTCTACCAAAATATAGCAGAGGGAGGAAAACTCCCAAACTCATTCTATGAGGCCACCATCACCCTGTTACCAAAACCAGACAAAGATGCCACAAAAAAAGAAAACTACAGGCCAATATCACTGATGAACATAGATGCAATAATTCTCAACAAAATACTAGCAAACAGAATCCAACAGCACATTTAAAGGATCGTACACCATGATCAAGTGGGGTTTATCCCAGGAATGCAAGGATTCTTCAATATATGCAAATCAATCAATGTGGCAAAACATAGTAACAAATTGAAGGAGAAAAACCATATGATCATCTCAATAGATGCAGAGAAAGCTTTTGACAAAATTCAACACCTATTTATAATAAAAACCCTCCAGAAAGTACACATTAGAGGGAGCTTACCTCAACATAATAAAGGCCATATATGACAAACCCACAGCCAACATCGTTCTCAATGTTGAAAAACTGAAACCATTTCTGCTAAGATCAGGGACAAGGCAAGGTTGCCCACTCTCACCACTATTATTAAACACAGTTTTGGAAATTTTAGCCACAACAATCAGAGAAGAAAAAGAAATAAAAGGAATCCAAATCAGAAAAGAGGAAGTAAAACCGTCACTGTTTGCTGACATGATACTATACACAGAGAATCCTAAAGGTGCTACCAGAAAACTACTAGAGCTAATCATTGAATTTGGTAAAGTAGCAGGATACAAAATTAATGCACAGAAATCTCTTGCATTCCTATACACTAATGGTAAAAAATCTGAAAGAGAAATTAAGGAAACACTCCCATTTACCACTGCAACAAAAAGAATAAAATATCTAGGAATAAACCTACCTATGGAGACAAAAGACCTGTATGTAGAAAACTATAAGACACTGATGAATGAAATTAAAGATGATACAAACAGATGGAGAGATATACCATGTTCTTGGATTGGAAGAATCAACCTTGTGAAAATGACTCTACTACCCAAAGCAATCTACAGATTCAAAGCAATCCCTATCAAACAACCAATGGCATTTTTCACAGAACTAGAACAAAATATTTCACAATTCGTATGGAAACACAGAAGACCCTGAATAACCAAAGCAATCTTGAAAAAAAAAAAAACGGAGATGGAGGAATCAGGCTTCTGGGCTTCAGACTATACTACAAAGCTACAGCAATCAAGACAGTATGGTACTGGCACAAAAACAGAAATATAGATCAACGGAACAGGATAGAAAGCCCAGAGATAAACCCACACACATATGGTCACCTTATCTTTGACAAGGAGGCAAGAATATACAATGGAGAAAAGGCAGCCTCTTCAATAAGTGGTGCTGGGAAAACTGAACAGTTGCATGTAAAAGAATGAAATTAGAACACTCCCTAACAACATACACAAAAATAAACTCAAAATGGATTAAAGACCTAAATGTAAGGCCAGACACTATAAAACTCTTAGAGGAAGACATAGGCAGAACACTCCATGTCATGAATCACGGTAAGATCCTTTTTGACCCACTTCCTAGAGAAATGGAAATAAAAAGAAAAATAAACAAATGGGACCTAATGAAACTTAAAAGCTTTTGCACAGTAAAGGAAACCATAAACAATATGAAATGACAACCCTCAGAATGCAAGAAAACATTTTCAAATGAAGCAACTGACAAAGGATTAATCTCCAAAATATACAAGCAGTTCATGTAGCTCAATATAAAAAAAACAAAAACCCAATCCAAAAATGGGCAGAAGACCTAAATAGACATTTCTCCAGAGAAGATATACAGATTGCCAAGAAACACATGAAAGGATGCTCAACATCACTGATCACTAGAGAAATGCAAATCAAAACTACAATGAGGTATCACATCACACTGGTCAGAATGGCCATCATCAAAAAATCTCCAAACAATAAATTCTGGAGAGGGTGTGGAGAAAAGAGAACCCTCTTGCACTGTTGGTGGGAATGTAAAGTGATACAGCTACTATGGAGAACAGTATGGAGGTTCCTCAAGAAACTAAAAATAGAACTACCATACAACCCAGCAATCCCACTACTGGGCATATACCTTGAGAAAACCATAATTCAAAAAGTGTCATGGACCACAATGTTCATTGTAGCTCTATTTACAATAGCCAGGACATGGAAGCAACCTAAGTGCCCATCAACAGATGAATGGATAAAGAAGATGTGGCACATATATACAATGGAATATTACTCAGCCATAAAAAGAAATGAAATTGAGTTATTTGTAGTGAGGTGGAGGGACCTAGATACTGTCATACAGAATGAAGTAAGTCAGATAGTGAAAAACAAATACTGTATGCTATCACATATATATGGATTCTAAAAAAAAAAAAAAATGGTTCTGAAGAACCTAGGGGCAGGACAGGAATAGAGATGCAGACATAGAGAATGGACTTGAGGACGCATGGAGAGGGAAGGATAAGCTGGGACAAAGTGAGGGAGTGGCATGGACATATGTACACTACCAAATGTAAAATAGATAGCTAGTGGGAAGCAGCCGCATAGCACAGGGAGATCAGCTCGGTGCTTTGTGACCACCTAGAGGGATGGATAGGGAGAGTTGGAGGGAGACGCAAGAGGGCGGAGATATGGGAATGTATGTATATGTATAGCTGATTCACTTTGTTATATAGCAGAAACTTACACACCATTGTAAAGCAATTATACTCCAATAAAGGTGTTAAAAAAATTAAAAACAAACAAACAAAAATATGATTTCCTCAAGAGGACAGTGGAATTATCTAGAGATTTAAATAAAGATATATTATGCTATTCAACCTGATTAATGTCATACCATGGGACCTTCTGTTTGCTTTGTGTTCTCTTTGTCTTTAAACACAAGTATCAAAATATTAGCTATTTACATAATATTGCCTTGAAATTATTCTCTAGAATTACTTCATTTAACAAATGTGTCTTGAGTACTGATCTCAAAGGGTTGTTACCAGGATCAAATGACAAAATACCTATGAAAATGCTGTATGAACACTAATATGTGTTCTGAAAGCTAGTGGTTAAATCATTATCACTTCCAACACCTCTGCTAGGTGCTTGGGCAAAAGTTTCAAGATTTCCTCTCAATCATTAGGATTATACACGCTCTGTATTTTCAGAGAGGTTGAAGATAACGTATACCCTTTGTAGCTTCTTTATTCTTCTACCTACCTCCTTATACTTACTAAAATGTGGCCCACATTGTTGTCAACAAAATTATAGTAAAATAATTAATTAATAAATAATTTTATAAAATTATTGGAGCATAATTGTGTTCTGTTCTATAAAGTACTGTATATTTGAAACATTGTATGTCATATATAGCATTGAAAGAGCTTTCCAGAACGTTGTTATGTTTAGGTACAGAATTAGGCTTAGTTTTATTCACCAGTAAGTGAAATAGGTAATTCTGCAGCTTTACTTGAGGACTGTTCTTATGAGTCTCATGGTGATACAAGTTGCATGACTATAGGTGGAGTATGAATTACAATAAAAACCATCATTTATCATATTTTACATTTAATCCATTTATCATTAAAAACAAAACATGAATTGTTAGAAATCTGTACAGGGATTTTATATTATATGGTGAAATGGAAAATGTTGAATTCATCTGTAACGTTAATCATCTAGTCAAATCACCATTCTTTGACTGTGAAGAAATAATCTATTGTAAATGCTTACAAAAGGACTTTGAATAATTATTAATAAAGAACAGAGAACAAAAGAGCAATCAAAATTTCTAGAAGAAATCATATAAGGAAATCTTTATAACTCTGGATATGCAAAGATATTTTTAAAAGTTTGATAAAATGGACTTCAATAAAAATAATAACTTCTGCTCTTCATAAGTCATTATTGAGAAAAAGCAAGGAGGTAATACTTCCATAATCTGACAGAGGAACTGTTTGCAAAATGTACTTTTAAATCTTTTAATAATTAGAAGACAACTCAATTTAAAAATGGACAAAATATTTTAATGGACACTTCATGATAAAAAAAATACATGTATGGTTAATAGGCACATAAAAAGGTGCTCAGCATGGTTAGTCATCAATAAAATACAAATTAAAACTACAAAAAGATGCCACTACTTAGTCACTAGCATGACTAAAATTAAAACTGGCAAATACCAAGTGGCAAATATGTAGAACAACTAGAACTCTTATAGATTTTTAGTTAAACAGTTAGGCAGTTTCTTAAAATATTAACCATATGCCTGCCTTTGACTTTGCAATTCCACTCCTAGATATTACCAAATAGAAATGAAAACATATGTCCCCACAAAGACTTGCACATGTCACTATGGAGCTGGTCCAGCCTGACCTTAATTTTCCTGAGAATGGGCTCGATGATCCTGCATATATAGCTCCTTGTCTCTCTGGTTTCCATCTCTGCACCTTTGCTCATACCTCCCTCTACAAGCACCCTTCTCTGACACTGCACACTTGCTCTAGGCCTTTAGTTCTTGAGTTGAGGTTGGAAGAATGCATCGACAGAAACCAGAAGGGACACAAATTAAAAAATCAAGAAAATTAAGTTAAATACTGTATGATATCACTTGTATGTGAAACCTAAAAAAGACGATTTCATAGAAACAGAGACTTAGAATAGCAGTCGCCAGGGGCTGGAGAGTGGGGGAAAAGGAGAGATGTTGGTTAAAGGGTACAAGCTTACAGTTAGAAGAAAGTAAGTTCTGGGGATTTAGTGTACAGCATACTGATTATAGTTAATAATACTCTATTATATAATTGAAAGTTGATCTTAAATGTTCTCACCCCAAAAAAGAAACGGTAATTATGTGACATGATGCAGGAGTTAGCTAACGCTATGATGGTAATCATTCTGCAATATATTAGTATATCAAATCAACACTTTGTATCTCTTATACTTACATCACATTATATGTCAATTATATCTCAATAAAGCTGGAAAAAAATTGTCAATTTTACCAAAGTAAAAAAAAAAAAAAGACTTGCCAAAAGATACCTTGGCAAGTAAACAACCATGTGATATAACAACACAAAGTAATATTATTCAAGAATAAAAAACAGTGCAACATCATAGATAAACCTCAAGAATAGTTTTCTGTGCAAAAGAAGCCAGACACAAAAGACAATGTACTGTATGATTTTATATGTATGAAATAAAAAAAAACAGGCAAAAGTAATGTATAGTCACAGAAAGTAGATACTTTTGCATTTAGCTGATTGTGGGTGGGCTTACTGTGAAGAGAAATGAGAGAACTTTTGGGGATAATGAATATTCTATTTCTTGATTGGTGTGATGGATATGACGGTGTATATGTTTGCCAAACTAATAGAACTGTACTCTTTAAATAGACACATTTTTTATTGTATATAAATTATCTTTCAATAACATTGATTTTATAAAACAAATAGCAAAACATAAAGTCAATCAAATGCCATAAAGTTATGGAAGAAAATATCCTGGCCAGAAAATGAAACATCAAAATTTTCTCTCAAAATGTTTTGGTATGTTCTACTGATTATCCACTGAAATGTTAGAGTTTAGCCTAGGTTTAGAGACTAGAATTATTTCTTCTTGTTTTTCATGTATGATTTAGAACAGCTGTTGAATCCCCTGCCTTTCATAACCAAAGTAAGGAAATACCTTTTGTCACTTGTTAGTTATCTGAGAAGAGATTGGGATTTCAAAAAAATTACTAGAAAACCAAGTGATATCAAAAGATACGTATTTTTGTTTATTTTCTTACTTAGGCATCTGTTCAGACTTCCTTGTCCTTGGGATCCTGCAGAAATAAGTGAAGCAGTAACATAGAGTCAAAGGTCAAGTCAAGATCATTCTCAATGGCATGAAAAGTCCAGGGAGACCTGGGGCTAAATGCTTCTCTAGGAAAGCTTATTCATTCCTTCCCATCTTCAAAGAACTACAACTGCTCATTCTAGCAAACAAGAGTAAGGGGGAAAAGATATAGTCTGAGTGTAGGCTTGAATCCCTTCCAAGAGCTGAGAAAAAATACTTTATCTGAGTGTTTATGACCCTCCCTCTTCCAGCAGTATAATTGATTGGTGCTGGTGGTCTTAAGCAGAGGTTTTCACTAGGGCCCTAGCAGCTACCTTGAATGATGGGAACAAGATGAACAAGACAAAAAAAATCTAAAAATTACCTAACATATTATATTATTCTATGATAGTATTCTATTCTGCATAAAAATTACCACATTTATTGGCTCAAAACAACATACACGCTTATTATCTCACAGTTTCTTGGCACGGTTTAGGTGGGTCCTCTGCAAGTCTTCCATCAAGGAACCTGCCTGGCTGTGTTCTCATATAGAGGCTCATCTAGGGGAAAGCCCACTGCCAAGCTCACTCCTGTTGTTGGTAGGATTCATTTCCTTATAAAATTGAGGACCACAGCTTCTTGCTGGCTGTCGGCTAGAGACTTGCCCACAGTTTCTTGCCACATGGGTCTGCTAACATGGCAGTTTACTTGTTCAAAGCCAGCAAAGGAGAAATTCTTTAGAACAAGTCAAGTTTACTGGCAATATGGAATCCTACATAATGTAATGTAATCAAAGGAGTCCTATCCCATCACCATTGCCATATTCTGGTGGTAGGAAGTCACAGTTCCTACCCACACCCTAGGGCTGGGGATTAAATAAGGAGGTGAGAATCACAGAAGTGACTTTCTTATTATTTATGTTGGCTAGGGCAATGGTAAACTCAATAAGTAATAGTTATTACATATAAATGCATCATATTTATATCTACCTTATGTATGATATATATTATCTTTATCTATATATCATATATATATATTAACATATAACAGGGATTATAATGCTTTATCACAAAGTGATATGTGGTATGTGGCATGCTGGTGTATGTTTAAGTGGCATTCTAGGAGGGAAAAGTCTCGATTTGTAGCACTACCAATTTCCATGGTGTAAGTATTTTCACCATGCCCAAATCCAAGATTCAACAGTGTTATCACTAACTATGGTTTTGGGAAAGGTGTACAAAATCTGCCCTCACAAAAAGATATAAGCTGGTTCCTGCACACCACTGGAATTATCGTAAGGAATAAATGAGATATCGACTGCATTTAATGAAGTACCTGTCATATAATAAGCATTTAATAAATGGTCTTTTCCCTCTTCCTTATGATGAGCACAATGATTCCTAATGAGGATATGATTAGAATGGTGACGATAATGACAGTGATGGTGATGAGGTGACTTGAAACTTACTGACAAGTGGGGAAAAAACAAAAAGAATGTGAAAGACTGTAAGAAATTTCACCCACAGAGCAAATACAAAACAATCCCCCAAAAAGCATGCATCAATGTTATAAGCCCACAACCTGTATTTTATTTATTTATTTATTTTTGGCGGTACACGGGCCTCTCACTGTTGTGGCCTCTCCCATTACGGAGCACAGGCTCCGGACGCGCAGGCTCAGCGGCCGTGGCTCATGGGCCCAGGCGCTCCACGGCATGTGGGATCTTCCTGGACCGGGGCACGAACCCGTGTCCCCTGCATTGGCAGGCGGACTCTCAACCACTGAGCCACCAGGGAAGCCCCACAACCTGTATTTTAAACGTTTGTGAGCAACACCATAAAAGGCATATTTCAAGAAAGCATATCTTTTTGGGTCAATTACTCTCCCTCACTTTTCTTATTTCCTGTCTACTCTTGCTGTGCATGTTCAGAGATGGCCCCTGCACAGGGTCAGAAAGCAGGTGCAGTCCTGTGTGCTTGGCATTTCTCAGTGTGGACAAGAGTGTAGATTCGGGATCTGTCATAACAGGGAAAAGATGGCAGCTGAGAACCAAATACTCAAAGAGTGTTTGGCTAACTACATTTGATCTCTCTCCTCTCCCTTTTCTAACATTCTTAAACTCTTTAAAATAATTTGGTTTCTGGTAATTTAAATGTGATAAGATAAGTTAGACTGAAAATTTGTCTAAATAAATATCTGTGCCACTAAACTGAGGGCTCTATATGTGTAACTAGGTAGTAAAATCTTAGGAGAATCATATCTAATTTTAAAAATTACCTTAAGGTATGCACAGAGCCAGGAAATACAGAAAATCTGAATAATTTGGGTAGAAATAATCTTCTTTCCTTCTAAAATGGAAGCATTTGGGACTTGGGAAACATGGCCTCAAACCTATCTCTTAATATTTTGTACAATTTAGTTTTATATCTTAATTTTTCAAGAACTAATGGCATCACAGATGAGCAAATTTTAATGTTGATATTTTCCATTATATTATAAAAATTGATCAAGAATAAGACTGAATAATTCAGACCCTGAGAAAGTTAAGAGCATCATCTTTTTTTATAGTGGCTCTAGGGATCGGTGGATAGGAATTGGGGTTTTGGCCTAAAGATTATAAATATTTCCAGTATTTTTTTCTTTCTACTTAAGATAATGTCCTCCAGGTTTTAAAAATCTTTTTACTTATTTATTTAATTTTTTATTGAAGTATAGTTGATTTACAAAGTTGTGTTAGTTTCTGGTGTATAGCAAAGTGATTCAGTTTTATATATATAATATATATTGCATATGTATATAATATATATTAAAATTATATATATATAATATATATAATATTCCCACTTTTCATTTAAGGAAGAGATTAATCAGTCGAAAAATTAGGTGGTCTTTGGACTCCCCTGGAGAAAACAGAGTGATGTTGGTAGCTATGTAGCGGAAAGCCAGGAGCATAAACAATGCAGGGATGAGGCTTCCATCATCATTATCAACATCACCACTGCCATCATCATTTATTGAGCAATTACTACTTGCTAAGCATTTTATGTGGATTAAACAAATCCTCATGGCAACTCTGGAAAAACATGTGATTATTATCTCTATTTTGAGAAGCTTACGTAATTTCCCCAAAGTCCCTGAACGCTGTAAGTGGTTGAGCTAGGATTTAAACTCCAGTCTTTCAATTCCAGTGGCTATGCCATTAGTCTTAGGCTATGGTCATGGGCTATGGTTATACAGCTCAACAACCCTCCACTCCCCACCCCTGAATACATCTGCATTCTTATTCCTCCTGTGAGCAGAGCCAGGACAAATCCTTATGCCAGTAGCTCCTCCAGGAAGCTCTAATGGGTCATTAGCAGAAGTCAGATGACCACTGGCCAGCAAAGGAGCTCTCCAACAATAGAAGCAGCAGAGTTGTGGCAAGATGAAATAACCATGCTGGAGGATATAAGATTTTTGTCCTAAAACACATGTGGGGCAGTATCATTAGAAAGCCAGGAGTTTTCTAATCAGGGTGAGCCTCATTTCCAGCAAATAGGCCATTGGGGAAAAGAGCTCTATTCAACCATTAGATATATGAACAAAATATAATCTTAGACTGTGAAAGATAAGCATATTTTTGTCCACATAATACACACTTTTAATCAGGCCTTATGTTATCAAATGTTTTCAGGAAACAATATTATGGCATGTAATATTTTCAATTAGGCACATAAATGTAAATATATAATCTTAATACCACAATTATGCATATACATAAATATATCCATAAATTATTTTTTGATTTTTACTTTTTTAAAAAAAATTAAAAATAGTTTTGAGATTGCTTCAAGATGGCAGAGTAGAAGGACATGCTCTCACTCCCTCTTGTGAGAACACCAGAATCACAACTAACTGCTGAACAATCACTGACAGGAAGATACTGGAACTCACCAAAAAAGATACCCCACAACCAAAGACAAAGGAGAAGCCACAATGAGATGGTAAGAGGGGCTCAATCACAATAAAATCAAATCCCATAACTGCTGGGTGGGTGACTCACAAACTGGAGAACACTTATACCACAGAAGTCCACCCACTGGAGTGAAGGTTCTGAGCCCTACATCAGGCATCCCAACCTGGGGGTCTGGCAATGGGAGAAGGAATTCCTAGAGAATCAGACTTTGAAGGCTAGCAGGATTTGACTGCAGGACTTCGACAGGACTGAGAGAAACAGAGACTCCACTCTTGGAGGGCACACATGAAGTAGTGTGTGCATCGGGAACAAGGGGAAGGAGAAGTGATGCCATAGGAGACTGAACCAGACCTACCTTCTGGTGTTGTAGGGTCTCCTGCAGAGGTGGGGTGTGTCTGTGTCTCACCATAAGGACAAGGACACTGGCAGCAGAAGTTCTTGGAAGTACTCCTTGGCATGAGCCCTCCCAGAGTCTGCCATTAGCCCCACTAAAGAGCCCAGGTAGGCTCAAGTGTTGGGTCATCTCAGGCCAAACAACCAACAGGGAGGGAACCCAGCCCCATCCATCAGCAGACAAACAGATTATAGTTTTACTGAGCTCTGCCCACCAGAGCAACAGCCAGCTCTGCCCACCACCAGTCCCTCCCATCAGGAAACTTGCACAAGCCTCTTAGATAGCCTCATCCACCAGAGGGCAGACAGCAGAAGCAAGAAGAACTACAATCCTGCAGCCTGTGGAACAAAAACTACATTCACAGAAAGATAGACAAGATGAAAAGGCAGAGGGCTATGTACCAGATGAAGGAACAAGATAAAACCCCAGAAAAACAACTAAATGAAGTGGAGATAGGCAACTTTCCAGAAAAAGAATTCAGAATAATGATAGTGAAGATGATCCAGGACCTCGGAAAAACAATGGAGGCAAAGATCGAGAAGATGCAAGAAATGTTTAACAAAGACCTAGAATTAAAGAACAAACAAACAGAGATGAACAATACAATAATTGAAATGAAAACTACACTAGAAGGAATCAATAGCAGAATAACTGAGTCAGAAGAACGGATAAGTGACCTGGAAGACAGAATGGTGGAATTCACTGCTGTGGAACAGAATAAAGAATGAAAAGAAATGAAGACAGCCTAAGAGACCTCTGGGACAACATAAACGCAACAACATTCACATTATAGGGGTCCCAGAAGGAGAAGACAGAAAGGACCAGAGAAAATATTTGAAAAGATTATAATCAAAAACTTCCCTAACATGAGAAAGGAAATAGCCACCCAAGTCCAAGAAGTGCAGAGAGTCCCAGGCAGGATAAACCCAAGGAGAAACATGCTGAGACACATAGTAATTATATTGGCAAAAATGAAAGACAAAGAAAAATTATTAAAAGCAGCAAGGGAAAAACGACAAATAACATACAAAGGAACTCCCATAACGTTAACAGCTGATTTCTCAGCAGAAACTCTACAAGCCAGAAGGGAGTGGCATGATATAAAATGATGAAAGGGAAGAACCTACAACCAAGATTACTCTACCCGGCAAGGATCTCATTCAGATTCCATGGAGAAATCAAAATCTTTACAGACAAGCAAAAGTTAACAGAATTCAGCACCACCAAACCAGCTCTACAACAAATGCTAAAGGAACTTCTCTAAGTGGGAAACACAAGAGAAGAAAAGGACCTACAAAAACAAACCCCAAACAATTAAGACAATGATAATAGGAACATAGATATCGATAATTACCTTAAACGTGAATGGATTAAAGGCTCCAACCAAAAGACACAGGCTTGCTGAATGGACACAAAAACAAGACCCATATATATGCTGTCTACAAGAGATTCACTTCAGACCTAGGGACACATTCAGACTGAAAGTGAAAGGATGGAAAAAGATACTCCATGCAAGATCTTTTTTAACCACCTCCTAGAGTAATGTAAATAAAGACAAAAATAAACAAATGGGACCTAATGAAACTTAAAAGCTTTTGCACAGCAAAGGAAACTACAAACAAGATGAAAAGACAACCCTCAGAATGGGAGAAAATATATGCAAATGAATCAACAGAAAAAGGATTAATCTCCAAAATATATAAACAGCTCATGCAGCTCAATATCAAAAAAACAAACCACCCAATCGAAAAATGGGCAGAAGACCTAAATAGACATTTCTCCAAAGAGGACATACAGATGGTCAAGAAGCACATGAAAAGCTGCTCAACATCACTAATCATTAGGGAAATGCAAATCAAAACTACAGTGAGGTATCACCTCACACCAGTTAGAATGGGCATCATCAGAAAATCTACAGACAACAAATGCTGGAGAGTGGTGGATAAAAAGGAACCCTCTTGCACTGTTGGTGGGAATGTAAATTGATACAGCCACTATGCAGAACAGTATGGAGGTTCCTTAAAAAACTAAAAATAGAATTACCATATGACCCAGCAATCCCACTACTGGGCATATATCCAGAGAAAAGCATAATTCAAAATGGCACATGCACCCCAATATTCTTTGCAGCTCTATTTACAATAGCCATGTCATGGAAGCAACCTAAATGCCCATCAACAGACAAATGCATAAAGAAGATGTGATACATATACACAATGGAGTATTACTCAGCCACAAAAAGGAATGAAATTGGGTCATTTGTAGAGACGTGGATGAATCTAGAGACTGTCATACAGAGTGAAGTAAGTCAGAAAGAGAAAAACAAATATCATATATTAATGCATATATGTGGAACCTAGAAAAATGGTACAGCTGAACCGGTGTGCAGGGCAGAAATTGAGACACAGATGTAGAGAACAAACATATAGACACCAAGGAGGAAAAGCAGTGGAAGGTGGGGGTGGTGGTGGGATGAATTGGGAGATTGGGATTGACATGTATACACTGATGTGTATAAAATGGATGACTAATAAGGACCTGCTGTATAAAAAAATAAATAAAATAAAATTCAAAAACAAAACTTTAAAAATTGTTTGGATACACTTTTTAAAATTTAAATTTCCAGTTATATTCTCAGTTAAATTCTCATTTATAAATGTCAGTATACAAAATTCCAAAATATATATAAAAGTAACTCCCAGAAATCTTATACAGGAAACTGAAATTCACTTCACAGTGATTTTTTTAAATTCTAGTAATCGGTGCCACAAAAATCATATGAAGTAGATGCTATTATTGGCCCCATTTTGCAGATAAGGAGCTTGAGGCAGAATAAAGGTCCAAGTTTGCACATCTAATATGAAACTCCATTAGGACCTGAACTTCAAACCTGTGCTCTTACTATGCCCTGTTCATACTTCATATTGTACCCTGATAAAAAGGAACCAAATGTACTTACCTAATATTTAAATTCCTCCATTTCTACTGTTCAGCCCCAGAATCATGATTGCAGACTTGTGGCATTAGATCAAGGATTCTGACTTTGCCTTACTAAGAGGCTGTCATCAGCCGAACTAGAGAAAAACAAAGCCAGACTTCTGCACCTTCATTCCCTAGTGCTTCCCCTCAACATCCAGGAACCTCGCTAAATCTGCAATTGATTTGGAAAATTCTACAGAGTAAAACAAAAAAAATTTTTTTTCATAACCCAAAGAAGCTTGTAGAATTAGAAAGAGTGAAGAATTACAAGTGAAACTGTAAAGATTCACGTGTGAATTTTACGTGTGAAAATATAGAGATTGAGCGTTACCATAAAAAAAAAAAAAAAGAAAGAAAGAGAGAGAGAAAAAGAAAGGAGGGGAGGAAAGAATTGGAGAGAAGGAACATAGGGAGGGAAGGAGGTAAGAAGGAAAGAAAGTTTCCTGAAAAATTCATTCATTAATACACTTAATTAGATACAGTCCTTATTGATTCAGGAATATCTGAATAATTATCAGATATTTAATTTTACCTTATTAAGTATTTTTGTTTTGACACATTTTTTTTCCATGAAGAATAAAGTAATTAGTAAGAAAGTACGCTGGGCACATCCCCTAGTGTGTAGTAACTTCACAAGATAGTAGAGTATAATATTTAGACCTTCCATTCTCACAACTTCCTTGAAATATTTAACAGGAGACTTTCACAGCTAAATTAATGTGAAAGTACAAAGTAGTTAAGCAAATAATGTTCTCATGTTAGAAATTCAGGTTAAAAAGATGAAGTTATACATTTTCCACAAAGGAAAAAATTAGTTTTGCCTTGTCTCTGACAGAATGACTTAGGTGGGTAAAAATATGTAGTTCTATTTTGAACATAATAAACAAATCCCCAAACTAATTTTGCACATTAATACACACATATGGATATATGGCAATCAAATTACATGTTGCCAATACATAATTATTAGACTTAATCTAAAATCTTAATTTATCCCCTGTTTGTAAGCTAATCCACAATGTGTAAATTATTTATTATGTAATTAAAAGAAGTTTTCATATCAAATTCATTTTAATTTTTACAAATCTTATTTTAATAACTACAGATAAAATGCTTATATATAAAGTTAATTAATATTATTACAAGTTGTACAAATTGGAATATAAATATATATGTGCATATGTATAATTTATTATACAATGAAGAACATATGAATGACAGTCCCAAATGTTTCAATAGCTTGGCCTCCTTACATTTTTATTTAAAATAGAAATATGGAGAATTTTGTTTGCAATGAAAAAATAACTTAGTTGTGTGTTTGTGTTTGGTGTGTGTGAATGTGTATGCATACTTTAAATCAGATGTTTCCCTTATCTACTAATATAGATATATAATTCATAGTTATATATATTTCTAGTTATAAATTGAAGAACACATTAACAGTGATTATTATGTCCTCTATATCTAGCAATCCTTCACAGTCTCTTATCTCCTACCAGTAAATTTCTTACCTGCCAAGAGGAGAAAATTTTGAAACTTTTTAGTCTACCAGAATTGTTCAAATATGAATACTGTAGGTCTTCCTTGGCTTATGATGGGGTCATGTCTTGATAAACTCATCGTAAGTTGGAAATATCGGAAGTCAAAAATGCATTTAATATACCTAACCCACCAAACACCATAGCTTAGCCCAGACTATGTTAAATGTGCTCAGTACACTTACACTAGCTTACAGTTAGGCAAAATCATCTAACACAAAGTCAGTTTTATGATAAAGTGTTGAATATGTCATGTAATTATTGACTACTACACTGAAAGTGAAAAACAGAATGGTTGTATGGGGACAAAAGGGTTGTAAATGTGTCCATTGCTTACCCTCGTGATCATGTGGCTTACTGGGAGCTGTGGCTCACTGCCTCTGCCCGGCATGGGCAGAGAGCATACCACACATCGCTAGTCCAGGAAAAGATCAAAATTCAAAATACAGTTTTTTCTACCTAAAGAATATCGCTTTTGAAACATCATAAAGTTAAAAAATCGTAAGTCGAACCATCCTAAGTTGGGGACCATCTATAATAGGATGAACTGCTTTCCAATGGTAGAGTTCACATCATGCATTTACTTTGATAATTTACAAGCACAGTGGACAGCCTGTTCAAGTAATTATTAGTAAAAAAGTAACACTGCCTCTTGGGATGTTATGCAGGACAAAGTAAAAGAGCTTTTTCCAGATTGAAGAAGATGCAACTTTTACCTCCTTCTTCCTATTTGTACGCTTTGATAGAAAATAGAACGTAGGGAAATTAAAACTTGATGAATGGAAAACAAAACATATAGGTCATTATATATTTTATAAAAATAAGTATAAGTTTCAAATAATGAATAATCCTGCATTATGACAACTGATTCAAGACAAGGGAAATGAGCAAATAATAACGAAAAGGGCATATACACTTTCTCTTATCAAGTACTAACTAAACTTCACTTCAAAGAGTACGTTTCCATGAATTGTGATATAAACATAAGATTCACAAGACTAGGTTTTTCTTAAAACTCACTTGTTTTTAAACACAAACTTTTTAAAAACTATTTTTCCTTTTGAATAAGAAACCTGACTCTAGATTTCCAAAAAATGTTATGCTTCAGGTGATACATCTTACATTTCATTTACCACTGAACTATATAGTGGTGCTCTCAGAGGAAGTTTCTACAACTGAAGAAAAGCAGAGTAAAAAATTTACAGAATTTTCATGCCCTAAAATTTATAAAGAAGGGCAATACAACCATATTCTAGCTTATAGAAGATAACATTTTATAAAAATTAGAAATTAAATATATTCAAGCATTATAGCTTGTAAACCACTTTAATTTCTATTGTACTTGGAATGGGTAAATTATAGCCCATGGGTTAAATTTGGCCCACTTTTCATTTTTGTAAATGAAGTTTTTTTGTAAGATAGCCACACTCTTCATTTCTGCATTGTCTATAGCTGCTTTTGCCCTACAACAGCACAGCTGAGTAGTTGTGATGGAGACCATAAGGCCCACAAAGCCTAAAATTTACTATTGGACAGTCTACAGAAAAACGATTTGCTAACTCCTGTTTTAGACACTTATCACTGGAATTTTATGTTGTTGAACTCAAATGGATTACAAAGAAAATACAAACAAATGTTGGTAGAACATTTTTTAAAGAAGTTTGGATTTATATTTGGCTGGTGTTCTGCAATTTTCTCTAGTTTTCCTAATATTTTCAAACAAATTCAAAATATTGATTCTACTAAACTCAAAATTACTTAGGTCCTGTGTGTGTGTGTATGTATATATATATGCGTGTTATAAGTATGTATGTGTGTGAATGCATATGTGTGTTTGTGCATGTATATAGTTCACCTCCATCTCTGTGCAATATGCTTTTAATTTAATCAAAAAGGCAGTTAACTTCTTCAACATTTGAATCTAAGTATCAACAAATATCTAAGTTAGCTCCTTCCAATGGCAGGTGTTGATTGGGAAAGTTTCCTCTCCTCCCGTAATACAGCTATGCTTTATTGATATTTGGATCTTAATCTAAAGCTCATCATTCTGCTTTGGCATTCCCCTGAAAGGTGTTCTCGGTGTATCTGCAGGGATTTTACTTCCAGGATTAAATCTGAGTCCTGAATGGAGTGTGTGTGATATAAAAACAGGGTTGTTTAAACATATTACAGTTTTAAATATGAAATAATCAGCTATTAATATAAATTTAATCAGTATATTTATAAATAATATTAACATATAAATTTAAAAGAAATGCAAGTTAAAAATTAGAAGGTTTTTTTGTTTTGTTTTTAAAATCCACTTTTTGGGTGGGCCTAAGTTTCTTAGGCCATCAGTAGGCTTTGAAAATTTTCTCTCCAATCTGTGGAAAGCAGAGGTGAAAAGGAAAGTCCCTACCAGTTTATGAGAATGTACTTCTCTGATGATATAATTAGGGCAAATCTTTAGACTCTTTCCCTTAATCGTTTAAGAGAATTTTTAGATAGATGTGAAAACACACCTGAGAGAACATGGCCTAAGGAAAAAGGATTTAGTACTCAAAACAACATACAAAATACCACCTGAGAATATTGTTGCAAAAGTTCATCTGGCTATAAGGATGTCCGTAAATAAAACTAGAGTGGTAACACATCTGAATAATTTTCATGACTTTCAGAGCTAACAGTCATGTACTCAAGTCATTCATTCATCATTTCTTGTGTGTCTACCATCAGTTTAACACTCTCTAAGGAAGAAGTAATAAGCAATATTTCTTCTGTTCAAGGACTTTGCCTCCTAATTAAGAGATAAAGCTAAATGAGCATTTGTACAAAACCCCAAAGCATTAGCAAGAAAATATTTAAATAGCCTTTTAGAGAAATATATCATGGCAATGGTTTTCAAATATTGTCTTACTATAGCCTACTGAAAGAAGTATGTTTTATTTTATAACTAAGTATGCACACACAGACACACAAATTGCTCAAGTAAAACATCAAGAAACAATATTAACTTTCAGTTCTAGTAATATAATCTATTCTGTTCCATTTGATGTCATTTTTGGTACAATTGTCAAACATTAAGTTGATAACATGAGTTGCCAACGGGTCATAATCAGCTGTTTGAAGAACACTGCACTAAGAGATATTATTAAGGACCTAAAGATTTTCAGATAAAGAATTGGGCAATGGGGTATACAAGAAATATAACTGAGTTTGAAGTCAAAAGATCTTGATTAGCATTGCAGTTCTACTGTACTGACTTTATGAGCTATTCTAAGTCAATCAACTTTGGAACTTTAGTTTCTCAACTATAAAAACAGAAAATAAAATTTTGTTTATCCCACTGAATATGGCATTTATGAAAATAAACAGTGATAATGGATATGGAAGCATTTTGTAAGCTGTAATGTAACAAAAATTACAATTTATTTTAATGTTTAAATAGCTAGGAATAAACCAGACCACAATACTAAGTTTTTAGAGACTCGTGGGTATTTTTACAGGAATTTTAATTTTTCAATTTTTATCTTTATAATAAAGAAGATATTCTGCAGCAACTAGGGGGAAACGGTGGTTCCTTAAGTGAACGCCCATGAGAGTGTAGATGTCTGGAACAGAAGGCAGGGGCCATGCCATCCTCAGGAGATGCAGTAAAATTTTCCCATCTCTATTAGTCTGTTAGGGCTGCCATAACAAAGTTCTAAAGACTGGGAAGATTAAACAGCAGAATTTTTCATTTTTAAAAAAAATTTTAAAGTTTTTTACAGTTCTGGCACCTAGGAGTCTGAGATCAAGGTGTTGGCAGGGTTGGTTTCTTCCAAGGCCTTTCTCATTGGCTTGTAAATGGCTGTCTTCACATGGTCTTCTCCTGTGTGTGTCTGTGTCCTAATCTTCCTTCTTATAAAGACACTAGTAATACTGGATTAGGACCCACCCTAATGACCTCATTTTAACTTAATTACTTCTAAAGACCCTATTTCCAAATATAGTAAAATTCTGAGGTACTGGGGGTTAGGACTTCAATATATGAATTTAGGAGAACACAGCTCAGCCTGTAACACCATCTAATTTCTTTCTTTCTTTTTTTGTTAGTTATGCTTTGTCAATACTAAGCAAAACATGCTGTTTATTTCTGCATAATGTTTTGAGTATAACTGAAAATCCCACTCACTTTTTTCAATGATTCAAATTTGAATTATTTCTGTATTACCAAAATGGCCATGGCTTATTTATAATTTATTAAATTATACTAATGTTTAATAAAATCAATTATTATTCAACAAAAATCATTCTTTAATGCTTCCTCTTAACAAAGAGGAAACCATATATTTTTAAAAAGGCACAGCAACTTGATTAATTTCCAAAGTTGAATATGGAGGCAGTATTTGCTTCTTTGGTGATAGAGATTTTTTAAACAAATTAACATATTCAAAAAGTAAAATCAGGATGCTGAGATAAAATATTAATATATTCACATATTTAGAAGTAAATGAAAGATTTTGATTGCTATTAAATTTTGTTTCAAGTTGCTTAGGTCCCCACCAAAGTAAGTAGAAACATTTGTTTTCTTTTGGCAGCAGCCTAAGACTAATAAAAATTCATTTTAATTAGCAAGAGTACATTACTGCATTTTCAGCTACAGACACAAATGCATTCCCACAGTTTGAGGCTGTATAAAAATTTTATACTCTTATTTATATTTTACATACTTATACAAAACTCCTTTCTTCATAGTGAATATCACTACATCCGTATAATAAGATTGAGCAGATGGGATTTCCATCAACCATTCTGGAAACAGTGAAAAACCAAATCCCTTTATATTAAGAAGTAGGAAATACCCGGGAAAAGGTGATGCAGATGTTGGGGATTTTTAAAAGATTCTCAGCCAGATGATAGGTTCCATTTTCTTGGAGAAAAGGAAGATAGCTGAGATTAAACTAGGGTCATTTAAAGAACACTGCCATCTTCTGACTATCCACGTAGGTCTTAGTACAGAGATGTCCAGACCACCTTTGTCCAGAAATCCATGGAAGGAGGTAGAGGAGGAGCCATTAAGCAAAAATCTGGACTCTACTCTTGTCAGGCCAGTCAGTTCAGAAGACTACATCCAATTCTCTGTTAAGGATGAAAGAAAATCTCTAATATTAAGCTATGAATGTTAGAAAAAAGTATTTTGTCATTGTGGATAATATATAATAATGAGAATTTCACTATGCCCAGATGTGAAATCATTTAACAAATACTTATATACTCAGTTATTCAACTTTTTGGGGTATACTGTCTCTTGCGTGCAGTATGCTCGGAGTGGAGATGCAACATGAACAGAGCAGACTTGACTCTGTTCCCATGCAGTCTTTCATTCTACTAGGGAGAGAGAGGCACACAGTAAATAATATAAATGCACAAAATAAATGCAAATTTCAGTGCTTCTCATATAAATACTGGATGATCTGACAGTGTCCTAGTTTACATAGAATGGTCAGAGAAGTCTTTTTTTTTTGAATAGGGTAACCTGTAATTTTGACTAGTAATTTATCATCCCAACCATGTCACATTTCAAAGTGACAGGTATCACATCAGTAATTATACCAGGACCGTAGATATAAATCAGGTTTGTCCCAGGTAGACCAGAATGTCACACTATCTTTGAGGCTGATTTCATGTAAGCGGAGATCAAAAAGAAGAAAAGAAGTCAAGAATGCAGAAAAGCAGGGACAAGAATATTCTATGTGGTAGAACAGCACCTGAAGTGAGGAGGAGCTTTACCTGTTCAGGGAACTGAAAAATGGCCAGTGTGGCCAATACATAACCACCTAGAGCAAGGTTGGCAAACGATGGCCCTCAGGCCAAATCTCATTTATGCTTTTTAGATAGCTTTATTAGAACACACACACACCCATCTGTTTACTACTATCTATGGCTCTTTGACGTTGCAAAGCAGAGTGAAAACAGTGGTAGAAAAGACTACCAGACCCGCATCTGTCTGCAGACCTTAGCTGTTGCTGCCATCATCATCTACCACATCCCACCAAGAGACCATCACCACAGTGGATCTGGACTCACTTAGGAGGTACGCGAAAGGGCCATAGTCCCTGGACAATTACTTAGACAGCTTGCCAGCACTCCCAAGGGGCCAGCCTTTCACCTTCTGTGAAGCCCATTCCCTCCCCACTCTCAGAGGCATTTTCTACTCCTGCCAGATGGCTGCCAGGGCCCAGGGGTGCCTTGCAGCCAAATCAAATCATCTCACCTTCGAATTAGTTAGTTTTGCCCAGATGCCAGATCTCTTCTGAATTTGGAGTATTTTCTCAGTCATGTGCCTGTTGGTCAACAAAATAACCACGGTACTTGGCTTCAACACTACCTGGACAAATTCTACTTCTTATTTTCAATAAGTGTCAGACCCCATTAAAAAAGGCTACTTGACTAGTTGCAACAGAGACTACATGGCCCACAAAACCTAAAATATTAGCTATCTGGCCATTTACAGAAGTTTGCTAATTCCTGATCTAGGGAAGGATTAGCAAGAAATGCAGTCGGAGAGGTAGGCGCTTTGCTATTATGATAGAAATACCTCAGAGTGCTCAAAGCTATCATTATCACACTGTTCTGATTTGAATATCCATAATTATAGAATGATAGAAGCAAAAGGTACCTCAAGAGACAAATCTGCCATCATTATATAAATGGATTATGCAGGTTGATAGGACATTTTCCACATCATTCACCATTTACTTTTTCCGTTAGTAATTTCCTTGGATGAAGTAGAACCTGTCTCTCAAATAGACGCAATAGACGCATAGTTATTTCAGCTAAACAATACGGTACATTTTGATAGCTTACAATGCCACTCAGCTGTGGAATATATAAAAGAAAAACAATACATGAATGATTTCTACCCATTTATAATCTGTCTGTAGGGTGGGAAAAATAAACAGTGATACATGAAAAGAAAAAAAAAGAGGAATATAACGACCCCATATAATCATGTGCCAATATAATACACATCTTATGAAGAATGAAGCATAATTTATAAATCATGACTCTGAGCTACCAAAGTCATGGGACTATTTAATGGGGTCGCATAGGAAATGACATAACACAATACAATCAGAAACATTTACCTTTGAGGGCTTTTTTTTTTTCTTTATTTTTCTTCCTTGACCCCAAACAGGGAAGGAGGGAGTAATGTAACACAAAGGAAGAAAATACATACAGTAAATATTAGAGACAGATGGCTTTACCTGAAAGCTATTTCTATCGTGGAGAGCCAAGTGGGGAAAAGTAAGATCAGATACCCAATTCCGACTGTAAACTTGAAAAGTTTTAGCTGCAAACATTAAACACTTTCTGCAGCTACTAATTAGGGAACTAATCACTGAAGGAGACCACAATTGTGGTACATCAGTATGAAATAAAGACCACATGGAACTCACAACCGAAAATGAGTAAAGCACAAGAAGATATTCCAGGCCAGAACTGAGCAATTTACCTTTGAGCCCAACTAAGCCAAAGTTCTGATGAAGTGAGTTTTAAGCCTACTATAGGCCTTAGGTAAAAAAGATGTGTTCACAGATGATACCTAGATTTAAGTCTTTTCTGGTTTTTTTGAGACAGGAGGAATTACCCTTCACCTTCCTAAAGACTATATGTACTTCTGCTGTTTCTTTTGCTTAACAATTTTCTCAACCTCCTATATTGCATAGGCTCTGAGATGAATCTCTAGGAGTGGGGCAATTTTGGACATTCCTGGAAAGATTTAGACTGTGAAATAGGGTCCATACATCCCAAACTGGTAAAATAAACTCATCAAAATTCTTAAATATATTTCAGCCTCATTGAACTAAAAGAGGCTGCAAAGAGAGAAAATGCACCCTCCATTAAGTGGAGTCCTCAAAAAAACTATCAGATTATTTAGTTGTAGTTTTGCTGGGGTCATTAGAATGAGCTAGAATCCGTCACACCTGTTCTAAATGCCTTATAATAGTGAACTTTACGTCAAAAAGAACAAGGTTTTTTTTTTTAAAGGTATACAATTTGACTAAATTTCATACTAGAGCTTGATATATTTTTAGTATTGCATTAATTTTACTAAGAAAAATAAACAACACAACTTAAATACACGGTATATTTTACTGGCAGACTTCACATTCACAGACTCTAAAATATATAAAAATGAGTGAAATTTCTGTCAAAAGGAGAAATAAGGCATTGATTTTAAATGTTATGTTTGTGCAAATATACCTCACCCAATTTTTTTCCCATAACAGTATATTTGTATATTCAACCAATTAATCAATATCTATGAAGAGCCAAGTAAGTAGTAAGACCTACAGGGAAAAGGGCTTTATTTCTGCTCTTAAAAAGCTTACAATATTTTTTGGGAAATAAACAATTAAGAAAAAACAACTAATACATAGTGATAAAAATAAGTTTCAAGTGAGCTGGAGTTAAGTCAGTGAAAATTTTGGTTACAAACTATAGGTATTTCCTTAGGGTATAGTATCATTTAAAGTTTTATTAAAAGCCCATTTAGACTTTTGGGTTTTGGTGATTACACTGGCTAGACTGTTTATATATATAAATAGGAAAATTGTATAGAACTTTCAAGAAAACCTACCGATTCTACCCTGCTGGGAGTTGAATACAAGAGACCCTATGTGATCAAGGCCCATGTAGAAGCAGTGTTTCTTTACCAGGTCTGACTTCAATCCCCAGGAAGCTGTGGGGTAGTTTGTTAATGCATACATTTTGTAAATAGAATTTTCAAAGAATGTTCACGGTTGGGCCTCCTGTTGTTTTCTATTGGTTTGAAAGGGGGCATTCACAGCTGCAGAAAGCAGCCTGTAATTATCAAATTGGATTTTCTCTACAGGTAAGGTAATACTAACACATGCAATTTCTGGCATTTTCACAGGAACAACAAGCCAATCATTTGCATTTTCACATTAGGTGTGAAAGTTTCCTCTCTGGGTCTAATATCAAACCACTGAACCTGAACCAGATCAAGGGCATCAGAATTAAACTGCCAGTGGGTAGGTTTGCTCTTCCCTGCCCACTGGTTTTCACTTATCAAATATCCCTCTATCAAAAGTATCAAAGGAACTGGAATGCTGCCAAATCCAGATATACTAAGGAAGATACACTTGACTAAATCCAAACAGGAAATAGAGGATTTTGTAGGATCTTACAATAAAATTATACCTAAATACCACCACTTAAGACCATCATGATTAACGTTATGACAGTGAATATGAAATGACTAGAGTAACAGCATCGATTTCTAGATACAACTCAGTATTTGAAAGCCATTATATTGACAGATTTTTTAAAAAGTTAGCATAAGGAAAAACAGTACAAATGACTGATCTCATACTTTGTATTGTCACAAAGTAATGACACACTATGGGGGCTCAAATTGAGTCTTAATCACAACATACAAACCACCACGATGGAAATAAATTTGAAAGCTGATCAAAATCTGTTAAATGACAACACGGCAAAGTAGATGTTTATGTTTTAATTACAATTACTAGAGTGCGTCAAATGGGTGGTTCTTATAGCTTATGAAGATTGGGTCCTTATAGAAGTGAGACGGCTTGAACCGTTTGATAAGAAGGCTATTTCTGCTGGGCACACATCATTAACTTGATTTTATCTCTTCTGTAAGATATTTATTAAGCTACAACTAAATATATTTATTAAGCTTCAAGTAAAGCATGCATTTTAGTAATTTTCAAAATGGAAAGTGGAAAAAGAAAAGCTGGCATTTATCTTGTAAGATGTTAATATCTTGAGCTAGGGCCCATATTTAAACATTAATTAATTCTAGCCTAAAACCCAATAATCATTATGCTTTGCCATCAGTTATGGTACAGTAGGTCTCTGTTCCTCACAAATTTAATATTTACTATTTCAAGGATATGCTACTGGTGGTGATTATTCATGACACAGATTATTCTATTATTTTTTCAACTGTAAATTTGAATCATGTGTGCTAGAAAGCTGACCATTTAAGGAAGCCTCTGAAGTAGGACATGCACTCACTCCCCACACATTTACATCTAGCATTGTACACACAATAATTCTATTGTAATGATAAAAAGAACTTTCTTAGGTTAAATAGGCATTGGGTTACCTTTTGTTTGATAGCTATATGAAATATATGACTTTCATCCCAAATATGACTAAAAGGAAACCATTTGCCTATACTAATATGTCTGTTGTCATAAATTTAAGGATTGGATAGAATATCCAGAAGCTATGCAGACATAGATCATGAGTCTACTGTATATTCTAAATAGAACAGAATAGATGTTTGACGTTTGTTAATATTACACATGATCTTTGAAAGCGGCTAAATTTATGCATGGCACTGGAATATATGATTTCCAACATTACAAAGAAATCCACCCCACCCTTGTAAGAGCAGTAAATCACATATGTGAAAAACAGTGGAGAATTGGTTGAGATGCAAATATTGAGGGATTCAGCTAGGTTCACACACTAGCTAAGAGTGGGCTAGGTTCAATATGCAAGTCAGACAATTTTAACACTAAGATTCCAATTGAAAATTATTGAATGTGTGTTGCAATGAATTGCTTACAGTTGGTACTGTACACTCTAAGGCTATGAATGTCAAAAAACTATTTTAGTAAAAGACAATATTGAACATATGCTTTTTTTTTTTTGCGTACGCAGGCCTCTCACTGCTGTGGCCTCTCCCACTGCGGAGCACAGGCTCCCGATGCACAGGCTCAGCGGCCATGGCTCACGGGCCCAGCCGCTCCGCGGCATGTGGGATCTTCCCGGACCGGGGCATGAACCCGTGTCCCCTGCATCGGCAGGCGGACTCTCAACTACTGCGCCACCAGGGAAGCCCTGAACATATGCTATTTAAACCCCAGGACAGGTTCTGAATCAACTTAGGGTATATAAATCCACAAGAGAACATCACTTCTACCCTAACAACAACAATAACAAAAAGTAAAATAAAAACTACAGGATCATAACATTTCAAGCCCATAAGAATAAAGTAGGAGAAAGTAAAAGAAAACAACCGAAACATTAATGTGTCCTTAAAGATCAGGAGATGACCAGGGTGAAAGTTTAGAATACCTGGGACAAGGTGACTCTGTAATCACCCTTTGGTTTTTCACTATAAGCCTCCATCACGTGCTTATGGAGGCAGTGCAGGAGGCCAACACAGCTCCTGTCATGGTGCACAGGCATGAATTCATACTTGCTCCTCTTACTTTTTCTTATGTGAAGCAAAAGCTGTAAGCCAATGGGTAAGGGACAGGAAAATTAGCTTCTACTTCCAGCAAAGGTAAATGGGAGAAGCAAAAACTGTCTGACCCTGGCAAAGGGTCAGGAAGCCTCCCCTTCACCTACCACAAGCCTTGCCTCAAAGAACAAGCTCCAGGACTCTCCTGGAACAAAGGGACAAAATCCTCTGTCACCAGTCCCAGGCCAGGGCACACTTTTTCTGATGGAGGTACAGAAGCAAATTTGTTTGCCCAGTGAAAAAGGTCAGCTTCTGTTGCTGGAGGGACAGGAAAATCTATCCAAACCAAGAATCTCACAGGTACAAGACAGAGTGTGACTGTCATGGGGGAGAACAAGGATGATGAGAAAGACTCATTAATATGAGTTGAGAGGACTCACCTAAAGCCAAGGCTGGATCATATAATCTTAGAGATATCCCTTGTTTTTACCATATGCCTCATACCTAGTAACAAGCAAATAGTAAATACCACTGGGAAATAACATGGAAAAGATTCCCTCTACAGTGCAATTGTGCAGTCTGCTGAAAGCTTAGCATGGAACAGGAATGCAAAGAAAATCACCCCAACATCCTAAAGCTCCACACTCAATAAAAGGTAGCAGCAGCCCACTGCTGGGGAATTTGTAACCTGTGATGCACTAAATGTATAGCAAAATCAAACTCAGATCAACACCTGTCTAGTCTGACTCAACTCTCCATTTATAGTAGCCTGACGAAAGAAGAGGCAGGCACCTTTCTAGCCAGAGATACTATTTGCCTCAGTCTCTACTGTTCTTCTATACATAATTCTAGAATTCAGTAAAAAAATGATCACAAACACACATACACAAATGTAACAGGGGAATAAAATGAATATTTGTCAAGTGGTAAAGCAGACAACAGAACCAGACATTGAGATGATTTAGATATTGGAACTATCAAAGACTTTGACTGCCAATAATATATTAAAGTACATAGTGGAAAAGGACAACATGTAAGAATAGTCATCACAGAATTTCAGCAGAAAGATGGAAACTATAGAAGGTAGTAAAATTGAGATGAATAATTCTTTATCACTACATAGGACACACCAGAAGACAGAACTGGTGAACTTAAAAACAGGTCAATAGAAAATTTCCAAATTGAAATAAATAGAAGAAATAATGAGTGGAAACAAAATCAAAATAGAAGTGTGTATCCAAGAGCTGTGGGGCAATATCAAAGGATCTAAACCCTGGGCAGAGATTGCTAGTTTTCTTTTGAGTATCTCTTCTTTCCTTCTGACATGAGTGTGGAAATTATAGTGAGACATATGGATACATGGATAGAGACTGTATTACCAGGTACTTTGAATCTAGGAGTAGTCATGCAGCCAAATGAGGGTCAGTGGGATTTGAGAAGATATATCTGTGATTTTTAGGTCATGCTCTAAAGAAAGAGGAAAGCTCTTCTCTTTTCTTTACCCTGTTTACTGGCTGAATGGAGGCATCACACTAAGGATCATAAAGGAAACAATTTATAAAAACCTGGGTCCTTGGCACCAGCAACTTATCATCTCAGCTCTGGACTAATTATACTCAGCCTATTACCTGAGAGATTTAAAAAACATGTATTTTTCAAGACATTGTTATCTGTGGTGGTGTTATTGTGGCCAATCATATGTATTCTAATGAATATAAGCACTCAGCTAGTAAAAATTTAGAGTGAAATTTAAATTACTTTATAGTTTCTGGACATAAAGCTAAAACAATTAGTGTCACCTCTCACAGGTAATCATCAGAATATACTGAAAGAATGGCAAGACATGTTATTAATCATGAGAAAATCTTTTCAAATTTAGACAAATACAGGCTAACTAGATAACATAAAATATTTAACAGCAAAATTTTTATTTCTAAACTCCATTCAGAGAGAGATCAGAAACTAATTACATAGCAGAAATACATATTGGCTCCTCAGAACGCATAATTAAGTTAGGGGAAAGGTCACTTTTCAGAATTATATAATTCTAAAGCAAGCATTTGAATACTATGATAAATGTCATGATTAGAAACAGAAAAATGATGCATCTATAAAACACAGGATACAAACAGCTAGAGAAATGACTAACGTAACCAAATATGTAGTTTGGTAGCAAATTCCATTAAAAAGTTGGTTCTCTGAAGTAATGAATAACTCTAAAGTAATTTCAGTCTGGGCAAATAAATACTGTCTAAAATTATGTAAAGCCACCGTGAAACACAAATCTATTAAATGTTCCAAATATCATCCCTTGTAATATTCTTAAGTTTATTCTCAATATAAACTATTATAACAAACTGCCAATAAAACTAGTAATCTAATTTATAATTTAATCCTATTTTCTTCATTCAGTTGTCCACTCACTGAAAAACATAATTATTGACTATTTATGATATGCAAAACTCTATATTGTTCAAGACACAACATATTGTATTTCAAAATGTTTCAGATGATTGCGTTGATTTAAATATGAATAAGGAATATATTAAAGTTGGTATATTACAGAAATAAAAAATAAAAGCTTTTTCTTTTTTTTTAAGAAATCAGTAACATTTCATCTCTGACTAGATTCCATGAGCAAAGGTATTATCACTGGGCAAAACTGCATTTTTATAGAACCTAAGAATTGAAAAGAATGTGGAATGAACCATGAAAACCTAGAAACCCTAGAATGTGATAATAGTTTTGTAAGAGAAACAAGTATGTTGTGAGACATAGAAAGAGCACTTATTTGGGTGCTGGAAAACCTGAGTTCTATTTCTTGGTTTTGCACTAATTCTTTATGATCTTGGAAAAACCATTGTGCCTTAGATTTCTCATTTACAAGAGGAAGGTAAATTCTAATGATTTCTGAGTTTTCTTCCACTTCTTTCGTAACATAAAGTTACGTTATCTGTACATATGCATCACACACATGGTTACATCCCTGCTCTAAACCTTTATTCTGAGGGTCCTCATCCACCCTATATTTGCACCAGATAAATTGTGACTATCAGTAAACTGCTCTTTGAGTCTTTATGCCATTGGAGGTGTTGAAAAGGGCTCCTCTTGAACACAAATAATGAGGATTCAAGAGGCAGCCGGCCAAGGTTAAGAGCAACCTAAAAACACTATGCAGAGTAAACCTAGTGGGACTACAGTCTGCACATTTGCCACGCTCTAATAAAATGGCCTAACCAGACTCAGATCCCATGAGTTTTTACTCACACAGATGCTCTAGTTAACTTTAAAGAGCTATGGTTATAGAAAGTCACAATCACAATGTCCATTGGTTGAATTATGAATATCTTAACTTTTTCCTGGTTGCATTCTCAGAATATTTACGGGTGCCACCCCAGGGACACTCAAGTTAGTAAACTGAGGAGGCAAATAATATGAAGTGGGATTAATGGCCAGTGCTGTTCTTTTAGACACAAAGGATTTTGTTTCAAGATTCTTAAATCTTTTACATACCAAGGCACACTCCTCAAGTGGAAGGGAGTTAGCATATTTTACTACTCCACTTTCAGACACAGAGCAACACAGGTGCAGAGGGATTTGGCAACCTGTCAAAAACAGGCCAGCATCAGAGTTAGGAATAAAAAGAATCCAAATCCTATTATAGAGATGTTGTACTATTCCAAAATAAAGTTGCACAAAGAAATGTCAATCTGACTTTAAAATCCCAGTGTGAAGACATTTATTTTTGAGAAACTTAAAACCTGGAAAAGGTTGAAAAATTCCTTTGTGAAATGCACATTCCTTGGAAATTATAAGAACAATATGGACGACTTGAATATTTCAAAAGAGATATTAATCTCTTTATTTTTCTACATGTGAATTTACATCCCACTTCATTCCATAAAGGATTTGAGGTATCATACAGAACTAAAATCATATAATAAAAAGGGATGGGAGGAGAGGAAAGCACAAATAAATAACACTAAAAGATAAATGGTAGTCAAATAGTAAAATAAAATAGAAGCAAGTTAGTATATGGTAATAGATGTTACAATGCCCCTTTTGTGTTGAAAAAGCAAAAAGGAAATCATGACAATTACAAAATTACTTCTCCCACAATATAAACATATAATATTTGTTTAAAAGAAGCATGAGTTTACCTAACATTGCGAGTTGAAATTTTTTCCCCTGGTTTCACATACAGCCTATTCATTGATTGACGAAGTGAAAGAAATTATTAGACAAAACACAATATCTAGTACCTTATGATGGGCCATAGCATCAGAACTCACTTTAGAAAATTATTACAAGCCCTGCAATGGGACAGTGTAAAGGCTGTGATAGGAAGTGTTAGTGGTACATAAATGATGTCCTCAGAATGCATAGCTCTAAAGCTCTATGATGGTTTTAGTTTCACGCAAAAATTAATTTTTCTATTTATCTAGGAGTGCTTATTTCGAGGCCGCAAGATAGCCTTCAGAGGGGGGTACAGGAATTCTAAAATTGAATGCACATTTGGTGTGTTTGCACATTCCTTTGGAAGGAGAATTCATAACTTCCATTATATTTTCAAGGATCCTCGGCCCCAGAAGGTCAGTTGCCACTGAAGTTGAAAAGAAAGTTGGTAAACTATTTATCTTGCAGTTAAAATTTCATTTGGATTATTTTTTAAACTTATTTTTTATTTTTATTTATTCTTATTATGTAAGTTTCAGGTGTACAGCATTATAATTTGACATTCATGTATACTACATAGTGATCAGCACAAGTCTAGTTACCATCCATCACCCACAGTTGACCCCACTCTCTTTTAAACATATTTAAACTCAGGTTATGATGCATTGGGGGCAGCAAATTAATGACTAAGTGATCAGTGTTACGTATATTTGCAGCGGTCTGAAGTATAGGTTTGTGTTGCTAATTACATGCATAATTTGGGACTTTTGAACTTTCTGAAGAAAAATAAAAACATTCTGAGTAGAAGATTGAAAGACATGAAGCAGAATAGTTAGGAAAACTAAGGGAACTAAGTCAAACTAAGATAGAGCCAAGTTCTTAAATTACTTTTGCCTGAGAATACAGTTAAATGGGTAAACTAATACACCTATCTCATGGGTTGTTTTGAGAATTAAATAGCTATTATATATAAAGTGCTAAATTGTGGTTTTTCAATTATTATTATTATTATCTGTACTGCTACTACTATTACTATTATGAGGTCTGCATCTGTGTGGAAAAAGTGAATAACTACAGGGAATTCTGAGATATTCCCTTTAAAATAGCTTTATTTACCTTTCAACAAATGAATAAAATAATTTTAAAATAATGTTTAAAAAAATAATAAACATCATATGGCACGCCTGCTGTATATATTTGGTCTAGAATATGATTTGTATCAGGAGATCTTTCTGCATACTAAATCATTCCAACTTTAGTGGTTTAAAACAATAGACATTTATATTGCCACCAAGTCTTCAAGTTGGTCAGGTGGTCCTTCCAACCTGGGCCAGGCTTGGCTGATCTGGGCTGAACTTGCTCATGTGTCTGAGGTCAGCAGTAAGTTAGCTGAGGCTGGCTTATCTAAGAGCTGTACTCACATGTCTGCTGGTTGCCTAGCTGTTGACTGGGCCAGGGTTAACTGCACCATATGTAGTCCACCACCCAAATAATTAGTTTTTTCATATGTGGCTCAGGAAGTTTTTAAAAGGGAGAACAGAAATATGCAAGCCTTCTTGAGGTCTAAGCTTGAAATGGGTGCAATGCCACTCACACACGTTTAATGGGGCAAACCAAATCACAAGCCTACACCAAATTCAAAGAGCAAAGAAATAAACCACACCTCTTAATGAGAGGAGCTTCAAAGTCACCTTGCAAAAGGAATGGGAACACAGAGAAGTGTGGGAATCTCTCACCCTTTTTGTAATGCACTGCATTATTAAGTAAAAAATTTTAAACTCCCCACAATGTCCATGGAAAAATTTGAATAAACCCCCTAAGAAAAATCTAAATTAAAGTGGTATGATGACACATTTAATATGTTAGATGTAAAATGTTCTCCTATGTGAATAAATAAAATAAATAGAACTAATCTGCTATTTAGGGTTAGCAAAAATGTTTTGGTGATAGTATAAGGAATACCTTTCATCTTGGGGAGATGAATGTGGTTTCTGGTACCAGGACCAAACGTCTGTTCACCCTGTGACCACAGCATATAAAAGGATATTTATTGAGATTTGCTATTGGAGAGCACAATCCATATAGCTAATCCTACAGGGCCTCTGGGGAGCTAATATCATGTAGACATTAAGAGAAGACTGAAATCAGGCTGTTTAAACTCAAATCCCGTTACCTCTTACTAGCTTTGTGACTTTTAGCAGGTTACATAATCTTTCTGAAACTCTTTCTTTACGGGTAAAGTGGGGATGACAGAAATACCTATCTTGTAGAAATTTTACATAAAATGAATTAAACAACCAACTAACTAAAGTTAGACAACCAACCTAAACTTCTTGTGCATAACACAAATCACACAGTAGATCATTCAAGAAATGTTGCTTAAGGCTAACAGACATAGAGAACAGGCTTGCAGTTGCCAAGGGGGAAAGGGGGTGAGGGAGGGATGGATTGGGAGTTTGGGATGAGCAGATGCAAACTAGTGTATAACATACAGAATGGATAAACAACAAGGTCCTACAGTATAGCACAGGGAACTATTTTCAATATCCTGTGATAAACCATAATGGAAAAGAATATGAAAAAGAATGTATATATAACTGAATCACTTTGCTGTACAGCAGAAATTAATACAACATTGTAAATCAACTATCCTTCAATAAAATAAGTTACAAAAAAAGAAACGTTGGTTATTTTTATTGTAAATATTAAAATCCAATGTAAAATTAAAAGGCCCAAAATATATTGTGAAATATTATCTGAAATCCACTGTTATCATAGAAAATTCCTATTGACCTCAACTTTAAAGTAGTATTAAAATTTGTATTCTAAAGGAGCTGAGGACCCAGCAGTTGAAGGAAGTCATCAAGATGTGATTGCCAGTTGACCTGTGAGCTGGACTGGGGCAAATGAAGGCTTCTCACCCCCTGCACTGTCCTTGGAATGTGTGTTCTGCTCACCTTCCCTGTCCCAGAAGCTGCTGTAAGGATAGTCTTGAGATAAAATATGGTGTCGTGACTGAACCCAGTTAAGGTCTTCAATGCATGTGACTAAACCCAATTAGGCCTCTATATAAATTTTTAAGGTTCTGACAGGCAGAGGCAGGTATCTACTCATCTTGTGGCCACCCACGACAAGCCTTGTAATTAAGTTCCCTTGCTTATTAAACCTGCCACCTGCCCACCTAGAGCGGTCTGCCTCTTTTTCCAATATCCCCTTGCCCTCCATATATGGGGGCCAATTTCATATTTCACCTGGGAAGTTCCTGAGGTTGTGAACCAATACTATCTTATGATGTGCTTAGCCAGTAACAAACTCCTATTTACAAAGACATAGAATAAGAAACAATAAATAAAATTATGTCACCCAAGATGATAAAAACTATAGTAGTGAAAACAGACTTCCTGTAAAGAGCTTAGAAATCTTCACTCCCATTTTTACAGCAAGAAAATGCTGGAAAACCTGAAAATCAATGACTTTTCTTGGACCCGCCAGAGACTTGAGTTCAGGGCAAACTACCATGCCAACATCTGGAGAGACAAACAAATACAGAGAGTCATAGCAGAGATGTGCTTACCTGGAGCAGAGGCTGCTTATGCCATAAAATGATAGAAAAGTTAAAAGGTAACTTTGATAAATTTCTGGGAACTGAGTTGGGCTAGTGTGAGAATGAGAAACATCTAAGGACTACAGTCTTAGGTGGGGTCTCACACATTCACAGGATTTACCTCCAGAAACTTCACCAGCTTTGTATAGTGAAGATCCTAGAAAGACTACCAGATGACTCTGAGAGAAGGACTAAATAAATAAACCTTGTGAAATAGTCCCAGAACATTCTCCATACAGAGGCCTACTTTCACTTAGAAAGAGCATTTTGCCAGAGATTTATCCAACCTGGGGGAAGGGAATTCTCCCAATCCAGCCCCCTTTCTATCTCACTTAAGGCCAGTAGGAGTGGGGAAATTTGTAGAGTGAAGGTCCTAGTCCATAGACGTAGGCCCAGTTAAAGACTGAGATTTAACTGGAAGATACTAGAACTCTCCCATCTCCTCATGTTTTACCACTACACCAACAGGGCTCCAAAAGGTAATAGTGGATCACTGTCAAATCATGTACAAAACACAACTGTCTCTGAGGAAGAAGCTTAGAAAGCCCCAGGTGAGGACAAGAAACAAAAACAAGGACATCTGAGGCACAGGAAGCCTGTGGTACCTATAGTTATAGAAAACGTTAAACAAAGCCCAACTTCTAGCCAGATTAACATAAATTCTCAGAGAAAGACAAATATCATGTGATATCACTCATATGTGGAATCTAATTTTTTTTAAATGACACAAATGAACTTATTTACAAAACAGAAACAGACTTACAGATATCGAAAACAAACTTACGGTTACCAAAGGGGAAACGCCTTGGGGGGGATAAATCAGGAGCTTGGGATTAACATACCCACACTACAATATATGAGATAGATAAGCAACAAGGCCCTACTGTAGAGTACAGGGAACTCTACTCAATATTCTGTGATAACCTACATGAGAAAACAATCTGAAAAAGAATTAATCTATACATATGTATAACTGAATCACTTTGCTGTATACCTGAAACTAATACAACACTGTAAATCAACTACATTCTAATAAAATTTTTAAAAAATCTTGATCTTGATGACATGAAAAAGAAAACATCAATTCCCACAGAAGAGGCCTATTTATCTGTAGTGTATCCTATCTTGTCCATATTTCAACAAAAAAAGTATAAGATACATTAAAGACAAGAAAAATTATCTAGAAAGACAAAGTAATCATTAGAATCTGATTCAGATAGATACAAATGTTAGAATTAACAGATAGAATTTAAAATAACTAATATGTTAAGGGCTCTAATGGAAAACTTGGACAACCTGCAAAGACAGGTGGCTATGTAAGCAGAGAGATGGATATTCTAAGAAAGAATCAAAATAAAACACTAGAAATAAAAACACTGTAACAGAAAGAATGCTTGTAATTGGCTCCTTAGTAGACTCAATAAAGTTGAGGAAAGAATCAGTGAGCTTGAAGATGAGTTAATAGAAAGCTTCCAAACTGAAAGTCAAAGAAAAAAAATGGAAAAACAACACAGCACCTGTGAGAAAATTTCAAAAGTGTAACATAAGGTTAACTGGACTAACGGGAGATGAGAAAGAGAACAGAGCAGAGGAAATCTAAGGAAAAAACTAAATTACTTAAAGAAATATAATTAATAAACTAAGAGAGAAGATAACATGGAGACACATAAAATACTCAACTAAAACCAAAGAAAACAGTAAAAGAAGCACTGGTAACAAATAGTAAACAGTTTCAAATACAGTAGATGTTAAACCAAATATATCAATAATTCCTTTAAATGTGAATGGTCTAAATATAAAATTAAAGGACAGAGACTGTCAGAGTGAATAAAACAAACAAAAAAAGACTCCACTATATGTTAGCTATAAGAAACTCACTTTAAACATAAAGGCTCAGATATGTTAAAAATAAAGGAGTGGAGAAAGTTATACCATATAACATTAATCAAAATAAATATAGAGTTGCTACGTTAGTTTTAGATAAGAAGACTTCAAAACAAAGGAAACTATCAGACATAAAGTCAGGCACCACATAATAGTGACTGGGTCAATTCTCCAAGAAGCCATAACAATCCTAAACATGTATGTACCTAAAAGCAGAGGGTCAAAGTATGAGAGGCAAAGACTGATACAACAGAGTGGAGAAATAGACAAATACACTATAATAATCGAAGGATTCAAAACCTCTCTATCAGTAAATGAAGAACAAGCAGGCAGAAAATCAACAACTGTATAGTTCATCAAAAGAGCACCATCAATCAACTTGATTTAATTGAGATTTATAGACTATTCCATCCAACAGCAGTAGATTATGCATTCCTCTCAAACTTGTATTGAACTTTCACCATGATAACCCACATTCTGATCCATAAATCATACTTTAACAAATTTAAAAGAATATAAATCATACAAAGTATGTTCTGAGACTATATAGAATTAAACTAGAAGCCTATTAAGTTAAACTAAACTCAAAACTAATGAAACAGTAGCTTAAAAAATTAGAAATAACACACTTCTAAATATCACATTGACCAAAGACAAACCTCAAGAAATATATTTCAAAATATATTTTGAAATAAAAATGAAAATATAACTCTTCAGAATTTGTGGGATGCTTCTCTTTTAAGCAGTGTTTAGAGATAAATTTATAACATTAAATGTATATATTGATATTAGAAAAGAAGAAAGAGCTAAAATCAGATCTCAAGAAGAGCAATTTAAGCCTAAAGGAATCAGAATAAAAGATGTAATAAAAATTAGGGCAGAAATCAATGAAATTATAAGCAAGGAGATATTAGAAAAAAATCAACAAAACCAAAAACTTTTATTTTAAAGATCAATAAAACTGATAAATCTCTAGTCAGGCTAACCAAGAATAAAAAAAAGATAAAAGACACAAATTTCAAATATCAGAAATGAGAGAGAGGTCCATGGACATTAAAAGGACAAGAGTAAACTACTATGAACAACTCTATTCCTACAAATTTAATAATTTAATTAAATGAACCAATTTCTTTCTTAATTGAAACCCAATTAAGGAGAAATAGGTAACCTGAATAGCCCCATATCTATTGAAGAATTTGAGTCCACAATTAATAACCTTCCAGAAAAGAAACCATTAGGCCCAAATGGTTTAAGCAGTGAATTCTACAAATTTTAATGGAAATATTTTAAAAAGCAAAAATAAATGAACTATCAAGCCACAAAAAGACAAGGATGAATCCTAAATGCATATTATTAAGTGAAAGAAGCTGGTCTGAAAAGGATATATATTGTATCATTCCAATTACATGGCATTGTAGAAAAGGCAGAACTAAGGAGATAGTAGAAAAGATCAGTGGTTGCTAAGGGACTGAGGAGGAGTGGAGGAAGTTTTAAATATGTAAGGTACAGATAATATTTTTAGAGGGGTGAGACTATTTGATATAATGCTGTAATTAAGGATATAAGACACTATAAATATGTCAAAAGCCATTGAACTTTATAGCACAAAGAGTAAATCTTAATGCACATTAAAAAGAAAAAAAAAATCTGAGAGGTCAGAGGAATCCCGGGATGGGATGAAGAATATGACCGAACAATCTTACTGTATTACAAACACATGACAGAACTTCACTGAACCCCTTCAATGAATTTGGGTGCTGGAGGGGAGCCACTGAGTTACATAACTGGAAATGAGTGGATTCTGTAAAATTAATGACAAAAGAAAGTGTACATAAGAACTGTACTCTAGCTGATAAAGTTGCTTCCCATTAGGGTAAGGGTACAGGTTAACAATTCTGATACTATTATACATGTATACTGGATTTTAAGACTTAAGTAAACGTTTGTTGGATGGTGGAAGTTAGGTTTGTCACGGCTAGAATGGGAGTTTACAGGTCAGAAAGGAGAGGAGGCTAAAATGGTCCATGTGATACTGCAGTAGAGTTGAACACAACAGTATGAACTCATGTTTAGCTTAACATAGATAGGGATGGTTACATACATAAATATTTATAGGCATATGTACAAATATGGGTTAGTATTTATATATACAATATTTTCCTGTTGGCTGAGAGGGCCTGGAAGCAATAAGACTCAGTAACAATGAGCATACCTAGCATCCAGATCTTGGTTTCTAATACCATTCTCCAATAAAAGGAACCAGAGTTCCTTGGAAAACTAGATTATCCTAGAGTGAGTGTATCTTATTTCCCCAGAGCGAGAAATACACAAAATGAGCCTAGAGCACCTTGTAGTACAAGAGGGTAAGGAAGTGTTCAGAACACACACACACATACACACACACACACTAATAATGCGGGGGGGGGGGTGTAGATAATTAAGAGACACAGAAGCCAGCTGAAAGGGCTTCCAGTGGCAAAAAATAGAACAATTTGAGCAACAAAATTAAGTATCTGATGATAACTCAAAGTAAAAAATAAATATCCATGCCTCCCTATTGATGTAAATAAATTATTGAATCATTAAATAAATTGGGGAGAAGAGAGAAATCTATTCAAAGGAATTCCAAGTAAATTATTTAACTACTCCCTACTAAATGAAGGAAATATAAATCCCCACTCCTTCAATATGAGCTATGCATAGTTGACTTCCTTCCAAAGAGTATAGTATGAAGAGGGATAAAAATGTGTCACTTTACATTAGACAAACCTGAAAACATCCAGGTAATCAAAGTCAACATCAACAGTCACAAATCATGTTGATAGTGTATACCCTTGATATGATATGGTGAAAATAGCACTTTACCTCTGTGTTCTTCCTCCCCAAAACCCATAACACCAGGCTCATCATGAGAAAAACATCAGAGAAATTCCAGTAGAGGAGGATCGTACAATATACCTGACCAGTAAACCCCCAAACTGGTCATGAGAAACAAAGAAAGTCTGAGACATTATCACAGGGATAAGAGAAGCCTAAAGAGACATAAAAATGAAATCTAATGTGATATTCTGGATGGATTCTTAAGAAAAAAATTGAAAAATAGGTAAAAACTAAGAAAATCTGAATAATGTATGTTCTTTAGTTAAAATAATATATCAATATGTACTATACTAAGTTATCAATAATAGGAAAACAGGTGTGGGGTATCTGAGAATCTATGTGCCATCTTTGCTATAATTTTGTAAATCTAAAATGTTCTAAAACAAAATGCTTATATTAAAAAGATAGCTATAGTATTGACCAATTTAGATCAACCTTACTTAAACTTGCTTGCTTCTCAGGTAGAATATTAGACTACTGGGTCTATTTTATGCAAATTGTCCTTTAGAAAAATCAGATAAAGTGTATTATGAAGCCATGCAATTGATATCAAACTTCTATTGTGTTATTTCTTTCAGTGTGCTTAGAATAGAGTGAGCAAGGGAGAGAGCAGTAGGAGTTGAGGACCAAGGGAAATAAAACTCAGTGCAAGAATGTGTAAGGCCTTATGGAGTTGCATTAATTTTTTTTGAAATGTATTTATTATGAAATACAGAGCCATTAGAAGAGGAGAATTCTTAAGAATTCTCATTTGAATTAAATGAAAAAAACGGATACTCCAGATTCTCTATTAAGAATATATAAAAGAGGCCAAGGACAGATGTAAAAAGGCCATTTACAAAAATAAAGACATTTTAATGACTTGACCACTAAAAGTGGATAAAGGTAGTCAGATTCAGGTGATATTTTCAAGATAGAGCCAGTAGGATTAACAACTAGAAAGACTGAATTGGCATTAACTAACTTGATGGACACTATAACTTCACACAATGGAATACAATACAGCCATAAAAAGAAATAAAGTACTGATACAACATGGATGAACCTTGAAAACATTCTGCTAAATGAAAGAAGCCAGAAATAGAAGGCCACGTACTATGTAATCACATTTATGTGAAATGTCCAGAATAGGCAAATCCACAGACACAAGTAGATTAGTGTTGCCAGGGGTCAAAAGGTTAGTTTTGGATATAAGCTTGATAGGTGGATTATAAATAAGGGAGTTGAGGACGTAAACTGAGATGTCAAGAAGGTAATCAAATATGATTCTTAAAGTTAGGGTTTGGCCTGAACTGAAGATACAAATTTAGATGTGATCCGTGTACACATGGTATTTAAAAGCTTGACACTAGATGAAATCAACAATGGAGTAAATGGAAACAGAAAAGAGAAGTGGTCCAATGACTGAGCTCTTGGACATGTTAAAAGGTCAGGAAGAGGAAGCAGAACTAGCAAAAGAGAATAAGAAAAAGTACTAGTGAAGTGTCCTAGACACCAAGGGGAGATAGAATGATCACCCAGGTCAAATGCTGCCGATGCTTCACGTAAGATGAGATCTGAGAATTCAAAATTAGATATCAGGACTTTGGTGAACATGATTAGCATAGTTTCAGTGGAGATGTGAGAAAATATTCGAGTTGCAGTGGTTCAGGAAACAATGCTAGAAGAGGAATTAGAGAAGATTTCTGGGAGACTCTTTAAAGGAATTGGTATCTTAAAAGAAAAAGAAATATGGAGGAAAAACATTCAAGAAAGATTTGTATTTTATTTTGCTAATGTTGCTGTAGACTGCAGAAATACACAGCATTTGTACAGTGATGGAGACATCCAATAGAAAGGAAAAAAAGAAAGTTGCAGGATAGAAAAAACAAAAATACTACAGCAATATCTTAGGTTACACTGGAGAGGATGGAGCACCGCCATGAACAAGTGAGGAGCTGACCTTAGGGAGGAACACGAAGAGTTCACCCACAGTGATGGGAGGGAGGGCAGAGTCGGTGGGCATAGGCGGGTAAATGTGGTGAGAGTGGATGAAAGTTATCTTCTGTCTCTATTTTCTCCATAACATAGAGACCAGTTTCATCAGCTGAAAGTGAGGATGATGGAGTGGTTTAAGAGGTCTGTGCAAGAGAAGAAAGTTAGAAATCATCTTATTTAAGAGTGGGCGATTGGGCTTCCCTGGTGGCACAGTGGTTAAAAATCCACCTGCTTGGGGCTTCCCTGATGGCACAGTGGTTAATAAGCTGCCTGCCAATGCAGGGGACACGGGTTCATGCCCTGGTCCGGGAAGATCCCACATGTCGCGGAGCAACTAAGCTCATGCACCACAACTACTGAGCCTGCGCTCTAGAGCCCGCGAGCCACAACTACTGAGCCTGTGTGCCACAACTACTGAAGCCCGCACGCCTAGAGGCCGTGCTCCGCAACAAGAGAAGCCACCACAATGAGAAGCCGCGTGCCACAATGAAGAGTAGCCCCTGCTCGCTGCAACTAGAGAAAGCCTGTGCACAGCAACGAAGACCCAAAGCAGCCAAAAATAAATAAATAAAATAAATTTAAAAAAAAAAGAATCCACCTGCCAATGCAAGGGACATGGGTTCAAGCCCTGGGCTGGGAATATCCCACATGCTGTGGAGCAACTAAGCCCATGTGCCACAACTACTGATCCTGCGTTCTAGAGCCCACGAGCCACAACTACTGAAGCCCACATGCCACAACTACTGAAGTCTGTGCACCTAGAGCCCGTGCTCTGCAACAAGAGAAGCCACCACAATGAGAAGCCTGCGTACACACCGCAACGAAGAGTAGCCCCCGCTCACTGCAACTAGAGGAAGCCTGCACACAGCAACAAAGACCCAACGCAGCCAAAAATTAATTAATTAATTAATTTTTAACAAAAGAGTGGGAGATTAATTGTACTAGGGAAATACAGCATAATAGCTAGACCTCACACTGGTTGTGAAGCTAAAATGAAACCAATCAGCATGTATTTGTGCATATGTCTTGGTTTTTTTTGTTTGTTTTTTGGCTTTTTTTTCCAGCCTTGTTCAACTGCAGGGGTGCATGCACAGGAGAGGAGAAGATTTTATATTAACTGAAGTTGGTGGTTAGTGAAGAAAAGAGCATGAAGTAAGGCTGTTGAGGCTGCTGGCAAGGAAGGAATTGTAATAATTGTAAGTCATGGAGTTTATGCTGAGTAAATGAGAAAAAGAGGAGTACCTACATTGGGGGCTACGAGAGGTAATGAACTGGAAAGACAGAACGTGGTGGTCAGTGAATGGGATACTTGGTAATGGGATTATATAAGGGGTTTAGTTATTGTTAATGGAAACATTTAGAATGTGGCATGAAAGTGAGTTGCTGAGCAAGGGGGTATGGCAAGATCATAGAAGCAGAGAAGATCGAGGAACAGGTGTCTAGGGTGTGGGAAGGACCATCTACATTGATTTTGATATTTTCAAGAATGATGACCTAGGTAGTGTTAGCAAGAGTCATACTCAGTCATGGGCCAAAGTCTTTAAGAAATGAAAAAAAGTGACTAAAAATGGGGAGCAAGACAGGTAAGGGTAAGTAGATGATTTGTAACAAGGCAGGACAGTAGTAAAGTTTGATGACATGAGCTTCACGCAAATGACTTTTAGAGAGAAAGGAGGGAGAATCCTTGGACATTACAGAGGAACAAGGAAAAACACCTCCTGACTTCCAAGCCCAGAGGTACAAGACAGCTAGAGAAAAACATCCACCAGAGTGATGCAGGAAAGCAGTGTCCTCAGAGGAGAGACTGAGGAGGTTTCAATAGAGCACAGCAAGAAAGCACAGGAAATTTCACAGACGAGAGAGAGATAGAGAATAACTTCCATGGGCAGAGTAAGAGTGTTTCAAGAAATTACACAGCAGGGATTAGAGTCTGTTGGACGAGGGATAATACTGTGACCTACACAAGTAAGAATAATGGGCATGGACAGGACCTGGAAGCAACCTAAGTGTCCATCGACAGATGAATGGGTAAAGAAGATGTGGCACATATATACAATGGAATATTACTCAGCTGTAAAAAGAAGCAAAACTGAGTTATTTGTAATGAGGTGGATGGACCTAGAGTCTGTCATACAGAGTGAAGTAAGTCAGAAAGAGAAAAACAAATACCATAGGCTAACACACATATGGAATCCAAAAATATGGTTATGATGAACCTAGGGGCAGGACAGGAATAAAGACACAGACGTAGAGAATGAACTAGAGGACACGGGGAGGGCGAAGGGGAAGATGGGACGAAGTGAGACAGTGGCATGGACATATATACACTACCGAATATAAAATAGACAGCTAGTGGGAAGCAGCCACATAGCACAGGGAGATCAGCTTGGTGCTTTGTGTCCACCTAGAGGGGTGGGATAGGCAGGGTGGGAAGGAGAGGCAAGAGGGAGGAGATACGGGGATATATGTACACATATAGCTGATTCACTTTGTTGTACAGCAGAAACTAACACAACACTGTAAAGCAATTATACTCCAATAAAGATGTTAAAAAAATGAAAAAATTAAAAAAAAACACTTGCCACTGACCTAAAAAAAAATAATAATAAAAATGGGCATGGTAAGACTGGTCCTGAAAATTCTGAGACAGAGAGTGAAACCAAGCAGGACCCTGTGGGGCTCCTGGGCACAAAAGCCTTTTTATGCCCCCCCCATCTCTTGATTACAGGAAATAGGCCTCATTCAGCCTCAGCGACCTCCCCTGAGTTCTAACGGGCAGGTTCAAATAGTTGCTAATTAGGGAAGAGGGAATGTGCAGTACAAGGGAGGGGCAGTCAAGAAATAGCCGTGGGGCAGGGTCCTGGTTCCCCCTCAAGGGATACACATAACATATCTTTGAGCTGTTCTGCAGATACTGAAACCCCCACCAGGTGGGAGAAGCTAACTGTATGCTCCCCACAGGCACGTACACCCCAGACCGGTTGGAACAGAAGGTCGATGATGCTGACTCCCACTTACCTCCCCACCAACCAATCAGAAGATTATCCGCGAGCTGATCACGTCCTCTTTGAACCATTACTATACAACTCCTCACAACGCCCCCCAGGTCGGGACACACAGTTGTAAGGGCATTAGCCCGCTGTGGCCCCCCTTGCCTGGCAAAATAGTAAAGCTGTTCTTCTCTACTTCACCCAAAACTCTGTCTCCGAGATTTAATTCAGTGTTGGGGTACAGGTGCCGGATTCGACTTCAAGAGTAGGCCTGAGCCGTGAGGGTGCAAGCACTGGGGAGTCACGGTCTCACCTGTGTTTTGGAACTCCTGTTTTATTGTTTTCTTCAAACTGACCTTCTAATCATCCGTACAATATAAAGAATATTATTGGGGTCTGGGCTCGACAGAATTTAGCCAAAACTGTTCTAGGATTAAAAATCTGGAAATTTAAATCTTCTATTAATGAGGATCCAGGCTTCTGTGATCTCATTCAGCAGGGTCCTATCACAGCCTATAACATTCTAGAATCTGCATGAAAAAATAAATTGTATTTTTAGTGCTATCATCTCTCCATTAAAAAGGTTGAGATCAAGAAGAGGAAAAATATTTATATTCAGATCAGACACCCACTGCTTCCAATTTAGATTTTGGGTAAACTATCGGAAGTGAAAACAGCAGCGTGAAATAAACTGCATCCCATCCTCCCTCATTAATAGCAGTCAGTTCCGAGCAAGCTTATTCGGGGTCTCCTTTTCCTCATTGAGCTGACCAGGGGATACCTTAAAGGCAAAATGTGTGAGCCCTGTTAAAGAAAACCTTTAACAACAGATAAGCACTGAAGTCTTTGAAGAAAGAGTGAACACCCTCTGGGGAGAAAATTAGACTTGTGAACTTAAAAAATGGCACACAAACATTTTAACACAGAACCGAAGAGAGAGGTCAACAGGGATGTCTCCAACTGAAGATTGCCTGTTGAGGAAGAAATTAGTTTTGAACATCAAACGTAAATGAACAAAGGGAGCAGAAAACAACATTAAATGACAGTTCTTTCCTCAAGAAAAAAATCCCCTCAACCCTCCCCACACACAAACACACTAATCAAGCTTTATTACTGAAACAGAAAATCTCTTTCCAAATAAGAAAAATCTAACTCAAGGAAACCAGTCTTAAAAAGAGTTGTCTTTATAAGCACCTTTTTTTCTTGCTACTTCAGTAAAGTAACTGATTTTGACTGCCTTCTTGTTCTTAAAATGATTAGCTTTATTTTTATATTTATCTGCAATTTATCTTATACTATTAATTTATCATTCTTTCATTCTATTTTTAGCTTTAAATATAAATGTAAAAGTCTTCAGACTAAGCACAATTTATGCCATTTATTTTGGGTCTTCTTCAGCCACAGAACTCCAAGGGATGTATGTAGAGGTGATATTCAGATCAACTGCTCCCTTTTTATTACTTAAGCTTTCTCCAAACCCCATGCAAGTTTCTTCTGTGTTGGTTGCTCTGTAAGTCAGGAAAATCATCTTTGTCTAGATTGTAGGGATGGTCTCCAGATGTTCTTGCTTAAGGACCCCTTTAAAGAAGTTTGAAAAACACGTAACATCTCTCCTTCCCACATTTTTAAGGTGAGGTATAGTTTGTCTCCTTTCTAGTGTACTTTAAATACTGACATTTTATATTTATAAAATGCTTTGTATGAAACTGTTAATATAACTCTTTTAAACGTATGAAATAAAATATGTGATAATATAATCATTCATTAAAAAAATACATGAACAATCTCTCCTTTAAAAGAAATGTTTCATTCCTTCTTTTTCTTTTTGAAACTATACTATTATTTTACTTAGGAAATTTTGTCCAGATACATATGTATAATAGATTCATATAATATGAATATATATATAAATTCTTCCCTTAAATAATTTTGCCCAAATATATCTATATCTATGTATAGATATCTATGTATATATATATATAAATATCTAGATATTCCTTTAATGAGATGGATAAGGGCAATTTTATTGTGCTTTTATTAAAGGAGGCTTCTCTGGCATCAGCATTTTAATTTTTTCTTTGTTTAGCATTCACAAAATTGCAGGTAGGGAGAAAGGTATACCATTCTTTTATAAAATGGAAGAAAGGGGAGGTAGAGAAGAAGTGTCAGCATGATGCCTCCACCCAGGAGGCATATCCATCCACCCAGGAGGTATCCAGCCTCCACTCAGTACTTTATCAGGTAGCTGGGTTGTAAGAAAGAACACATGGGCATTGAGGATTTGGAAACTGACATGCTTGAACCCATCTGTGCAGAGCCTCCTCCTAGAAAGTTTTCTTGTGCCACCAAGCATGTGCTTACTCCACTATAATATTAGCAAAAGCCATAAGTGACTGCCTTTCTACATGACTTTCTGTGTGGAGCCCACCCTGGTCTTTGCTGGCTTCTTGAGGGCAAACTTGGGACCTTAGGAGAGGACTGCCCATAAGGTGGGGGAGGTCTGTTCACAAGAGCATGGCCGTGGGGCACACATAGCTCTATCAGTCATGTGCTGCTTCCAGTGAGAGCGACGCAAAACCAGCACTGTGGAATAAGTCATAGGAGAAGAGGGTGGAGACAAGGCCCATCAAGAGGGCAGAGAATAAGGCCTTTACTATTTGCTCCTGCCATGCCTAATTCCTGGGATGGGCTTCTTTGTCCTTGTCCCCTTCCCTGGGAGAATGAGTGACAGAACAAGTGAAGGAAACCTTAAGTTGTCTTAAAGTCTGGAGTCTGCCATCAGTAAATTAGCATACTGCTGGATCAAACCGGTCCTGGGTTGTATTGCTACCAGCAAAAAGCTCTGTCATCTACATCAAGTTTTTGATCCTTTCCATCAGAATGATATGCATAGCGATAGTACTTATCTCAGGATTTCTTGGTGAGGCTTAAATAATTAGAATTCAGGGGAGGAGCTTTAAGATGGCGGAAGAGTAAGACTTGGAGATCACCTTCCTCCTCACAGATACATGAGAAATACATCTGCACGTGGAACAACTCCTACAGAACACCTACTGAATGCTGGCAAAAGACCTCAGACCTCCCAAAAGGCAAGAAAATCCACAGGTACCTGGGTAGGGCAAAAGAAAAAAGAATAAACAGAGACCAAAAATAGGGACGGGACCTGCACCAGTGGGAGGGAGCTGTGAAGGAGGAAAGGTTTCCACACACTAGGAAGCCCCTTCGTGGGCGGAGACGGCGGGTGGTGGAGCGGGGAAGCTTCGGAGCCTTGGAGGAGAGCGCAGCAACAGGGGTGCGGAGGGCAAAGCGGAGAGATTCCCGCACAGAGGATCGGTGCCAACCAGCACTCACCAGCCCAAGAGGCTTGTCTGGTCACCAGCCTGGGCTGGCAGGGCCTGGGAGCTGAGGCTCAGGCTTCAGTCGGATCCCAGGGAGAGGACTGGGGTTGGCGGCGTGAATACAGCCTGAAGGGGTTAGTGCACCACGGCTAGCCGGGAGGGAGTCTGGGGAAAAGTCTGGACCTGCCGAAGAGGCAAGAGACTTTTTCTTCCCTCTTTCTTTCCTGGTGCACGAGGAGAGGGGATTAAGAGCGCCGCTTAAAGGAGCTCCAGAGACAGGCGCGAGCCACGGCTAAAAGCGCGGACCCCAGAGATGGGCATGAGATGCTAAAGCTGCTGCTGCTGCCACCAAGAAGCCTGTGTGCAAGCAAAGGTCACTCTCTACACCTCCCCTCCCATGAGTCTGTGCAGCCCGCCACTGCCAGGGTCCCGTGATCCAGGGACAACTTCCCCGGGAGAGCACACGGTGGGCCTCAGGCTGGTGCCATGTCATGTTGGCCTCTGCCGCCGCAGGCTCGCCCCGCATCCATACCCCTCCCTCCCCCCGGCCTGAGTGAGCCAGAGCCCCCGTAGCAGCTGCTCCTTTAACCCCGTCCTGTCTGAGCGAAGAACAGACGCCCTTAGGCAACCTACATGCAGAGGCGGGTCCAAATCCAAAGCTGAACCCCAGGAACTGTGTGAACAAAGAAGAGAAGGGAAATCTCTCCCAGTAGCCTCAGGAGCAGCGCATTAAAGCTCCACAATCAACTTGATGTACCCTGCATCTGTGGAATACCTGAATAGACAAAGAATCATCCCAAATTGAGGCGGCGGACTTTGGGATCAACGATATACATATTTTTTCCCCTTTTTCTCTTTTCGTGAGTGTGTATGTGTATGCTCCTGTGTGGGATTTTGTCTGTATAACTTTGCTTTTACCATTTCTCCTAGGGTTCTCTCTGTCCATTTTGTTTGTTTGTTTGTTTGTTTGTATAGTTTTTAGCACTTGTTATCATTGGTGGATTTGTTTTTTGGTTTGGTTGCTCTCTTTTTTCATTCTTTCTTTTTTTATTACTTAAAAATTTTTTCTTAATAATTATTTTTTACTTTTTATTTTAATAACTTTATTTTACTTTATTTTATTTTATCTTCTTCTTTCTTTCTTCTTTTTCTCCCTTTTATTCTGAGCCATGTGGATGACAGGCTATTGGTGCTCCAGCCAGGTGTCAGGCTGTGCCTCTGAGGTGGAAGAGCCAACTTCAGGACACTGGTCCACAAGAGACATCCCAGCTCCACGTAATAACAATGGGCAAAAATCTCCAAGAGATCTCCATCTCAATGCCAAGACCCAGCTCCATTCAACGACCAGCAAGCTACAGGGCTGGACACCCTATGCCAAACAACTAGCAAGACAGGAACACAAACCCATCCATTAACAGAGAGGCTGCCTAAAATTATAACAAGTTCACAGACACCCCAAAACAAACCACTGGATGTGGTCCTGCCCACCAGAAAGACAAGATCCAGTCTCATCCACCAGAACACAGGCACCAGTCCCCTCCACCAGGAAGCACACACAACCCACTGAACCAACGTTAGCCACTGGGGACAGACACCAAAAACAATGGGGACTACAAACCTGCAGCCTGTGAAAAGGAGACCCCAAAAACAATAAGTTAAGCAAAATGAGAAGACAGAGAAACACACAGCAGATGACAGAGCAAGGCAAAAACCCACCACACCTAACAAATGAAGAGGAAATAGGCAGTCTACCTGAAAAGAATTCAAAATAATGATAGTAAAGATGATCCAACATCTTGGAAATAGAATGGAGAAAATACAAGAAACGTTTAACAAGGACCGAGAAGAACTAAAGAGCAAACAAACAGTGATGAAAAACACAATAAATGAAATTAAAAATTCTCTAGAACGATTCAATAGCAGAATAACTGAGGCAGAAGAAAGGATAAGTGACCTGGAAGATAGAATAGTGGAAATAACTACCACAGAGCACAATAAAGAAAAAAGGATGAAAAGAATTGAGGACAGTCTCAGAGACATCTGGGACAACATTAAAAGCACCAACATTTGAATTATAGGGGTCCCAGAAGAAGAAGAGAAAAAGAAAGGGACTGAGGAAATATTTGAAGAAATCATAGTTGAAAACTTCCCTAATATGAGAAAGGAAACAGTTAATCAAGTCCAGGAAGCACAGAGAGTCCCATACAGGACAAACCAAGGAGAAACACGCCAAGACACATATTAACCAAACTATCAAAAATTAAATACAAAGAAAAAATATTAAAAGCAGCAAGGGAAAAACAACAAATAATATACAAGATAATCCCCATAAGGTTAAAAGCTGATCTTGCAGCAGAAACTCTGCAAGCTAGAAGGGAGTGGCAAGACTTAAGTCATGAAGCAGAAAAGGCTACAACCAAGATTACTCTCCCCAGCAAGGATCTCATTCAGATTTGATGGAGAAATTAAAAGCTTTACAGACAAGCAAAAGCTAAGAGAATTCAGCCCCACCAAACCAGCATTGCAACAAATGGTAAAGGAACTTCTCTAGGCAGGAAACACAAGACAAGGAAAAGATCTACAATAACAAACCCAAAACAATTAAGAAAATGGTAATAGGAACATACATATTGATAATTACGTGAAATGTAAATGTATTAAATGCTCCAACGAAAAAAAACATAGACTGGCTGAACGGATACAAAAACAAGACCCATATATATACTGTCTACAAGAGAACCCACTTCAGACCTAGGGACACATACAGACTGAAAGTGAGGGGATGGAAAAAGATATTCCATGCAAATGGAAATCAAAAGAAAGCTGGAGTAGCAATTCTCATATCAGAAAAAATAGAGTTTAGTACAAAGACTATTACAAGAGACAAAGAAGGACACTACATAATGATCAAGGGATCAATCCAAGAAGAAGATATAACAATTGTAAATATTTATGCACCCAACATAGGAGCACCTCAATACATAAGGCAAATGCTAACAGCCATAAAAGGGGAAATCGACAGTAACACAATCATAGTAGTGGACTTTAACACCCCGCTTTCACCAAAGGACAGATCATCCAAAATGAAAATAAATAAGGAAACACAAGTTTTAAATGATACAGTAAACAAGATGGACTTAATTGATATTTATAGGACATTCCATCCAAATATAACAGAATACACTTTCTTCTCAAGTGCTCATGGAACAATCTCCAGGACATAGTGTATCTTGGGTGACAAATCAAGCCTTGGTAAATTCAAGAAAATTGAAATCGTATCAAATATATTTTCTGACCAAAACGCTATGAGACTAGATATCAATTACAGGAAAAAATCTGTAAAAAATACAAACATATGGAGGCTAAACAATACACTACTTAATAACCAAGAGATCGCTAAGGAAATCAAAAACTACCTAGAAAGAAATGACAATGAATACACGACGACCCAAAACCTATGGGATGCAGCAAAAGCAGTTCTAAGAGTGAAGTTTATAGCTGTACAAGCCTATCTCAAGAAACAAGAAACAACTCAAATAAACAACCTAATCTTACACCTAAAGCAATTAGAGAAAGAAGAACAAAAAACCCCCAAAGGTAGCAGAAGGAAAGAAATCATAAAGATCATATCAGAAATAAATAAAAAATAAATGAAGTAAATGATAGCAAAGATCAATAAAACTAAAAGCTGGTTCTTTGAGGAGATAAATAAAATTGATAAACTATTAGCCAGATACATCAAGAAAAAAAGGGAGAAGGCTCAAATCAATAGAATTAGAAATGAAAAGGGAGAATTAATAACTGATACTGCAGAAATACAAAGGATCATGAGAGATTACTACAAGCAACTCTATGCCAATAAAACACACAACCTGAAAGAAATGGACAAATTCTTAGAAATGCACAACCTTCTGAGACTGAACCAGGAAGAAACAGAAAATAAGAATAGACCAATCACAAATACTGAAATTGAAACTGTGATTAAAACTCTTCCAACAAACAAAAGCCCAGGACCAGGTGGCTTCATAGACAAATTCTATCAAACATTTAGAGAAGAGCTAACACCTATCCTTCTCAAACTCTTCCAAAATATAGCAGAGGGAGGAACACTCCCAAACTCATTCTACAAGGCCACGATCACCCTGATACCAAAACCAGACAAAGATGTCACAAAGAAAGAAAACTATAGGCCAATATCACTGATGAACATAAATGCAAACATCCTCAACAAAATACTAGCAAACAGAATCCAACAGCACACTAAAAGAATCATACACCATGATCAAGTGGGTTTTATTCCAGGAATGCAAGGATTCTTCAATATACGCAAATCAATCAACGTGATACACCATATTAACAAATTGAAGGGGAAAATCCATATGATCATCTCAATAGATGCAGAGAAAGCTTTCGAAAAAATTCAACACCCATTTATGCTAAGAACCCTCCAGAAAGTAGGCATAGAGGGAACTTTCCTCAACATAATAAAGGCCGTATACGACAAACCCACAGCCAACATCGTCCTCAGTGGTGAAAACTGAAACAATTTCCACTAAGATCAGGAAAAAGACAAGGTTTCCCACCCTCACCACTATTATTCAACATAGTTTTGGAAGTTTTAGCCACAGCAATCAGGGAAGAAAAAGAAATAAAAGGAATCCAAATTGGAAAAGAAGTAAAGCAGTCACTGTTTGAAGATAACATCATACTATCCATAGAGAATCCTAAAGATGCTACCAGAAAACTCTGAGAGCTAATCAATGAATTTGGCAAAGTAGCAGTATACAAAATTAATGCACAGAAATCTTTTGCATTCCTATACATTAATGATGAAAAATCTGAAAGTGAAATTAATAAAACACTCCTATTTACCACTGCAACACAAAGAATAAAGTATCTAGGAATAAACCTACCTAAGGACAGAAAAGACCTGTATGCTGAAAATTATAAGACACTGATGAAAGAAATTAAAGATGATACAAATAGATGGAGAGATATACCGTGTTGTTGGATTGGAAGAATCAACATTGTGAAAATGACTCTATTACCCAAAGCAATCTACAGATTCAATGCAATCCCTATCAAACTACCACTGGCATTTTTCACAGAGCTACAACAAAAAATTTCATAACTTGATTGGAAACATGAAAGACCCCGAATAGCCAAAGCAATCTTGAGAAAGAAAAACGGAGCTGGAGGAATCAGGCTCCCTGACGTCAGACTATACTAAAAAGCTACAGTAATCAAGACAGTATGGTACTGGCACAAAAACAGAAATATAGATCAATGGAACAGGATAGAAAGCCCAGAGATAAACCCACACACCTATGGTCACCTTATCTTTGATCAAGGAGGCAAGGATATACAGTGGAGAAAAAACAGCCTCTTCAATAAATGATGCCTGGAAAACTGGACAGGTACATGTAAAAGAAGGAAATTAGAACACTCCCTAATACCATACACAAAAATTAACTCAAAATGGATTAAAGACCTAAATGTAAGGCCAGACACTATCAAACTCTTAGAGGAAGACATAGGCAGAACACTCTATGACAAAATCACAGCAAGATCCTTTTTGACCCACCTCCTAGAGAAATGGAAATAAAAAGAAAAATAAACAAATGGGACCTAATGAAACTTAAAAGATTTTGCAGAGCAAAGGAAACCATAATCAAGACAAAAAGACAACCCTGAGAATGGGAGAAAATATTTGCAAATGATGCAACTGAAAAAGGATTAATCTCCAAAGTTTACCAGCAGCTCATGCAGCTCAATATCAAATAAACAAACAACCCAATCCAAAAATGGGCAGAAGACCTAAATAGACATTTCTCCAAGAAGATATACATATTGCCAACAAACACATGAAAGGATGCTCAACATCACTAATCATTAGAGAAATGCAAATCAAAACTACAATGAGGTATCACCTCACACCGGTCAGAAGGGCCATCATCAAAAAATCTACAAACAATAAATGCTGGAGAGGGTGTGGAAAAAAGGGAACCCTCTTGCACTGTTGGTGGGAATGTAAACTGATACAGCCACTATGGAGAACAGTATGGAGATTCCTTAAAAAACTAAAAATACAACTAACATACAACCCAGTAATCCCACTACTGGGCATATACCCTGAGAAAACCATAATTCAAAAAGAGTCATGTACCAGCTCTATTTACAATAGCCAGGACATGGAAGCAACCTAAGTGTCCATCAACAGATGAATGGATAAAGAAGATGTGGCATATATATACAATGGAATATTACTCAGCCATAAAAAAGAAACGAAATTGTGTTATTTGTAGTGAGGTGGATGGAGCTAGAATCTGTCATACAAAGTGAAGTAAGTGAGAAAGAGAAAAACAAGTATATGCTAACACATATATATGGAATCTAAAAAAAACAAAAAACAAAAAACGTGGTCTTGAAGAACCTAGGAGAAAGACAGCAATAAAGACACAGACCTACTAGAGAATGGGCTTGAGGATACGGGGAGGGGGAAGGGTAAGCTGGGGGAAAGTGAGAGAGTGGCATGGACATATATACACTACCAAACGTAAAATAAGTAGCTAGTGGGAAGCAGCCGCATAGCACAGGGAGATCACCTCGGTGCTTTGTGACCACCTAGAGGGGTGGGATAGGGAGGGTGGGAGGGAGGGAGACACAAGAGGGAGGAGATATGGGGATATATGTATATGTATAGCTGATTCACTTTATTATAAAGCAGAAACTAACACACCATTGTAAAGCAATTATACTCCAATAAAGATGTTAAAAATAAAAATTAGTATTCCCATCTGCTCTGCACAATGCCTGGCACGCTGTAGATGATCAGTAAATCCCAGCGCTAGTTACATCGCTCATATCTACCTATTGAAACTTAACCTATGATTCAAGGCCCAACAAAGGACAGGCTCTCTTTAGGACTTTTCTCATTCTCCCCCTTTCCCTCTAGGTCTGAGCTAATCAGTTCAATTTATATCAGTCAGGAGTCCTGTATTTATAGCTTTGTCATAGCAGTGACTCCCAAACCTTGTTAATTCTCATAATGACCAGGGAATTGTGTTGTAAAATACAAATTTTAATTCTTATGCACGTATATTTTGATACAGCAGATCCAAGCTGGTATTGAAGAATACACATTTTTAAAACTCAACAGCTGTTTCTGATAGCTGGTCAAATTTGTAAGACTCTGAAAATATAACCTTCAATATCCTATTCAATCCTAAATCATATAAAATTAATTTTCTGGTGTTTTAAATGCCTCTTTTTGTTCCCAGTTTACTGTTGTGTATGGGGGTGGGGGGCGGCGGAAGGGAGCAGGAGAGTGAATAGGTGGAGCCAGTAGGAGTTTCAGTTTGAGGGATTTTTTGTTTGTTTGTGGGGACAAGGAGTGAGTTTTTCTTTGCACACAAAATTATCTTTATTTAAAATCGCCTAAATCAGTTGGTTATCAACTGAAACTTACAGACAGATTGCAGTTCATCTTTGAAAAAGAAAGTCCATAATTTTCATTGTTTGGCCTATAAACAATCCTTAATTAATGTCAAAAGATATAACCTTACTAAGAGAGATTTATTTGGGGGATGCGCCTGAACTGAAAGTTTCAACAAAAGTATTTTTGAAAATATATTTTCAAAACTTCTTCATTCCCCTTACACAGTGAATAAAGGTAGGAAGAGGAGGAAAATAGATGGAACAAAAAGAACAGAAGGAAATATGTATTTTTCAGAATGCCTGACAACAGAATTTGTTAAATTTTTAGATGAATTTTTCGATTAGGTAAATATTTTCAATCTCATTATACCCTTTTCTCTGGGAATTTACTTAGAGCATGAGATTCTTCAATGACTACTGATGCTTTGATAGCAAGACCGTTTGCAAATTCAAAATACCACATATAAACAATTCAGAGAGTATCATTTCACAAGTGATGTTAAATTTAATAAAACAAGGCAAAAAGGAGTCAGCAGCATTTATGTCATGTGGCATGTATTAGTTATTTTTCCAGATGCTCTTTTTGAGTCATTTAGATACCCTGAGTAAACGAAGTTAGATGCAACTGTAGGAAACAAAAATGAAATTTTAAAGTGCAATGTAAAGCCAAATGTTCTCTACATGCTTTTACTTAATCTCACTTCCTATTATCCAGCAAGTTTAGCCCTTAGGGTAAATTTTAAATGATGTGAATTTTGAAAAATGTAGAAATTTTACTTAAAAGAAAAGCATTCCTCATGGACCTAAGAGATACATGGCATATGGCCATATTTATGTCTGTTCAAAAAAAGAAAAACTTATCTGGCCTTTTTTTGCCCCCAGCATCTCTTAAAGATCTTCATACAAAGATCAAGTGGACAAAAATAAGCTAAAGTTATTTAATGATAAATTTTACCTGGAGCATTTACTAGAAATTAAGATGCTAGGACTTTTCTCTTGCCCTTGAAAATTATCTTAAAATTAAATATGGATTTAAAACACAAATATAACAAATTTCCTCCTAGAGAAGGCCAAAAGGTAATTTTCAATGCTGATCCTCTTCCTTGCTCATTTTTATTTCGATGACCGATGCTCTAAGCTTATTTTTGATTATGTTGCCTTCTATATCATATTTCAAAAGTTTCTTTTTATGACCTCCTGAAATATTGCAGGGCAGATTCAAACATATCCCAAGCAGGCACTAAAATTTTAATGCATTTTTATGGGAACTGGTCTCAGCCCCTTCAACACAACATTTATTTGTCCAGAAGGATGTTGCCCTGTAAGCAAATTGTTCCCATACTCCAAGCATGTAGAATTATTTGCATTTTCAATTTAATTCATTAGTGTACCAATGTGATATAAGTACTGTGAAATGCATCTTATACATCTGCATAAGTCCATCATATTAACTAACCTAACAACACAGTGATGTCCAAGTGGACCCTTGTAATTAGTGTCTTTTCTGAAGTTCAAAATAATGCTGTTATTGCCACTTCCATTAAAGTCTGTCTTGACACAGCTCAAATAAAAATTTATGCCACCAGTGTTATCATTCCAATCCCACTGCTTAGAATAGTACACAGCACAAAACAGACATAAATACATGTTGAATCAATATTTTGCAAATTTTTTTTCTCTTTTTTAAAGGCTAGTTGCAATGAAGCTCTGATACTATTCATTTTTTAGGTATAGAGGCAAATGAAGTAATTAATTTTCAATATGTACAAAGTGAAATGGGGGAGTAATGGTAAAAACTCCACGGCCCAATTTCTCCAGATCGATGCCATAAAGTGAGATTTACATGAGTAAACCAAATAATTAACTTAACCACCTGACTTTATATAGGTAGGTAATTTTAGAGTTAGGGGCATGTGTATTGATTCTTGCTTCACTTGATAGAGGACGTAATTGTTCTTGTCATTTCTTAATTACAAAAAACTCACTCATATGATTGGGTGTTTCATCCTATTTTGCTTCTTTTCAATGCAATTTCCATTTATTTCAGATACTTGATGTTTAAAATTCTAAATTCAAATACTTGAGATTGTTCCCTAGAGTTAAATAGAGGAGTGAAACTGCTGCAAAGGTTCTAATTAGGAGGATTCCATTCTATATTTAATCAAACTCTCATTTGATTTCATTGTGTAGAATAGGGGTCAGCAACTACTGCCCATGGCCAAATCTGGCTGCAGCTGTTTTTTGTATGGCCCACAAACTAAGACTGTTTTTTACATTTTAAAATGGTTGAAAAAAAATCAAAGGACGTGACGAGTGAAAATCATGGAAGATTCAGATTTTGTGTCCATAAATAAAGTTTGACAGGGACACAGCCTCACTCATTTGCTCATGTGCTGTCTGGAGCTGTCTTCACACTACAATGAAAAGAGGTGAGCAGTTGCTACAGAGACCACATGGCCTACAAAGCCCAAATTATTTACTATTTAGCCCTTTATAGAAAAGATTTACCCACTCCTGGTTCAGAGCATTTGTCCCTACTTTCTCTCTAACAGCTTTATATATTATCGATGGCTCTTTGGTATTTGCTTTTTTCCAAACTGATGTATTTTGGGGTGTGGTCAGCAAGATGAGAATTTCGGTTGTACTGCTGTGATTACAATGACTCTCCTATGTTTGCGTCTCAGCATTTAAAAAAAAATTTCTGAACAATTTTCTCAGCAAACATTACTTTGTGTGTGTGTGTGTGTGTGTGTGTGTGTGTGTGTGTGTGTGTGTGGCCAATTTCAATAGCACCAAATATGGGGCCTATTTCTAGCTGAATGATCTTCCAAGTAGCAGTCTGTCAAGTGTTTAAGGACATTATGTCATAATTGATTTAAATACTTTTGACAAGTACAATGATATGTAATTAAGAGCCCATCACTGAAATATCATCCACAAAAACAATTACTATTCTCATAAACCATATATATATAACTAAGGAATTTTCAGTGGACTGGGTAGGTGAACTAGATTGTTCCAAATTGTAAAAGAGAGCATAAGTCCAGTATGGGAAACATCATGGTTGAAAAGAGGAAAACCCTGAACCAATATTTATTTTTCTGACTGAACACCATGTGATGCTTTTTACTTTCTCCCTCAAATGTCAGTAAAATGTAAAACAACTCATGGAATAGGTGAGCCAGTCTTGTACAACCTCATTCCACTTCTAAATTTTTCATAAACTGTGTTTCAAAATATTTTAACTTTTTTTCAAAAAATACTTTTGTTAGTTTCTACTTCAAGAAAATAATAAGGCAGCTTAACTGGTGTTAGAAGACAGAATATATGAAAAGAAAATGAATAAGAGACTGAAAAACACAAAGACTTAGAGAGAAGCAGAAAGAAAAAATTTCCAGTTGTCTCTTGCTACTGCTAGTGGTATTATTTTGCCTTTTCCTTCTTTCTCAGATTCCTTATGGGCATGAAAGGTACTTCCTGGGTAGAAATTAATCAACTCAAAGAGAGAATTCACTGGCTTATGTGTCTTTCAGCTACAGGGCTTCTTACTTTCAGCAAAAACTTGGAATTAAAGTTAAGAGGCCTCACCCTTCTCCCAGAATCTTCTAAGCTCTGAATCTGGTAGAGACCCCTAATATAGTTAATGGTTTTATTTAAAGATGGCATTCACTAGATTGAACCATATAAAACTGCCATTTTTAAGGATAAATCTATTTTTGACTATTAAGAATTTCATATGGTTGATACTAATACACTCATGTGGGAGGCTGGTCAAAATTTCTCTAGGGGTGTATGAAAATAAGAGCCTCAGATATAATGAACACGCTCTCATTTATTCCATGTTTTATATATTTTAAGGAAAAGCTTAAGATTTATTAATAGTGACTCTATCCACACTCTGTTTAAAAATAAGATATTGGAAAAGTCTAAAAGCCCGACAATAATATAATGGTTAGATAAATGATGGAATATCTTTATAGTAGAAGTCTATGTAGCCCATTAAATCAGCAAAAGAGAATTTGATGATACTAGAACACTGGGAGGTACTAGGAGGACATTAAGAGATATCTCTGTTTTTCTATTCCTCAATAACCCGACCTCCATTTTCTCTCTTTCTAGTTACCCCTGCTCTAACACCATCTTGCTCCGCCTTGTGGGATGCTATTTCATATCGCTTCTATTTGTCCAGAGGTAAGAAAAGAATGGAAGCTGGTAATAGCAAGGTTGTCAACTCCAACTGGTTCACACAGATCAGGCAGCGGGGCAACTTCCTCACTGAAGAGCTGAAGAGGAAAGGAGACACCGTGATGTGAAGAGTGTCTGGTGATGGTTGGACTTTCAATCTTGGATGGAGGAAAAGTAGTCAGAAAGGACCACAGGTAATTGGTGCCTATTAGAGTTTGACCCCTACCCTCCCACAAAGAGTGGGAGACAGGCACACTTTCTTTCTTGATTACAGTTCATGGGGATGGCCTCCAGGTCCTTGAGAAAACATTCCTGGGTTTTAGAAGATAGACATCTCAAAGGAGCAGAGAAAGAATTTATAAATTGCAATAAATTTTCTAAAGGAAATGCTCTAAGGAAAGGGAGGTCAAGAGCCTATAGTCAGGAAGAAATCTGTCTAAAATTAGTAGAGCGAAAGTGAATGTTCAGGTGTTCTTGGTTAGCTAGCTGCCTTATGTGATCTACCATCAATCAATCAATCAGTCAATGCTCAGCATGTTAATCCACTGAGATAGAGAAATTATCCAGTAGAAGACAGGCAACCTAGCCTAGAGGTGACACACAGTACACTGATGCATAACTTATTCTGAAGGCTTCTCTACACGTGCTAAGAAGAAAACTCAGGGGTCAAATTGAACCTCAGTCTATACAAAAAACCAATAATGGATGACGACACTGTTTAGTGTTCAGAGGCAGGAACTCAAGACTGTGTGATGCCTCTAGTCTCACGCTCACCATCACTACACATTTTGTCTTGTTTTTCTAACTCACTGGCTCAAAGCAGGGACATTAGAAGCCAAGTTATTATTCTTTTCTGTTTTTCTGATTCACCATAGAGAACCCTTTAAACAATTTTACTTATTTGAATTTTGACTTCCAATGCTTTTAATGACTTTAAAAAACAGTCATGGGGCTTCCCTGGTGGCGCAGTGGTTGAGAGTCCGCCTGCCGATGCAGGGGAGGCGGGTTTGTGCCCCGGTCCGGGAAGATCCCACATGCCGCGGAGTGGCTGGGCCCGTGAGCCATGGCCGCTGAGCCTGCGCGTCCGGAGCCTGTGCTCCGCAACGGGAGAGGCCACCACAGTGAGAGGCCTGCGTACCACAAAAAAACCCCAAAAAACAAAACAAAAAAAAACAGTCATGAAATATTCTTTCTGCACTCAATATAAACTGCTAATAAGAACTTCGTTCACGTGTTCATCAAAGGTCCCACTTAATAAATGTATGAGTACTTATCACCAGGAAAAATTGTCCCCTGAGGAATTAGTTGATTTTTTGCCTTCTGATAAGAATTTTTCATATAGAGACAACTTGTTTAAATAGTCAATCCTGTAGTAGCTGGAGCTGGATTCATGAGTCAGAATCCCAGTGTCAACACATAGCTGTGTATCCTAGAGCAAGTTACTTCACCATTCTGTTTCCTCCTATTTAAAATAAGGTTACTAATAGAACTCACCCAGCAGGGCTATTGGGACAATACATGTATTACTGCATGTGAATCTTGGTACATGGTAAGCTGGTACGTGGTAGGCTGTGAGAAATGATAGACAGCATCATTTTGTTCTCTTTCATTCTCCCTCTTTTTCTCTCTCTCCCTTGTTTCACCCTTCCCCCTCCCTCTTTCCTTCTCTCTTTCTTTTTTTTAAAAATTAATTAATTAATTAATTTTTGGCTGTGTTGGGTCTTCGTTGCTGCGCGGGCTTTTTCTACTTGTGGCGAGGGGGGCTACTCTTCGTTGTGCTGCGCAGGCCTCTCATTGCAGTGGCCTCTCCTGTTGCAGAGCATGGGCTCTAGGCACGTGGGCTTCAGCAGTTGTGGCATGTGGGCTCAGTAGTTGTGGCTCACGGGCTCCAGAGCACAGGCTCTGCAGTTGTGGCACATGGGCCTAGTTGCTCCGTGGCATGTGGGATCCTCCCAGACAAGGGATCGAACCCATGTCCCCTGCATTGGCAGGCAGATTCTCAATCACTGTGTCACCAGGGAAGTCCCTCTCTTCCTTTTTAATCTGGCTATAAGAAAATCCTGTGCTTAACACAGCAACTATGAAAGTCTCTTACATAAACAACTTAGAACAGTAAACGCTAAGTGAGTGTTGTTGTCAACATTATTTTTTTCATTCCTAGAACTCATGTTTCCTTTCTGGACTTGAGTTTTATTGCTCCTATTTGATGTGTCCTTTATTGTGGGTTGTTCAAGCATTTTATGAGTTCAAAGTAAAATAAATGTAAAATAAACTATAACGTAGAAAATAATCTTCCATGGGTTAGAAGCCACAAATATCTATACAAGGTACTATAAGAGGACATAAAACTCAGAGGCCTTGCTCTTTTGAAGTTCATACATTAAGAAGATAGCTTGATAAAAATTAACACAGTGCCATGCCCCAAACATACACATGCTGAGGTTCTAGAATATTTTGAAGAAATAAATTTCAGTAGTAAAATGATTTGCAAAGAATTTGTTGTGACTCTTTGATGGTAGAATATATGTCCACATGCTCAATCTTCTATAACTTACTTTGAATAAAATAAATGGATGAGAGTAAGAAAGCATGAAAAAATTATGATAGAACAATGGTATAAGTATACTAAAACAAAACAGAGAAGACACAGATTCTAGTTATAGCCCTCCCAATAAATAATTTGTTATGAATTCTCAGGCAAGACAATTTTTCTCTTTGTATCTTATTTTTGTGATAACAACACCTGTTCTGCTTACCCATAGGGATCTTGTGAAGATCAAGTGTGGCAATGAATTTGAAAACTTTGCTAAAAATTCCTACAAACATATGCAGTATACTAACATAACTAGTAGTATAATTGAAAGATTGCATTTTCGAAATGTTAGAAATCAGTTGCGGTTTCTCAAAAGTCTACAACTTTAAAGCAAACAGATGGATAAGAATAGCTCTTAAATGCCAAATTTATCATGCCGTGTTTTCTAGTAGGTGTACCTGAAAGTTATATCTAAAAAGCAATTGCAGAAATGAAGTATCAAGCACTCAAATAGGAAATGGATACCAAAAGGCTGGTTTATTGTCAAACAAAAAAAGAAGAAAGAAAGAAAGAAAGAAGGAAGTAAAGAGAGGAGGGAGGGAGGGAAAGAAAGAGAAAGGAAGCAAGAAAATTCATGAAATTAATTATTAATTTATGGGTTACTACAACTATAAGCCATTCAAAGATAGCATTTACTACAGGGTTAAAAAATCTTTGGGTCTACTGCTTGATATTATCAATGCAATTAACCTTAACCATTTCTGTCTTCTACATACTGATCCTTAATCACGTCCATAAATGTGTTTCTTCCTTATTGCTGTAATGGCCTTTCCATTTTTAGTTGATGAGAAAAACTAAATGATTTGGCTTCTACCTCAGATGGAAAGATCTCTTACCTAATTGGCTGTTTTTTGAGTAGCTCTTAATTAGAACTGTTTCTGGCATGTAATATCCATTCCACGTTTCCCTTTTCTCAAATGCTTCCTATTTATGTTCTATAGACTTTATTAACTTATAATCATTTGTATGAGACTGAGTGGTTATTATTTTTTCATGATGTTTTTAGAATTGGAGGCACTGGATCTTCTGGGTGATGAGCTACTAGTATTATGAACATCACTGAAATTTTAAATAGTATGAAATTATTATAAAAATTATTGCTACAACACAAAAAATACCAGTAAATTGTAAGGTGTATGTGGCATAATTCTAAAGTCAAGAGGAACATGAAAAGGGTGTCTGCTCACCATGTATATTTAAGCATCAGAAAGGAGCATGGACAACAAAAAGCAGAGACTTGCCATTTTACAAAAATTATAAAATCAGAGTTTTTATAAATATTTAAGTATTGGGGAAATTATGGTGGAAGGAAAGATGAAACCAAGACAATAGGGAACGTTTCTGAAATATAAAGGTGCTGAGCGGACCAGGTTAGAGAAAACTGCTAGAGTTTTGTATGTTCTAACACAGGATAAGCAAATGTTATAACCCATGTACTAAACGAGAAGTCCCAGAAAAGACTGATGGCATAGGTGGAACTTTTCAATCTATGGTTAAACAGAAATAAAGATGTTAATAAACATTATGAATTTTTTCATCAGTCACAGTCATGTTGCCTCCTGTCTCTGTGCCATGAGTTCATTATGAGATCAAAGTTAACATATATAAGTAAAAATTATACAAGCCATGTACTGCAAATTTGGCCAAGACAACATGACAGCAAGAAATAAGCCAAAATCAGAATTTTTTTCTGACAAATCAGGTGCATGATGCATGCACCCAGGGTGATGAGGATACAAGCAATGTGGGCAGTAAGACTTGAAAGATGACTGGTTGTTCCACTTCCTTTCAAACTAACCCTGCCCTGAGACCCCTTCCTTACACAGAAAATATAAATGAAGGTGACAATTATTTCATAAAACTTAAGTAAGATTTTGCTCACACATTTTCCCCATTAGAAAAACTTCAAAAAACGATTGGGAGAAGGGGGCAATGCATAGTTAGTGAGAGAGTAAAGAATTCAGGTTGACTTTGTAACCTGTACGTACCATGTGGGTAATGACAATGGAGGAACTGATGAAATAGCTGTCACTCATGAGTAGAAGCTGGGCGCTTACTATATGCAGGGCCCTTGCAAGATGTGCTATTCTGCCAGCTTTATGGAAGTGTCGAGTACAACATGCAGCATATATTTTAAGTTAGGCCAGCCTAACACTAACCTCCGATTTGGGTGAAATCCATTTGAATATAGATGTTTGATGCAATGATAGGCAAATGGACAGAACTGTCATTTTATTCATATTCATAGTTTTAAAAAACAGCTAAAGTTAAGTTCTAAAAAATACTGAATTATTGCTTCTCTATCATTTTAACTTTCAGTAAGCCAGGAACTTAGTTGTAACTGCACGAGTGAGGTATATTATCTCTCTTAGGTCACATGGGGCCCATTTTTTTGCATTCCAATCTAATGGACTTTTAGTGGACTCCCTAAACATCTAACTAAAGAAAAAGTGAATTAGGCAATAGAGAAAACCCGGCTCATTAGGATCCAATGTGCTGTACTCAGAATTAAATTAAAGAGTCTCATCTCGTCAAACACAGGAATCCGCCATAACACAGACACTGACGGACAAAGCCCATTGTTTCACAACAGATGGATCTATCTTTTGGATTCTGAATGTACACAATAGAACATCTTATTTCAATGTTTCTAGTCAATTCACAAGGTCATCAGCGTTTTCCGAAGGTTACATTCCAGAGTTTCACATGGGTGTCCTGGGATTGGGCTGGTCGGTGTATTTAAACTTATTTATTACCACGTTTCATCCAAATGTTTCTCCCAGTGTATCTCTGTGCTCAGACTGTAGAACACAAGCAAAACAGGGCCTAAGAAAACTGTAGAAGTGAATTAGGGCACAGATGTTAAAATAGAGTTTGCCTGGTTAAACAGAAATATTTTTATTTATGAAAATTTTTTTTATGAAAATTTTTATTTATGAAATAAATTGATATCATTAAAATTCTAGAAGATGCGTTTTAATTTTTATTTTGTAGCCATTAGCACAAAAGTGATAATTAAGGCCACTGAATATAATCAACATACTTAAGAGGAAAAATAACTAGGTGAAGTTTTCCAATGGTTTGTTAAAACAAAACGCTCTTGAACCGTAGCAAGAGAGAATTCAAGAAGTAGAACAATTTTTATAAGAAATAAAAATGACCTGGAAGAAACCAAAGACTCTCTTCATGGAGTACTTTTTGAATGAGGGATTAAGTTTACTTTTTTAGATGTCACAAGCAAAGCTAGAACAATTTGCAAACAATTACAGAATCATTTCCCAAATATTTAGCCATTGGACAATCTATTCTAATGGGATAATGGTCTACAGAAAATGCTTTTAGAAACATTGTTTTTGAAAGATACTTGCGGCTTGTTCATTTAAGCACCAAAATAGCCTTTTATTTTAACCTCTGTAAGTGTTACAATATTTCCTATTTTGAAATTACTATTTTCATTGTTTGCTGAACCACATCAACACTTTGCTGGTGTCTCAGGTTCAGTGGGAGGCATATGAATAAAAACCCTATGTTGTGTGGATGGACCTGGAGATTATGATACTAAGTGAAGTAAGTCAGACAGAGAAAGACACATACCATATGATATCACTTATACGTGGAATCTAAAATATGACACAAATGAACTTATCTACAAAACAGAAACAGGCTCACAGACATTGAGAACAGACTTGCAGTTGCCAAGGGAGATGGTGGGGGACGGATGGATTGGGAATTTGGAATTAGCAGATGCAAACTAGTATATATAGACTGGATAAACAACAAGGTCCTACTGTATAGCACAGGGAACTATATTCAATGTCCTGTAATAAACCACAATGGAAAAGAATATTAAAAATAATGTATATATATATATATATAAATGGATCACTTTGCTGTACAGCAGAAATTAACACAACATTGTAAATCAACTATACTTCAATTAAAAAAAAAAGTGTTATTTGCAATGGTACTTTCAGAACACTTCCAGGTATGTCAACATGCTTGCCCCTATACTCAAAGTCTATAAACTACATGTTTTGATTTATGTGTTGTTGGTTTTTAAATTAATTTCAGGGTCTGCTTTTTTTTTTCCTGCATTTCAATTTAGTACTTGTTCTATATCATCTAGAGTGAGCATGTAAACCAAGTACAAAACTTGTTAGAACACAATAACCTGAGGAACTCTTCTATCAGTAAAATAAACATGTAAGCTTGAGAATGCCTTGAACTCATACTTTGTAGTTAACATGGGCATAAACATATATAGCAGACTGTGAAGTCTATGTAGGGTAGTTCTGATAGAAATTTCCAATTTATAATTTAAGATTGGTGAAAGACCTGAGCCAAATATATTGTCTGTGATCCTGATTTTATCTTGTTTTTGTTTTGTCCTGATTATATTTCTCTATGTGTTTTATGCTAAGTTTTTCTTTGCTAGAATAATGATTATTTACACCTGGGTCCTTTCTTTTATTATTATTTGAGAAAATATTAAATCTTGGCTCATGAATCTGAATGAAGTGTATTTTAAATACATTTTGTTAATCAACTGCATTCAAGAGAAGAAACTTTTTATATCTTTTCTATGCTAGAAGCCACTGGTTACCTATTACCAGGAAATTGATTCTCTTTGTAGTTTGGTGGCCTATGACTTTCTTTTTCCTTTTTACTCCATATCCTATATGTTCTCTGACCAGTTGCCCCAGTGTTCTAATCACACTGTGCCAATGGGAGGTGTACTTTTTTTTACTTTTTAGAGGGATTAAAAAAAAACATTATGAAATTGTATTAATGCTAAAAGTACTAGGTAGAAAAATGGATGCTACACTATACACTGTCCACAATAGTGCAAATATTTTACTCCTTAACTATTCACAACCAATATTTACTTGGGTTGCAAATGGACTTTGGAGTCCATTTGTAGTCGCTGAAGGTCTTTTAAAATTATTTCCTGGTGTTCAGGTTTATTTCAGTAGGGCACCTTTTAAAATATCTGAGTTTATACTAGGGAGACATTGCTATGCCAATAATGTAGTTCTTATAACTCAGGAGAAAATGAAAGAAAATGATGTAGCAACAAAAGATTGGGAATAAAAGAAAATTAATTTCTGTAGGTAAATGTTTAGTATAGCTTGTTAATTAGGAGAGACAAGGTCACCAAGGAGATGTGGTGAATGCTTGATACTTTTCAATTCAATCACATTTATTAAGCATCTACTATGTGTCAGGGACCATAGTTAGGTACTGCGTATAGGATGCAAAATACCCATTCTTAGGGGTGATACAAGAGGTGAGAGATGGATAGAGAGAATAATCATTCTATAATTACAATGATAAACATACATATAAGAAGTCAGTTCTGGACAGAGAAGAGACAATGATATTGAGGGTGTCACCAGAACTGTGTGTTCAAGGATGAACAGGAGTTTTCTGAGTATATAAAGGTAAAGATAGACAATCCAGGGAGAGAGACAAGCATGTATTGTATAAAGGGTTAGAGGTGTCAAAAAGTAAGTTCTGTCCTGGTAATTTCTAGTAGCCTTCAATGGCTTGACTTTATCACCTGTGATTAGAGGTGAGGGTCAAAAAGAGATAGAAACCAAATCATAAAATACCATGAGACACAAAGGGCCATAGGATGGAAAGGATAGTCATTTGACTCTTATCTGATACGAGATGGGATTCTGCTGAAGGCTTTAAAGATTGTCAGATTGGGAAAGTAAAAGGTAAGGAGAGAAAGTAGATTGGAAGTTGGAAAAGCCATAACAAATAGGATGGTGAAGCACATGTATGGTGAGAAAGTACTCTCACCTTCTCTGTCACTGGAAGGTTAACTGAGTTGTCTGTCAAAATCCGAGACATAACAATGAACTAAGCTTTGATTAGCCAGTATCTCCTCTTTTCGTGTTACAGCGATTGTCAGATGATTCTGATATTCTGCACTGACTGTTGTTTTCCATAACTGGAAAATGAATAGAAGGTTTAAAGACTCTAGGTGTAAATCCTGGTACATACCTACTAGACTGTGATTTTGTTAAAAACTTTCAACAGAAAGTAGCATACTTTGACAAAAGAGAATCTCTTTGAAGTTTTAACAAGAACAAACAGGCTCACATGCTACTGATGTCTTTCCAGACACCAGTATGCTGGTATTCCGGAATTATCTAGGTCATCCATCTTTTTATGACCAGACCAAGCATCTCATTCCAATCAAAGACTGTTCTCAACAAACACGCATTATATTGGCCATGGGAATGAAAGCTTAGATAGAACTCCAAGAAAATGACAATTTTTTTCTTCATTTCTCCTTTATTGAACACCACAAAGATATTGTAAGTAGTCACTAAGATCTAGGCTGTTACAGCACTTCCACTACAAAAACAAAATAGTTTTCAATACTGTCCTCTTCAGAGTAAACAAACACAACACCTTATTCTGTTTGCTGAGGTTTGACCCATAGCTTGTCACGTCTGTGTCGAAAAAATACTCCTTTTATAGCATGATATAATCAAGAGAGCTAAGCAGACACTATATTACGTTTTCCATTGTGTAGAATAATCCAGAGAGAGTTATGCAGTAAATCAAATGTTTTACTACTGTGTTGCACACAGTGAGCAATGAATTTTTTTCTCTTTTTTTCTTCTTGTTCAGCAATATATCCCAACTGAAATGAATTCTTTTCTGACATAGCTCCAAAATCATACACTAAGATTTCATTTATACAATAGCAAAATCTGAGTAAATGGCAAATTTTCAGTTGTAGGCAAAAAATGAAGTTAAAATGCAGTTAAATTTTAATTCTCTTTGTGAAAATAAAGATACACCTCATGGAATAATATGAAATTAATGAAGTCAATCCGCTGTTTTACTTTTAAGCTATTCCAGGAAATGTTTCAATTTTTAGAAAAGAAAAAGCGTTTTCCATGTACAGGTAGAAATGAAAATAGACTATGTTTACTTATTACAGGCTAGATGATAAGAACATTTTTTTCCTGTATTGCTATTTTCAATTCTGAAAATCTACCACAGCTAAAGAAAAGAGGAAATTTATTTCTTTAATTGAGATTCTTAGCTTTACTCTGGAGAACTAGTTAATAGATACTTCCTCAGCAGTCTCCTGAGGCAGTGCATACTTAATCTCTTAATACAGAGCAATTTTAGAGTCTTGTGGATATTTCTATGTGTGTGTGCATTTCTTAGCATTGTGCACCTTTCTAAGCTACTATTAAGTCATCTTTTCAACATATTTTTACCAAACATTTACTGTATGTAATCCATTCTGGTTGCTCATATAAAGTCAGTGCTACACACAGAATATCTAGCAAAGAATGTCTGTATTAGGAAACAACACGACCAAAACTAGCACATGGAACAGTTTCATTCTCACATTGTCTAGGTCCTAAGTATTTCTGGTACAGAATTATGTAATGTTTCTTTAGAGCTTCATAGCAATCACGATTATACAGAAAACAAGTTACTATTGTTATCCAACAAATTCTAACCGCATTAAAGTAGTTCAGTGGGGTTATTTCCCTTCTATCTAAACAGTGTTAGGTGCCACGGGGGATGAAAAAGTGAACTCACAGGAACTCTGCTCTTAACAGCATGCAGTGTTGGTGGAATGCAAGCCCAAAAGAATAAGCAATTGCAAAATGTTGTGTTATTTTTTTCATTTCCAAGCAATAGATTACAGAAACACAGAGGGGCAGGTCTTCTCTTGAAAAAAGATGGTTGACAAGAAAGTTCTATGTAAGTGGGCCTTGAAACATGGATATCACCTGAAAAAGCCAGAGGGGAAGACCATTTTAGACAGAATGAATGAAGTTAGTAAAGGCACGGAGATAAGACAACAGAGACTGTAAAGTATAATCATAATAATACTAGATGCTGTGCCGAAGTGGAGAAAGCCACAAGAGTTATTCAGAATTCCACTGAATATAATTTAAAATATGTAATAGCTATATGGTGCCATGAGGCAGAAAGTAAAAAACAAAATGCAAAATTCTTTAATTAGGGAGTCACTGATATAGCAACTGTATACAGGACTCAATATATCCCATCAGCACTGAACATAACAATTCAATCCCAAAGCAGCTAAAACTTTTGGTCATTTAGTAAACCACTGAGAAGGCAAACTCAAAAACTTGGCATGAAGAGTAGATTAGTTATCTATTGCTGCATTAAAAATTACTCCAAAATTTTGCATTTTATTATTTCCCCCAGGTTGTTAGGGGCAGGAAACTGGGAATAGCTTAGCTGGCTGGCTGTGGTTAAGAGTCTTTCGTGAGGTGCAGCCAAAGCTGTTGGCTAGGACTCAGTCATCTGGAGGCCTACCTGGTGCTGGAAAACCAGCTTTCATGCTCACTCATTTGGTTGCTGGCAGAACTCACTTCCTTATTGGCTCCTGGCTGGAGGTCCCAGTCCCCCACCATATGGACCTCTCCACACAGGGCTAAATTTCCTCTTCACAGAACAGCCAGCTTCCCCAGAGTGATCCAAGAAGGGGGAAAAAGATCAAGGTGGGGCCTGCTGTATCTTTTATAACCTAAACATGAAGGTGACACATCATCACTTCTTCTATCACTTCTTCTGTAATCTGTTGATCACAAAGATCAACCTTGGTACAATGTAGAAGAAGATTATAAATCTTAGAGACCAATTTATGACAGAAAGTCCCCTCAAAAACTGTTCCTGAAGACATGTATTATTTTCTTTGTAGGTACTCATTTTTAATCTAGAAAGATTGGGAATTAAGTGCAGAATTACTAAGATAATCAAACCATAGTATTTATAATTTTGTGTTTTGTGTAGATTTTAACTTTTATTATTGTTTAGGTGATTTTAGCTAAGTAATGTAAGTTATCCTTGTAGTTCTAATTAAAATACGAAATTTAAAAAAATAAAATGTGTAACTGACTAATTGCTGCAGAGTTGGGATTTTATGTAGAAATTGCAACAAGTGTATATGATATATTGGATCATTTAAAAATAAATATATGAATAAATTTTATTAAACTAATGAAGAATGTTTCATTCTTAATCAATATTTTTAGAAAGAGATTACCTATGACAATTTGTAAATACAGTTTAAAATATTTGAAGGTGTGATTTGTAAATAGGACTAAGTATTGCTCAAAGTCCACTAAAAGTGGTTGCTAAAATTTATTAGAGTTATAAATAGAATATTTAAAGTTTTAACCTGAATTTAGAAGCTTACAGCGAAGTAATTTGCCCACAGTTGAGAACTTAGATTTTTAATGTGTAAAGAACTCTCATGGACTCTTTATGCAGATTCCACAGTTTTTGACATGTTCCATATTTACCTTATGCCAACATCATTCTGTTTCTCCCTCCCTCTTTCTCTTTCTCTCCCTCTCATTTTTGTCAGTATAGACTCAGATATTCCTATTTTACACAATAAGTTATAATACATTATTACCAAATTTTTCCAGATTTAGCCAGTAGAAGCCTCTTCAATCTTGCATTGTTTGGACATATCCCCATTATTCTCTGAGTGCTTCCCAACTTTTTGGTGTCAAGGAGGGAGAACAAGTTCCTCTATCATTCTAGGTTCTTCTGGCTGGTGTAAGAATTATGTTGACGTGAGTCAGATTAACAGGACAAAGTCAAATTTAATTTTGTATGTATGGTTCCCATTAAACTGAATATATCAAATTATTTGCTCAGTACTCAGTATATAATCAATACTCTAACCAGGCTGGCCAATGCCTCTGTCCTAAACTTTCTGCAGAATTTGTCTGTGCTGAAAAGTCCCCTCTGATAAACCCCTGCCTGATCCTGTCATCTCAATGAGGTTGTACAGGCCATCTAAGTACTGCCCCCACTACAAATGATATATTGATAGCTATGATTATATAATAGCTTACAGACTTCATGAATTAAAATTTTCAAATGCATTCTTTTATCCAAATAAGAAGTGCTCAGAATATAAACATTATACATGCCTCATCCAAGAAACTGGTCAACATAATTACTTTCTGTTATGAAACATGCCTTAGACCCAGAATGGAATTAAAATTCCCTGACCACAACATTTAATTACCTAGAAAACTATAATTAATCAGGAAGTAGAGCAAATACTCTAGTAGTAAGTTTTTGCTTACTCTATACTTACAAGAGACATTAGTCTCTTGGTCTCAGCTTAGTCTGAATCTGTAAATTGGGGAAGGTTATTCTGAAACTGATTCCTGAATCCCAGGAGTTTGTGCAGCAGGGAATAAGGGCTTCCCATGGTGAAGTAGAAGGAGAAGTACACATCAAGTTGTTCTGAAGTCCACTAACCCTACTTCAACCAAAGCAGCACTCACCAGTGTCTTTTTATATATTAGACTTTATTTCACTAGAGTGTCCCTCTCCTAGAGTTAAATGTTTGAAAATGACCTGCCTGGTGTTACATTCTTTGCATATTAGACAGTTTTGCTTAAAGCCTTCCCTTCATTCATTAAATCTTCTCTACAGTACCTAACAATGAGGTTTAGCTCTGGAAAAAGCATGGATTAACCTCGGACTGTTACATATAGAAGAATACCTACTCTACAGCATAATCGTGAGGACTTAAATAAGATGATGTATGTTGCATCCAGCACAAGGGGGCTTAAAGTAGGCAATCAATAAATGTAATTATTTCCTTCTTTTTCTAGCACACCAGCCAGCAGCTGGTTTTCTTAATAGGTATTTGTTAAGATTAATTACAGCTCAGCATTTTACCATTTAATACTAACTCGTCTTGATTTTAGACAGCTTTTGTTGAAGGTTTACAACCAATTCATTTTGACCAATATTTCCAAACAAGTTAGTTGGTTTTCAATTTGCTTCTCACAGGTGGTTCTTTGTGGTAGCAGGAGTAGGGAAGGAGGAAAAGTTATTCAGAAACTTTGAAGTTAAAGTTATCCATTGAAAATTTGATTAAATTAGGGGAAGTGAACATGTAATAAATGAGATTCATCATCTGTAAAAAAAATCCACCTTAAATGGTATTAGTAGCTAAGATGTATTGAACACTTTCTCTGGGCCAGGTATTTTGCCAAGCTCTTTATAAACAATACTGTGAAGTGGATACAAGTATTAGTCTTATTTTATAGATGAGAAATGTGAGGCTTAGGACAGTGAAGTAATTTTCCCAAGGTCGAATAACTAGAAATAACTGGATTCAAACCTTGGTAATCTGATTTCAATCTGCCCAGTTAACTAATTGATCTACAATACCATAATCTGTGAATGGAAGTTTGATTGCTTTTTGTAAAAAAGAATAATTTTTAAAGAGCATTAAATATTAAGCTAATTTGGTGTGCCAGGTACTGTGGTAAGTGCTAGGGATAAAGTAGTGGATTATACATGTTTCTTCTTCTCTACTAGGATAAGATTGGGCACATACATACAAATAATAAAATTCTTATGACGAACATGAGGATATTGACATATTTAATTGGCAGACTCATTGGCATTACTCAGTCTGAATAAAGATCTTAATAAAAGCAGGGTGATATGTAAGAAAACTAAAAAAGACACTTAGGAGTAACACTTTCAGTTGGTCATAATCCTTGTCTAGGGGAGGGGATGACATAAGCAACCAGGTGTCCTGGGCAACCATCTCTGAAATGGACATGGATGGCATAGTCTATCAGACCTCAATGATACTAACCATCAAGAGTACATAGAATAGGCCTGCTGTAATTTCATGCTGTTCCTCTTAAGTTACATTTTCTAGCTGTAAATGATTAGATGAGCACAGTAATTCATGTATTATATAGACTATTAAGAGTTTGCAGTTTGGTTGAACAAATCCCACATAGCTTAGTCAATTGTCAGTGAATTAAACAACAAATAAGCTTTTTTATTATGTAAAGACAGAAAACAGACTCTGAAATAAGGTAAACCCACAGTGTCCACCACGCTCAGGCCCTTTCTGGGTAACTGGTAGCTTCTGGAGATGCCTGTTTTCTCTTAGTGTAGTGTTTCTCTTCTGCTTTATTACTTTCCCTTCTTTAAATTGTTAGGGGCATCTTTCTCTTGGGTAGCAGCAATAGAAGTCATTCCAGCTGTTCTTACTAATTCCTGGTACTTTAACTTTTCGTCAGCACTTTTATTAAGTACTTCACAAACACACGTGCTTGCACACTCATGCACACACACCTCTGCTTGACTCTTGCTTTCCTATTAATGATACCACCCATTAGGCAATCTTGGGTTGTAGTCTAGACTCCTAACCAAATTCACTTTTATGATAAATTAATTAGGCAACTTATATTAGAGTTTTATCACAAATATCCTTGCTTTTAGAAAGGAGGAAAAACCCAACTTTGCAAAATCCACTCTGTAACCTCATCTCTTTGGCTAATACCTTCAAGGCATTCAATAAGACCAGCACTATTAACTCAGAACTACTCATGCCTTGCTACTGGGCTAAGCTTTTTATTTTTTCAAACCATGGATAGAACATACTAATAGCATTAGACAGACCCACTGATTTGCCTTGGGAGAATATAATCCAATTTAATATCAACAAAATAAATGCCACTGTTGCAACACTGCTTGAACTTAATATTTACTCTGAGTATATAATCCAGCATTCTCTCTTATAAAATATGGTTACTCTCTACAAATTTTTGAAATGTTAAGTTCTGGCCCAATTCTATTTATACTAATTTCCATATTGTTGTATATTTAATCTCTTCAGAGCACTGTACTCAACTTTGTAAAGAAATGCCCTTATAACTTGTCCAATTTTCATTAATGGATTATCCAGGTAAGAAAACTGCTCAGGGAACACAGGGATGGTTTTTGTGTTACCCCTTGGGAAGCAACTTTATACTAAAGAAAACAGAGAGGAAGAAAGTTGTGTAATCTCCTCCAGATAATTTACTTATTATTGGAGTCTCAGTAATAATATATTTAAAAAACAGTTTTTCTGTGCTTGCTTCATAGACTACATATGCGTACTTCTAATTCAAAGAAGTATGTGGGGTGATGTGAGTGTTCAAATGAATTAATACCGTTATTAACAAGCTTCCACACAGGTTCTTAAGGAGAAAATATACTTTCAATCAGATTAAATTTTATTCTTTAAGTATTAATAAATATTAATCAAAGTGTATAAAATATAATTAACCCTTCTCACCCTAGTATTGGCACTCATATCCATTTGGATGAGAATTGGCATTACTCCATACACAAAAATAAACTCAAAATGGATGAAAGACCTAAATATAAGACCGAATACTATAATACTTTTAGAGGAAAACATAGGCAGAACACTCTCTGACATAAATTGCAGCAAAATCTTGCTTTTTGATCCGCCTCCTAGAGTAATGAAAATAAAAAAAAATGGGACCTAATTAAACTTAAAAGCTTTTGCACAGCAAAGCAAACCATAAACAAAATGAAAAGACAACTCACAGAATGGGAGAAAGTGTTTGCAAATGAAGCAACTGACAAGGGATTAATCTCCAAAATCTACAAACAGCTCATGCAGCTCAATATCAAAATAACAAACAACCCAATCAAAAAATGGGTAGAAGATCTAAGTAGACATTTCTCCAAGGAAGACATACAGATGGCCAAGAGGCACATGAAAAGATGCTCAACATCACTAATTACCAGAGCAATGTAAATCAAAACTACAATGAGGTATCACTTCACACTGGTTAGAATGGCCATCATCAAAAAATCTACAAAAAATAAATGCTGGAGAGGGGTGGAGAAAAGGTAACCCTCCTACACTGTTGGTGGGAATGTAAATTGGTATAGCCACTATGGAGAACAGTATGGGGGTTCCTTAAAAAACTGAAAATAGAGCAACCGTATGATCCAGCAATACCACTCCTGGGCATATATCCGGAGAAAACCATAATTCGAAAAGATGCATGTACCCCAATGTTTATTGCAGCACTATTTACAATAGCCAGGACATGGAAGCAACCCAAATGTCCATTGATGGAGGAATGGATAAAGAAGATGTGGTACATATATACAATGGAATATTACTCAACCATAAAAAAGAATGCAATAATGCCATTTGCAGCAACATGGATGAACCTGGAGATTGTCATACTGAGTGAAGTAAGTCAGAGAAAGACAAATATCATATGATAGCTCTTATATGTGAAATCTAAAAAAATGGTATAAATGAGCCTATTTACAAAACAGAAATAGAGTCTCAGATGTAGAAAACAAACTTATGGTTACCAAGGGGGAAAGCGGGGGGAGGGATAAATTAGGAGATTGGGATTGACATATACACACTACTATAGATAAAATAGATAACTAAGAAGAGCCTACTGTATAGTACATGGAACTCTACGTAATACTCTGTAATGACCTATATGGGAATAGAATCTAAAAAAGAGTGGATATAGGTATATGTACAACTGATTCACTTTGCTGTACAGCAGAAAGTAACACAACATTGTAAATCAACTATACTCCAATAAAAATTAATTTAAAAAAAGAATTGGTGGGCTTCCCTGGTGGCGCAGTGGTTGAGAGTCCGCCTGCCGATGCAGGGGACACGGGTTCGTGCCCCGGTCCGGGAAGATCCCACATGCCATGGAGCGGCTGGGCCCGTGAGCCATGGCCGCTGAGCCTGCGTATCCGGAGCCTGTGCTCCGCAACGGGAGAGGCCACAACAGTGAGAGGCCCATGTACCGCAAAAAAAAAAAAAAAAATTGGTGTTACTACTGATGGTCAGAGATAATTAACTGATTTTCCTGAAGTTAAAGCAGCAATGTAATTCAGTCGTGGACAGAATCATGCATTATATGACACCTGGCTCATGGTATCAAAAAGTGAAAAGAAACGTGGCATGGAAAACAAACCTTCCAAAAAATAAAAACCACCATAACTACAAGGGTGCTGATATACTTATTTTTTCAGATGAAAAAAAATTGCCTTAAGAAAAAAAATGTTCTCATTTTAACACTTCTGAAAATAGAACTGTTGTTCTTGATGCAAAGCTAATTTTGAATTGTAACAGAGTAATCACTAAAGTGAATTAAAAAACAATATCTCTGCGGTTATAACCAATTTTGTTGTTTGATAGAGGCTCCCAAATGTAGGTTGGTAACCAGACACATCTGTTGAAAACACAAATTCCTGAGCCCCATCTATTAAAACAGACCCCACAGTACTTTTTAAAAAGTTTCACAGGTAATTGTTATGCTCACCTAATTTTGAGCACCATTGAGCAAATTTACTCAAGAGAAGAATCATTAATAATTTTTTCAGAGACAATAGAAATAAATCAAGAGAGATTAAAAATAATGTTAATGATCATAATTGCAATGCTGAACAAAAGCCCAGCTCCCTACGTCCACTTTGGCATGGTCATTGCAGGTGGGCAGGATGTCAGAAAGACCTGGTAAACATGGGATTAGTCTTACTATGGGGCTAAGAAAGAGATTTCATTTTAAAAAGCATACATGTCTCCTGGTTACTGCCAGTGGAAATGAGAGCTGAAGAAAGGAGCCAGCAGGGAACACGTGGAAGATTTTGAGAGGAAAGAGACATGAAGGAAAAAAGCTGTTTCCTTCCAATAGAGAAATGCTAATGCAGTATTCTTTTTCTCTGAAAAAAGCTATTAAAACTTGGAATCACAAGTATTAGGGAGCAAGGGTGTGCAAATTTGCATAATGAATCCAAAAGACAGTTGTGAACTCAAGATTATCATAAGAGGAATGATGAGAAAAAATATTCTTCCCACAGGCAGTATGGGAGTCCAAGGCATTTAACTGAAGCAGTCAGAAACAGGGGTCACCATATTTCATAAACCAAGCTAGGGAATGGAACAGTGTTTAAATTAGTTCCCTTTCCAATTAACGTGGATTTCTGTATTCTACATTGTCGTATTAACTCCAACCAAGCTCTACACTATACACTGTGTCAGCGAAAATACCAGCCCTTCTCTTGGATTAGGTTGATAGTTTGTCATCATACTCTGAGTCTTCCTGCACGTGAAGTTCCCTTTGATGTCAGCCAACACATTGAGTCTTCTAATTAATATGGTCCAAGATTAAGAGACTCAGAAAAATTGAGGGGAAGGGACACAACAACATTATTGCTCATCTAGAAATGCCCTTAAGGGTAGATGCCGAAGGAAATACTGCCCTTTTTCTACACCGCCCCTGAAAGTACAGAGAATGTAGCTTTAGGGAAGAGTCATAGGTGAGAGCGGGAAAAAAAAAGAATGTCTTCTCTCTGCTCTTTTTGCAGAAAATAATTTCTAACACACAGAAGGAAAATCCTAGCCCATCAATTTGTAGCGGGTGAAAGCTTCCATTAAATGATGAATTCTTTGAAAAGCACCAGATTTTGCTTGCTTTATAAATCAGCAATAGTGTCCTTGTGTCTGTACTTTTTCTCCCATTGCTAGCTAATATGCTGCCATTTGATACTCATGCTGGAGATGCACTCCTTGTAACCATCCAATTTTCATGAGAAATCATTAGAGCTGCAATGTAAAAATCTACCTTGATTACAAGCAGGCACGTTCCTTGTTGCTAATATAAAGTAAATGTCATACATTTTACCAGTTTTTCTTGCCCAAAGAGTTGATATTAAGGAGGCATTAGGAAAACCAAAATCATGGGTCATTATTCATTCAACAGTCAAAACAAAGTACCTATGTGTTAGATACTATTATCACATGCTGAATGCCAGTTATAAGGATCCCATTAAATCAGATATGATGAATAGTTCATGAAGTCTCACTTTATGTTATTTCTGAAACTTCTGTTTATATATATTCTTTCTGGAAATAATGGTCCAAGGCCTGATCTGCCTGGGGGCTTTGCTGCTTTTTTCCACACAGTTTCTTTGATTCTAGCTCCGGGGAGATATAGTTTTCTATTCAGACACTGAAGACAGAAAAGGTCATCTCACAAACACATTTAAGAGGCCATTGTTTCTTTGCCTTCTTAAAGCAGAGGTTGAAAATGAACAAGAAATCTTTTTGAGACAGAAAAGAGCTGACCTAAAAGCCTTTCAGGGTCCCTTCCATACCTCATTCATTATGTTCGCTGTTCTGGTAGCAAACATTTCTTGTTCTATTCTCGTTGTAATCACTGCAACTCCAGTACTTTGTGTGGAGGATGCAGCCACTGTGGAGTATCAAAAGGAGTCAACTGAGATGACTTTTTAAAGCTACTTCATGAAGCAGGAGCTCTTTGTTTAGTGCTGTCATCCCAATAACAAATGAAGATTAAATAGTGGTTCATCTGGGCAGGAAGCTGGTGAAACCTAGAACTCTTTAGTTAAGGCACAGGCTTTCCACGGGGCCAGCTTGTCAAGGATTGCTGCAAAGGACAACAGAACACAGGAAGCCCTAATAAAGAGAAACTATGCTTCTGGACAAAAGGAGAAAAGCTGATACATTTCAAACACGCTAATGGGGGTGGTGGTCAAGAGATTATTTGCCATTACTTTGATGTGCATACTGAGGGACTCCTAAAAAAAGTGAACGAAGCTAAAGAAGCTATGGTGCTTGGAAAGAAACTGAAACCCTAATCAAAAGGAAGTAAAGACACCAGTGTGAATTTCCAAGGAACTGTGCATATAAGAAATGTGCAAGCAGTCTTTTGGTAGGTAACAAATTAATGCGGGGTGGAAAGACTCCAGGAGAAAAGAAAAAGGGGAAACAGGAAATACTGTAAGGAAAGATAAAATAGGTGTAAAACAAAGAATGTTGCTCACCAACTGGTTCTGCAAGGATTAAGTCATTAGCCACTGCAGTCAGTGACCTACAGCGCAGCCTGAGAGGAATTCAGGATGAAAAACAGGATGAGGCACTCTGTGCTTTGGAAAAACAGGCCCCTTGGACAGTTAGATGTACATCTCAGGAAGAATTTTATGAACCCAGATTCCTGCATCTTCCCATACCTGGAAAAGCACTAAAATCATTAACTTGAGATATCTGTTCTTTGTGACTAGCAGTGATCTTTTACCAAGATGTATACTTGACTGCACATACTATCTCTCCAAAAATCATATATATACTGGATTCTCCCCTACCCTTTCAGAACAGTTTTCTCAGAGCTACTGAGAGGCAGTCTCTTGGGCTACAGTCCTCAGTGAGGCCCCTGAATAAAACTTAAGCTCACAACTCTTATGTTGTGTGTTTTAAGTCAACATAGGCAATAAAGAATATTTGGGAGAAGATTTAATCACAAGCGAGTTTCAAAATCCAAAACTACCCCTCCTATTTTTGCTGTCTGGTGCACACACAGAGAAACATCACCTGTATAATCCTTGATATAAATTAGGGAATAAAATTGTTGGTACACGAAGGTAGTATGTATTGATACAAGAGTAATAATGAATCAATACATTTCATATAATGTATTAATGAATGAAATGAGAGAAGTTAATTGAGTCAAGCTTTCCTACTCCATGAAGAAAATCAGGATGAGAAAATCATAGACTCTGGGCTAAAAGGAAATTCTGAGTCATCAGAAGACAAAAGTCAAGACAAAAAAGTCAAGATGACAAAAGTCATCTTGTTCAGCTCCCTAGGCTTAAACTGCAGGTGTCACAATCACCAACTGCTGACAAGACACTTACGAATGAAAGAATTCTTGTAATAGCTTTGCCCAAAATTGTAATTAGAAAGTTGACTTTTGTTAGTTAGATTAAAGTCCCTCAGATATGCAATCCCTACCCAACCCTTGAAGGGGAAATATAATTAAAAATAAGAACTCCTCCCAGCCCAGAAATCCTCTCCACAAAGGTAGTTGAGAGAGAAAACACTTTTATTATTGAATAAGCATTAAACCAGAATGTGATGTGCGTCACAGGCAATTTGCTAAGAGATTGAAAAGATGGAAAGAAATCTTGACCTTCTATATAGCCAAGCAGATGCAACTTGAAGGGGAGCAGAATGTGCCCCCAAAATATGTCTCTTTGGCATAAAGATTATTTTAGGCTGATTATTTTTAAGAAACAGCAGACATAGGAAAAGCCCTGAAAGCCAAGTAGAAGTCACCCTTTTATCAGAGACATTTACATTTATAAGGGAAATCTTCATTTGTAATGGTGTCTCCCTCTCTGTCCCAGGAATAGAAGAATGTGTAAACCCCTAGAAACTCCTGTCAATGGAGAAGGCATGGACTTAAATCTGCATTAAAAACCATACCCTTAATCAACTGTACTTCAATAAATTTAAAAGAAAATGCTTACCCTTGATTACTATATTCTACCTGGTAACACCTCAGAAGTGGCCTCCCCTTTCCCCCAACATTTTCATTTCTCTTTAGCTAGAGATGGTATTTAAGGTTGTGGCTTTGGCCATTTTGGGGGGTTTCTCAATTTTTCTGGGTATCTCCCATGTATACAGGACATAGGCAGGTTAATAAACTTCTGTTTGTTATTTTCCCTGTTAATCTGTCTTTGATTAGAGGGGGGTGTCTCAGCCAATCTAGAAAGGTAGAGGGAAATTTATCTTTCCTCCCCTACAAACCCATTGTATACAAGTTTTCAAGATAGACAATCACCAGCCTCAAGTAAGTTGTACTTTACAACACCATTTGTCATGCACAGTCTTTCCTAAGTTTACCTGGCAGTTGTGGTGACCATCTGTGTTAGCTAACTAGCATTCTCCAGAGGAAAAACAAACTTCTCATATCTTTATAAAAGGAGATAATTTTGCAAGGTAAGCAAAGTGCCCCCTTCCCACAGAAACTGGGAGATTTGGGGGGCTTCTCCTTGATGTTCACATTTCAAAGACATGGTTCCCACCTCGCAGAGAAAGACATTCCTGATGAAAAGACATTCCAGACTTCCTGGCAAAAGGCCCATCAGGTCTTCAAAAGGATTTATATACATTTCAAAGAGAGGAGAAAGTACTTACAAGTTTTCTAAAGGAACTACTCTGAGAAAAAGGAAGGGAAGGAAATCTCTCCTTATTTTCAACAGGGAGAATTAAGCTTCTTCTTTTTAATTTGTATCTGCCCTTACGCCCTCTGGTCACCTTACTTTTCGTATGCTACCACCCTGAATTAGCCCAGCCGTCCACCTGCTGATCTCCTCTCTCTAGTCCTTGAATGGCTTCAGAGGACCCATGAACCCCATGAAATTGTTTTTGAATGTGTTTTTTTAATGGGTAAAAGAGTCAGAGCTTTCAGTATTTTCATATTTTGCGTTGTCAAGAAATCCTTCTTCATGTTTAGCCAACTGCTAGAACTCTGTCCATTTCCTAACATATTTCTGATAATATCACTTTCCTAAGCCTTCTACAGGGAAGAGCCTCATTTTCCTACACTCCATGTATCTAGTCCAACATTCTCCTGGATCCGTTGCCACTCCAGCCCATTCTTCTGCAAATCTCCTTTAATCATTTATCTTTTGGTCTGTGAAATCCAGTTGTCTATGCTACCCTTTTTCAACTATTTTGCTCACAATCCACTGAGACCCAGTCATACATGCCATAACAGTAGGTAACAAAAAATAGGTTCAGTGATGAGCTCTTCCCCAGCTGGACTCAATAATTCCTTAACTTATTCTGCATCTGGGGCTTTCAATTCTATTCATTCCTGTAGCTGTTCAGATGGCCACAATCTGGATCTTCCTTTTACCTCTACATAATTTAACATTTATATTTCACTCTCTTATCATATCCTTTTATATGACATCCTTGTTATCCTTCTGTGCTCGAGTTCACTCTCTAGAATGTTCTCCCAAATACTGACTGAGCTTTGTACCTTTAGTTTTCTACTCTACTGGCTGCTGCTGCTTCTTAACCCAAACAAGCTCAAGTGTTACCTGTCACCCCCTTACAACAAGAAACCAAACGAACAAAATTTTCCTTTAATCTTATTTCTGTCTATTCTCCTGTTCAGAATAACTTTGCTGAGTCCCCATTTTATGCAAGATAAATTTAAAGTTGTTTAAAAACATGACCTTTTGCATTTGAGCTCTGATTACCTCTTCTAACTTCATTTCTACCCACTTCCCCATACTCTATTTATAAAATAATCAGAATCCTTACCTGAATATACCAATCACTTTGATTCTCCCATGCCATTATTTATTATATTGTTTTGTGAACATAACATCCCTTTCTCTTTTAAACCTGTTTTACATGTTTGTTTTTTTGTGTTTTTTTTTTCTATTTTTAAAATTCCCTCTGCCTGATCACGTCAGTGGCACTTAATGTGTATCTTGATTATCACATTTTCCATCTGTTTTCTTCTTCTCTATTTTCTTCCCATTCCAAACTAATCTTCCAAATACCTACTTGGAATACATTAAACATTGTTTAAAATTTATTTTCTTCATTTTATGAATAATATAATCCTCTACAATCTAATGCCAACCTATTTTTCCAACAATATCCATTTTACTTATATAAAATTTTCAAATTAGTTTATTCTCTGTTCCAAATGTAACCCTCCACTCCTACTTTGTTAATAATTCCTTACTCTATATGCTTCATATTTCTAAATTCAGAAGTAATTCAGGGACTTCCCTGGTGGCTCAGTGGTTAAGAATCCACCTGCCAATGCAGGGGACAAGGGTTCAATCCCTGGTCCAGGAAGATCTCACATGTGGCGGAGCAGCTAAGCCTGTGCACCACAACTACTGAGCCTGCACTCTAGAACCAGCGAGCCACAACTACTGAAGCCCACACACCTAGAGCCCGTGCTCCGCAACAAGAGAAGCCACCACAATGAGAAGCCTGCGCGCCGCAACGAAGAGTAGGCCCCACTCACCACAACTAGAGAAAGTCCACGTGCAGCAATGAAGACCCAACACAGCCATAAATAAATACATAAATATATAAGAGTGTGTGTGAGACGGAGAAAAAAGACTAAAAAGAAACAATCCAAAATGTTAGATCAGGTTAATTAAAAAAAAAAAAATGTAATCCAAAGGTCAATTCATCTCACATCCCCCTTTTAACCTTCCCTGACCACCATAACTTAATGTGACTTATCCTTTCTGTGATTTACAATTCAGGAAGTCTTACCTCCCATACTTTGTTCTTGGGCTATTCTGTATATGTAATTACCATTTAGTAATGAATAAAGCTCACATTTTTTGAAAAGTATAGTTCATTATAGGTGTTTAAATTGGTCATTATTTGTCTACTTAATCTACTGTTATATAGTTAACTAAGAGAAGTAAAGATGTGCATGGCTCATCTGGAGAGACACTTAAGAAAACACTTCCATCTGGTAAGCTTCAGAACTGACAGGCTGTAAGCAAAGAGCTTCTGAAAGAAGCTGCAGAGAAATGACAGTTTTAACTAGTGCTCTGAAAACAATGTGTTACTCTGCAAAGTAGAACTAAATTTGACCTGAACATACCAGTTTTAATTTATAGGTAACATAACACAACTTTACTTATGGAATATTCATTGAGTAAATAGGGCCTATTGGACCTTAATCATTGCTTTAGAAAGTCATGGAACTTGATATCACTATATAATCGTGCTATTTTTTCTCATCTGGTTTTCTGATTTTTCTCAGAAATTCATATGCTCAGGTCATTACTCCAGAATCATTTTACATTTTTAGATTCATCTCCAAAGCACCCCAGTTTCTTGATTTACACCCACATGACTCCCTCTGTATGACTTCCCTCCTGTCTTAAAGGAAGAATAGTTCCTCTCCTTCCCTAAGTTAGCTTGCACTTTGATTCCAATTCTTATCGGTCTCTTCCCAAACCTGGAGTCATCAGCAGATGAAGCTACTCTCGTTTACCATCACGTTCTCCTACTTCTATATTAGGTCAAACATGCAAACCAACAAAATTATTTAAGTACTACTCTCTCAATTTCTCTATCCTTCTCACCAAAACTCTAAGAAAAAAGTTGACACTATACCTATTACTTGAAACAGGGTATGTACCTCAGCACAGCTGCTGACTGTCTGTGTGACTTTTCTTTTTCCTTTCTCTTTTTTTTTTGGCTGCAACTCGGCTTGTGGGATCTTAGTTCCCCAACCAGGGATTGAACCTGGTGCTTCGGCAGTGAAAGCGTGGAGTCCTGACCACTGGACCACCAGGGAATTCCCAATGTGTGACTTTGAACAGGCCATGTAACCTACCCAAGTTTCAGTTTCTTCATTTAAAAAAAGAAAGTATTCTGGCTTCCCTGGTAGCGCAGTGGTTGAGAGTCCGCCTGCCGATGCAGGCGACACAGGTTCGTGCCCCGGTCCGGGAAGATCCCACATGACGCGGAGCGGCTGGGCCCGTGAGCCATGGCCGCTGAGCCTGCGCGTCCGGAGCCTGTGCTCCGCAACGGGAGAGGCCACAACAGTGAGAGACCCGCGTACCGCAAAAAAAAAAAAAAAGTATTCTTACCTCACAGAATATTGCAAACTAGAAAGAAAGAATACCTGATTCAACATTTATCTCTTTGCAAATGAATCTAAAATATTTCTAGGCAAAATCTCTTTAATCTAGTCTTGCATGTTCAACAATCTGCTTGTCAAACTGCAGAATTTCCTGCTTCCCCTATTTCATTCAGAGGTCCACTCTTCCTAAGGCCATTTCAGCATCATGTTTTCTTTTCCCTACTCTCTGTTATGCAATTAGTCACTAGGTCTAAATGAATCCCCCTTTCTCTTTTCAGACCTGATTTGACTCTTGCCAAAATGATAATAATAGTTTCTAAAAGCTTTTTTGTCACTCTTCGAATCAGCTCCTCTTCCAGTTCATCTCTATTTCTGAGCCGTCTTTTTGTGAACTGTATAAATTCTTTGCTCAAAATCTTTCAATTCATTCCCAGTAACAACCAAAGTAAACTAAAATTGATCATTCTTTCAATATGATCTGACATTCAGGCTCATACTGTTCTATTAATTTTTTTTAGTCCAGTCAAATTGAGCTATTTACCCCAACTTTGGATATAGCCCTTGCCTTTTAGCCACTGGGTCTTTGCTCCAGCCTTACCTCCCTCTGGAATTTTTCCTCGTCCATCCAACTGTGGAAACACAACTCCATCCTGATTTTAACTTCCTCTTCTCTGTAGCCAGAAACAAACTTCTTCTTTTCTGAACGCGTTGATATTGCATTTTATCTTTTTGTTGGCCTACCTTCTCAGACAATGAGTAAAATATGAGATATCCACCCCTCCACCTACAACCCACATACCCATGAAAGGATTAGAGGAAGGGATAATTCTATTCATTTAGTATCTTTTGGTGTAGAGAGTAAATACTTTCCAATGGATAAATGTTGAAAATAAGCACAAAATCTACTGCTCAGTGGTAGTAGTTATAGATATAAATATAGATATACAGATATTGTTAAACAATGAATGTTTTCCACCATCCGATTCTATAAGGATCCAGTCATTAGCCACTGCATTCATTGACCTACAGCACATCCTGAAAAGAATTCAGGATGAAGAACAGGATGAGACACTCTGTGCTTTGGGAAAACAGGCAAAACAGTCTCTTAGATAGTTAAATACATTTCACGAAAAATTTCTATATACCCAGATTTTTGCATCTTCCCATACATAGAAAAGCGCTAAAATCATTAACTGAGATATCTATTCCTCGTGACTAGCAATAACCCTCTATCTGGATGTATGCTTGACTGCACGTATTTCTTGGCCAAAATCGTATATATACTGGCCAGTTTGAAACAGCTCCTGAGAGCGACTGAGAGGCTGCCTCCTGGGCTCTAGCGCTCAGTAAGGTCTCCGAATAAAACTGAAACTCACAGCTCTCATGTTGCGCGTTTTTCCTTCTGTCGACAATGTAGACATAGACCCAAAGGTGGATATAAATTTGCCAGTTAACTAATATTAATCTATATAGATGCATTCTCTTAAATGCAAGGCCTTACGATGATCTGCCTGAGAGCCCAGTTGTCAGAGATGTCCTGGTCAGGGCGTATATTACAAATTATTTAAGTGGAAAGATATGTTACAAATGATATTATCCAATTCATTCATTTTATAGATGAAGAAACAGGTGCCCAGAAGTATTAAGGATTTCTGAGTCTGTTTCTATATATTTCTGCTCAGTTAAGCAGTTCTATTTATTCTGTGCCTAAACCTTTTTTTTGGATAGGACCTGTTAATTAGGTAATTAGGGCTTATTCCTCAAATTAGAATGTTCTTCTCTAATCTGTCAGATAAACAGAAAATTGTTTCCTCTTTACTTTTTAGCTATCACTAAACAAATATTTTCCCCCTGCTTTTCTTCCTGCTTTTCTCATAGCCAATCAGGAAACTTTTGAGTTAATTAAATAAATAGGACAAATCACGAAGTCCTCCCTTCCCTTCAGCTATCAGTAAGTTAGTTCAGGAATATTATAGCTTTTTTTTCTTGAAATGATTCCTTGATCTACACATGAACTTTTTAACTGATAATAAATATGTAATTCCCTAGAAATGTCCATAACTGGCTCAGTCTTATCTAAGGGAAAAGAATTATGTGGAAGCAGACTAGGATTTTTGTGATATAGGGGAACAAAACTTGCCACCCCCAAATCTCTTTGGCATGCAAACTATTTCGTGGTGAAAACAATCAAGGCCCAAAAGATTCAGGAAAAATCTTAGACCTCCCCACTAACTGCCTAAAAGAAATTACACAGAGAGCCTGTTCACAGAATAGAGATATCACCAGAGATACCTGCAAAGATTAAGGGCCAGGTATGGCGAGGGAAGCTCTAGGCAGCTCCTAAAGATCAGGGTCCACTCTGCATCCCATTGTCTCTGCATGGCCCAGCAAACATTTGTTTACCAAACATGTGCTTTTCCATCTCTATGTCAATTTCCTTCCTTCCCTAAAGTCCCAAAGCACTATCCCCAACATCCTCTTCTGTTTTTAGATGAAAATGGTATTTAAGGTGAGGGCTTCAGCCATTTTGGTGAGTTACTCAATTTACCTGGGTCTCCCCCGTGTATATTTGTTATTAAACTTTTGTGTGATTTTCTCCTATTAATATGTCTCATGTCAGTTTAGTTCTTCATCCAGCCAAAAGAACCTAGGAGGGTAGAGGAAAATTTCTTCCCCCCAACAGTGGGGAAATATAAGGCAAAATGTAGAGTTGGCCCACAGCGATAGGGACAAAGTAGGTGATTAAATAGTTAATCCCAATAGAGGATTGTAAGTTAAAAAAAAAAAAAAAAAAAAAGTATGGGAGACCCCTGTAAATTAATGATCACTCAAGAAAGCAGGTTTACTTAACCACAAAACCAAGCAGGCTTGCTTAGCAACAAAACCACACAAAAGAAGCATGAGACGTGTCCCAAAACAATAAAACAATGGTGGCATGAGACCCACATCCTGCCCAGTGAGTTAAGTAAGTTAATGACCCCTAGGACATGCTCTCTGCACACATAAAAAACAATACTTTGTGGAAAGGTGACATTTCAAAGCAAAAGACGCTCATTGTACTGAGACCTGAAATAATTTTTCCATCGTGCCGTAACAGTCCCAGCTTGACCATGTAGGGATAAGAAAACTCCCCTGCCCAACATGGACGAGGAACTGATGAAGGAAGCGTGACATCTACTCAAGAATGAGGAAGAAGGTGGTCTTTCCTCCCTCCCCACTTTTCCTTTGATTATAAAACTGTAGCCCACTAAGTTCTTGGGATGCAGCACCCTCCCGCCCGCCTGCTTGTAAGCCTCACAAGCTTCCTATCCTAATAAATCACTTCTTATCTATCACTTTGCCTCTTGCTGAATTCTTTCTGTGCTGAGACATAAAGGACCAGAGCTCCTGGGAGCCCCCCGAAAACGCCACCTGGCGGTTTCAACAAGACTGTCTTCTAGGTGGCAACAGTACTCAACATAAAGGTTTCCCAAATATTTAGGAAGGGAAGAATATTTCAAGATGAGGTAAAGGGTTTGAGAAGCTCCTTAACTGAATGGAACAGATAGGAACAAGAAGAAAGTCAGAACTCAAGAGGACCAAAGCTGGGAAGAGGAGGTGGGGTGCTTCGTGCACCACAGGAAACTGGCTTCAATATCCATGTTATAAGAACCTGGTGGGGAGGTGGGGTTTGGTAAAGTCATCGACCAGAAACTGCAGGATGAGAATATTAAATATTAGTCACTCAATAAATATTTTTGATTAATTAAATTCTAAATTTTGTCTTATTTTATTAGAATATTTGGCTTACTTGGGGCTTGGGGATCAGAAAGACATAAGTTTGAGTCCCAGGTGCACTACTTACCATCTATTTGGCACTGGAGATATTAGCTAATTTTTCTAAGACTCTTTTCTCCTCTGCAAATGAAATTTACTGACTTACGTCATCCGATTGTTTTGAGGATTTAATAATATAAAATATGTCATTGTTAACTTACTCTCTGACATGGAATTTCTGAACACTGAGGTGAAGAGGTTAAATGAAGAAAACAGAGAGGTATATTTCATCATCCAAAGCAACAGCTTCTAAAAACATTTACTAAACATGTATTAGATTGTGATGCTGTATAGTGCAGTAGCACTGAGAAAACCTTGACTGCTTTTTACTGTTTGGGTGGTAATTTTCTTTAAAACCTTTTCTGAGTTCAAAAACAAACGGGCTTTTCTGACCGGTCACCCTCACCAAGGGAAAAGATTGAATGTCTCATCAGGCAGTGTACCCCTGACTGTTTTAAGTACAAGTCCTCCTGGAAAACTCTTAGTTTTGCTCACTGAACCATAAAATTAAAGTACCATAGAAGAAATCCAGAATTGCTACAATGCCAAAATATGTATCACACAATACTGAAAGGCTTCAAAATTACTGTATTTACAAAAGGGTTTAACAGATTAAATAAATGCAAGTTTTATGGTCTAAGAAAGGAAACGCAATTTTAGTTAACTAGCACTTTTCTACTGTTCTAAACCTTTTAATGGGTGCAGAGGGAATTTGCACTTACTGAAGTAGATCAGTGAAATGATAATTTGTCTTTGAATAGAGTACTTTTATTACATTAATTTCTGCCATTATGGTGGGAGATAAGATGTAAGCCAAAGAGTAACTGAAAATTAAAGTCCAAAAAAGAGGAAAAGAAACAAAAGAATAGCTATGTCACATTACAAAATATGTATGACAAATGAATTTTATATAGCCATTTATTACAATCATTCAATGCCAATTATATGCACTTACTTGTGCTTGATTTGTCTTTACAGTTATTACAAACCATTCCCTTTAAAAGGTACATTTTATTTTTTATTGTTAAAGAACAGAAGAAGTGATCCAGAGCAGATACAATAGAGAAGAAACAAATAGGTTAAAAGACTAAAAGAATAAGGTAACTTTAAGATCTTGAACTGGTTTTTTATTTCTTAAAATTATAACACTTTCTCTCATACATTTTCTAGATTGTTGTTAACAAAATCGATGCCCTTTGAAAGTCAATGATAACAAGGAGAAAATACTGAGAATACTAATTTGGGTAAATGACATTTTAAAATTCAAAAAATATTTGCTGAAGGTAAATTAGTAATGAGTGACTTACTAGTCAGGGAGATTGTTAGGTAAAATTTTTAAGTGTTATTATAAAACATTCAGATATATAAAAAGAATATATTTTTATATATATCAGATATATAAAAAGACTAATACAAGTTCATACATATGCACTACCCATCTTAAAGAAAACATAACCAGTACGGTGAAACTGTATATACCTTGCCAAAATATTTTTCATCTCTTCTACACACAGGTAACCAAAACCATTAATTTGGTATTTATCATTCTCATTAATCTTTTTATAATTTATACACACACATGCACACACATAGTCCTTCTCACTTTGCCTCATTCTGTCTTCTTTTCTAAGTTCAAAATGTAGATGCTTGCCTTATTAATTTTCAGCCTTTATTCTTTCCTTATAAATATTTTTTAAAGCAATACATTCTTCTCTAGTTACTATTTTAGATGGACCTCTGAAGTTGCATTATCTAATTCCTTTTTGGTCATTCAATCCCAAATATGTTCCCTTTCCCATTCTGATTTATTTGATCAGTATGTTATTTAGAAGACATTTTTTAAAGTTATCTTTTAAAATTGATTCCTAACTTTGTTAACCCTAACACTATGCCTGTATGAAACCGAATCTTTGAAATTTTGTTGCGACTTCATTTATGGCCAGTACATGGTCAATTTTTGTAAATGTCCCATGAATGCATGTGGAAAATGCAGCCACTGACATTTTAACATTATAACAGGTGTGTAGGGTATTTCACTGTGGATTTAATTTGCATTACCTCAATAACTAATGATGTTGAGTACTTTTATCAAGTATTTGCCATCTATATATCTTCTTTTGAAGTATCCATAAAATATTTCACCTACACTTAATTGGTTTTTTTGTTCTTTATAAATCTTATAAGCAGAATTTTATCACATATGTGATTTGTAAATGTGGCCTGTTTCCATTCTTTAACAATGTCCTGATGAGCAGAGGTTCTAAATTTTGCTGAAAACTAATTTCAACATTTTCATTTGTATATCATGTGTTTTCATTTGTGTATCATGTTTCTAAGAAACCTTTGCCTAATTCAAGGACATAAACATTTTCTCCTGTATTTTTCTTAGAAATTTTATACTTTTAGGTGATTCATTTTTGTCTATGATCAGTTTTGAGAAGACTGTTGTATAAGGTATAAGGTATTGATTGAAATTCATTGTTTTGCATATACATATCTGATTGTTCCAGCATATACACTGTAAATACTATCCTTTCTCCACTGAACTGCATTTTGAGGCCTTTATTTTTATTTAAAATGGGTAACTATGTATGATGATACATGGTACTACATATTATAAAACTTGCAAAGTGGCAAAAATGACTTATGAGACCATGAATTGCTTTAAAATGGGGAACAAATGAAAAAAATCAGACGTTTTCAAATGGATTAGGATTAAGTTACAGTTCAGAATCTCCTACCTGTTAATTTTTTACAAGACAAATATTCTTTGTCGGAAATGTAATAAATTAACTATCTGGAGTCAGGGATCTAATTAGATAATCCTATCCTATCCCACAGGCTCTGTGATTCTTGGAAGACCAGAGGGTACACCCCCCTTTCCAACTGCAGTCAGCACCTGTCAAAGTATTAGGACACTGTGTTTAGTCACACCCAACTTGTGAAATCATTGTATCTTCAAGATTAAATTTTATTAAGATTCATATTTAAGAAAAATCTGATTGTTTACTTGGATTTGGGCATCTATAGATCGCAAATCAAATGTGATGGGTTGGTAAGAAATAGAGCTCAAATACCAAGAGAGATAAAGATTGTTTTGATACTAATTAGTGCTGCCAGATTGAAAGCTTACCCCCGGGTGATTCCTGTTAGGCTCCAGGCTCATTAATCACTTACATTTAGTAAGACTCTCCTGAGAGATGCTGCCATGTGTTAAATAAATATTATGTAAAATTTTTAAAGTAATAATTTTCTCTAAAACTGAGCTCAATTCATCCTTCGGGGACATGTGCACAACCCACAGGTGTGATCAGAATTCCCAGGATTAAGTAGAAGCAGCTCTACTACATTCTGGGCGAGCTATGAAGGAATTTCCCTCCATGTTTCTCTGGGATTTGCTGCCATCTTTATTGTCTGGAAGGAGAATCAGATATATTCTGATATCTGTAGCCTTTTCATGAGTCAGTCATTTACAGTAATTATGGTCTAGCCATCCACTCCTAAAATACAGATGAACCTGAGAAACAGATAAAATTAAGCTCCTCCAGTCTTAAAAGATATATTCTTAGACTGGAATTTATAGCCCCTGCACCCCCCCAGGAGCCCCGTAAAAGCCATCAAATCCCTGAAAAATGTCAAATGCTGTGTTCAGGAGAGAGTGTTTATACCATCAGATATATAGCAAGTCCCTAAGTAAGGAAAAGTTAAGAAGCACCAACTTGGGAGGGCTAGTTCTATTAAATCGCTTTCTGTGTGAGTGGCTTAGTCACTTAGTGCTATCTCAAGGGTATTTCACGTCTTCTTTTCATTGTGCTCATTATCTAACGTAAATGGCAGCATAATATTGCATAGTATCGTTGTCTCATAATTTTCCTAACACCTTCATTACCATTAAGTATCTTTTGTTATTTCCGTATTGCAAATACTTTTTATTATATGTATTTTGGTACAATTCCCCAAAGTTGATTAACTCTAAATGAACATTTTCTGCAGCTCAGTGATAATTAAATTGCTTTTAAACAAAATCTTTACTGTGATAAAAGGCGAACTGTCTTACACAGTGTACATGTCTGACCCTCCTTCCAGAATCCATTTTGGTGAAACAGCTTTGCTGATGACCTATCTAGACATCATTCCAGCTGTTCCCCCTGGGCTTCAGGCACACTGCCAAGTGAGGAACTTACCTGACTTTAGAGGGCCAGCTTGGCCAATTTAACTCTATTTTAGGAAAAGCAGACATTAAAGTCCACGATCAATGGAAGGGAGTGCTGCTATAGTGCTTCTGAGTCCATTGTGCTCCTGGGAAAGGATGGCAGCAGCTGCCTGGAGAGAAGACAGGATATTGCCTTCATTACCCCTGCTTCCGCTGGGCAAAAGGAAGTTTCAGTCGAGGACTTGGTGAGACTGAGAGAAGTCAGGATCAAACTCTGACTTGTGTACCTGAAGCAAGGCTTCCAATGACCCTACAGATATGAAAAGTCATAGCAGGTACAGATCAAGATCACGTGGCCAATCAGGACCCAATACATAGGGAAATATGATAACACATAGCAAGTGCTAAGTGCTCTGCAATACACCTGAGCTATACATATGAGCAAAATGTGACTTCTGTGTACTAGAGGTACATCATTTAGTGGAAAAGAAAGTAAAAAACACCATAGGAAGACTGCTCTCATCTCAAGTGCACCAGATGAAGAACTTTCCACAAATTTACAAAAAGTCCAAATGTAAATAAATTTTAAATAGTATAAAATTATTCGATATCATTATAATAGAGTTTGAATTTATTGGTTGCTGGGCAGCAGGAATAGTCTGACCTTCTCTCTAACAGGAACCTCAGTTACACAGCACCACCAGAAATGGCATCAGGACATGGATATTGAAAGCAACACTTTGCAGCCATCCAAACACATAGTGTACCAATTGTGTATACCAACTTTTCTCTCTTCTTCACTTTCCTTTGGGGTATCTAGGAACATAAAGTAGATCCTTCTTGATAGAAATCTAAGGATCCCTGTTAGACTAAACATGCTAAGATGTCTATTCTTACTAGATCCTGTTCATTAGAGCAGAATCGTTGTATATTACATCACCCGCTCTAGTAACTTGTTACTGTCCAGTGAATAGTTTATGAATGAATGAATGCATACATACCTTTATTTCTTCCCCAGAGTAATAATGTTGCAGAGAGCTGCGAAATGTTTAATTAAATTGTGTAACAGGGTGGTTTCTGTGTGTGTGCCTGCATGTGTATATAGCATGGGTATATTTTATTGTATTGACAGAACTTAGGGCTAAACTATACATGAGAGTTGATTTCACCTAAAAGTTTCATGCAAGATCTTACGAGCATGTGCCGCCATAAATTCTCCTGGTCTGTTAAAACTTCCATATAGGGCTTCCCTGGTGGCGCAGTGGTTGGGGGTCCGCCTGCCGATGCAGGGGACGCGGGTTCGTGCCCCGGTCCGGGAGGATCCCACATGCCTCGGAGTGGCTGGGCCCGTGAGCCATGGCCGCTGAGCCTGCGCGTCCGGAGCCTGTGCTCCGCAATGGGAGAGCCCACGGCGGTGAGAGGCCCGCGTACCACAAAAACAAACAAACAAACAAAAAAACCCTCCATATAAATAAAACAGTTCATTAAATGATAGTGATTTCTGTTTACTTGGAATTTAAACAATGGGAATACTCTTGAGAACTTAAACCATATCATAAACACAACGACAAATATATGAAAATAAATGAACTTGGATGTTACTTTTTGAGTACAAAAATGTTCCAGTCTTAGGCGAAAAGAGCTGGGTAGAGATTTGGGCAGCTGCTTGGCACTTAGGCTATACCACAATTTGCTATGTTCAAGATTCAAACTGGAAAATATCCATAGGGTATTAATCAAAATAAGTTATTCTGTTACTATAGTTAACGTTCTCCCTTGGATAATGTCATGTTTTGTGTTTCAATGTAGCAAACTTAATTTTCACGAAAATAAGCAAATATTTGGAAATTACATTTTGTTGGAGAGTCTATATATTGTTAAGCAATATGTGTTTAAACTTATATATCACTGTTATTAAGCAAGACGGTATTCTTAAATTTGAGGATCATGTTAACTATTAGCCTAGAGCAAAATTTATTTTAATGGAAATTTTGATAGATACTTAACCAAAGAAGTGATATTATACCTCTAACTTAATGCTTATTAAAAGGGCATATAAATTATAGTGAACAAAATAATATGGAGGTGAAATAATCATTCTTAGAGAGTTGACTGAGAATCAACTTGCCTTCTCAATGCTTTAATATTCAAGTATCCGTTTGTTCTAGGAAACGTGGGGTTTAGACCTCTGATGCATTTAAAATAGTACTGAGATGTGCCACATTTCATTGCATTAATTTCTTCAGTAATTTGATTTTCAAAAAAGTGGAAGGAAAGTAGGCTGCTGCCTATTTGTATGGTTGAGCTTGTATTTTAACAAACTCTTCTTTGCTGCATTTGACTCCATGAATATACAGTACAAAGACATGATATTGTTTCAAACAATGCAGAGATTCATGACCTATTTTATAAAAAGGGTCATTTGATTTCTGAAATTAAGCCATTACCTGGTTCCCTCTAGCAGTGACTTTTCTGGAGCAACTCTCTCTCTTTCTTTCTCTTCACCTCACCTCCTTACCACCTGCAATGGCCAGTGGGTAGCCTACATTTCCTGTTCCTACTTTGGGAGAAAAATTGGGAGATTTAGTGCTGTGTTATCCTCAGAATCTCTGAATGGTTGCCTGCCTGCGTACTGGGAATCGGATCCCTCACTCTGTAGAACTGGTCAATTCTTATAGATGAGTATTTTGTTAACTTTCTTGCTTAATTTTCCACATTTCTTTCCTGGTTTTCAGACATCTGGTGTTTCTCCACTAAAAAAATGTTCTAAAATGTGACATGTGACTGTTACAATACAAAAGAAGGTGTTTTTTCTCCCAAATGTGATGTGAAAGTAAAACCCTAGGATACCAAATAATTTTCAGTAAATGCCTCACTGTAGTGTATATTAACAGTTGGATATCACATCCGTATGCTGCCAACTTCTAGATGCTGAGGTAGAACAAGGAAGGAGGTACTGAGGTTTTAGGAGAGCGCTCATCAGTGGGTTCAGCACCCTGCTAAGCTAGCCACTGGGTACATGGGTACAAGCGCTCATGGGTACAGCTGGTGGCAAGTCCCTGCAATCAGAAGTCATCACTAGCAGGCAGACTCTACAGTCATTTTAATCATTCTTTGGCAAAGCTCACAGTAAATGTACTAACTGGATATATTTTCCTGGGAACTGTCACTGTGGCTTTAGTATCCTGCTTGAATTGAGGCAGTGTGACATAATGCAGAATCACTGATGATAAAATCAAATATTCTACTGGTCCTGAGCCTATAGGACCTGAGCCTATAGAACTTTATTCTATAAAGTTACTCTAAGTCTTTTTTTTTTTTTTTTTTTTTTTTTTGCAGTACGCGGGCCTCTCATTGTTGTGGCCTCTCCCGTTGCGGAGCACAGACTCCGGGCGCGCAGGCTCAGCGGCCATGGCTCACGGGCCCAGCCGCTCCGCGGCACGTGGGATCTTCCCAGACCGGGGCACGAACCCGTGTCCTCTGCATCGGCAGGCGGACTCTCAACCACTGCGCCACCAGGGAAGCCCTATAAAGTTACTCTAAGTCTTGATCTAGGGAACAGCATTATTGTTTACAAGGCAGAAGGTGTGTACAGTATGTCTAAGTGGACCCTAGAATATTTACACAATGGTGAAGTGTTGAGGAATATGGAATTTTATGTTTAATCAAAATGTGCAGGGCTTCCTCCATCCACCTTTTTTTTTTAAAATTTCTCCTCCATCCACCTTTATTTTTAATTAAAAAATTTTATTTTTAATTTTTGGCTGCTTTAAGTCTTTGTTGCTGCACGAGGGCTTTTCTCTGGTTGCAGAGAGCGGGGGCTACTCTCCGCTGTAGTGTGTGGGATTCTCATTGCGGTGGCTTCTCTTGTTGTGGAGCACTGGCTCTAAGCATGTGGGCCTCAGTAGTTGCAGCACACGGGCTCAGAAGTTGTGGCATGTGAGCCCCAGAACAAATGGGCTTCAGTAGTTGTGGTGCATGGGCTCAGTAGTTGTGGCTTGTGGGTTCTAGTAGAGTGCAGGCTCAGCAGTTGTGGCGCATGGGCCCAGCTGCTCTGTGGCATGTGGGATCTTCCTGGACCAGGGATTGAACCCATGTCCCCTGCACTGGTAGGTGAATTCTTAACCACTGTGCCACCAGGGAAGTCCCTCCTCCATCCACCTTTAAATGAGATTATGTTGTAGTTAAAGCAGTGTTCAGTGTTTACATTATTATTACTATTTAAACATTACTCACAAATGAGGCATGAAGTTTTCTAGAGGTACATCTCCTATCTTGTATGTTGTCCTGTTCCCCTGGAGTTCATAAATGCCTCCATTTCTCCATTGTCTGATTTTTTCCATCTAAGTATCACTAATTTCCCTCCAAAAATGCAAATCTTCTCTCAATTCATTTTTAAAAGAAGCAAAGTAATCTCCCAGATTTTTCAATTTGGGAATTTATTTCCTGCTCTGGTAGAAAATTTATGAAACATACAAAAATAAATAAAAGGAATAATTCTATGAGTACTAAAGTACTCACTGCTCAGTTTAAGAAAGGTTTACGTGAAATATAAAAGTCCTCATCTACTTTCCCCTGATATATCCCTAGTGTCTCATGTAATCTCTGTTCCAAATTTAATGTTGATGACTCATTCACAGTTCTATACTTTTTCCATGTATATATACATAACAAAGCAAATGTATTATAGTTCGGGATACTATAAAATATTTTAGAAATGCTACCATACTGTTGTTAAAATATAATACAAAAGAGAGACCGAACTTGTAAATTCCCTGGGCAGACAAAACTATTTAAACCATATAAGAAGAACTAAGTCTAGCTTATTTCATGAACAAAACAAAACGGTTATTTCTTGTAAATGTCTCTGATAATCATAAAAGAAATTTAAGTCATCTTCTGAAGATGGTATAAGATGATCACTTTTAGCTAACCCCTTGCTGTCCAGAAATCCCATTGTATTAACCAATCATTGTAAAGTTTAAAGAACTTCCTCATTTTCACTTTATAATCCATCCTGTAACATCATGCCTCTGAGCTTCATACCAGTTTGGGGTTTGAAATCTCCCCAGTTTGATAACTGTTCTTACATACACAGTACATTCTTACTAAAAATTGGTTTCCTGATCTAGTTTTATTACTATTTCTGAAATTCTGACACTGTACCTATTTTCATTCTTCCTACTTTTTCACTTGACATTATCATGTTCACAAGTTCATTTCTGTTGATACACGTAATTCTGATTCACTGACTTGCACTGCTCTGTGGCTTAACCATTATATTGAACATGCATAAGCAGTGGAAGTAAACACAAAGCTACTCCATTTTTGTCTTTCCATGTCACTTTAAATCCTCTGTGTGATTCTACTACTTGCAAAGACAGAAAATGAAAAATTCTGATAGATCCCATGACTTAATGGAAACTGTGAGAGCTGTAAGTCACAAAACAGTCTCAATTCACTGTGTAAAAGGTCCAGTCATGTGTTACTACCAAAGTCAAAATTTGATTTAAAGTTTCAGCATCTCCTCCAGCTCAGCTTGTCTCTGTATAAGAAAGAAGCTTGCAGTTAGCCAGAAAGAAGGACCTGGCATTTTCTTAACCTTCGACTCCTCCTCTCTCAACTCCCTGGAGTTGGGGATGCTATCTTTCACACATAAGGAAAGTCAAGGAGAATTGCAAAGATGCTCACCCCAACAGTTTTGAACAACTGAGCTAAAGCAAACAATTGCAACTTCTAGATTTTTAATGTGATTTTAATAACCCTGGCTTGTTTCAGCCACATTTGTGTCATTTAATGTTACTTGCAGCCAAGTTCCTTTCAAAACAATATGCTCTTTCAATGGTATTAGAGTGAATTATCTGTGTCTTCTGTGATAATGTGGGTTTTTTTTTTCTTTTTTCCACTTTAATCTGTTACTGTGGTGGAGAACAAAGGTTTTTTAATGATAAAAGACTTTTGCATGTCTGATATAAACCCAATTTTTGTGTTTATAGATATAGATACTACCGATAGATATTCTGTATTCTTACACGATTTTCCTCCTTCTAAAACTCTAAATAGTTGTGTATTGAATGTTCTCACTTCATCTTCTTATCTTTCATAATTTCTACCTCTCTTTCACTCTGTGATTTAAAGTATTAAATATTTTGTGTATAATATTTTTATGTCTACTAGTTTACTAATTCTCTTTCTACCCATGTTATGTACTACTAATCTAGCATATTGAATTTCTAGTAAATTCTCAAAATTCTCTTTGGTTCTTTTAAAAATATACCTTTTCAATTTTTACAGCATCTTGTTTTTAGTTATTAATATACTCCTTCATTTCTTTAAATATATTAAACATTGTTCTATATTCTATATTCCCTGACTAAAATTTCAGGATCTTCAGATGTTGCTGAGATATTTCTTAAGTGACTCTTATCTTGTCATCTTTTTCTTTATGTGATAAGTGATTTTTGATAATGAGTTTATATGCCTTAGAACTTTACCATAAGTAATTATTTAAAGTTTGTTTTTCCAGAGATGTGATCCCTGAACCTTGAACTAATCTGTGTCCAACAACAAATGTCCAACAACAAATTGGGGTTTGAATAGTAGATCTTATTTTCAGATTTAACATTTCAAGGATAAAACTTCTCATTTTCATGTTATGTTCTCTAGATTGAAATTTACATCATCATTACTATTATTTTCTTTGTATCCTCATTTCTCAGATGGTTGTTATTCCTCATAACTCAAAGTTTCAAAACCTCAAAGTAGTAGGAAATGATTTTGCTATGAAAGAATCATCTGATTCTACATTTCAAGCTGTGTAAGGACGATAACTGATACACTTTCTAATAGCTTTCGTGTATTGATACTGAAAGTAATTATATCTAACGACTCTGTAATTTTGAAAATTTCCTGTTTCTTTGGCATCTTACAGAATTTTGTCTTAATTTCCTGCATCTATTGTTTTTGTGAAAGTTTCAACTCAAATGTGGAAGAACTAAGCTGTATTTATGGGTGTCAAAGAAGGAGCTGAATAATCAATATATGTCATATTAAAACCCTAATTAATATTCAGATTCTAAAAGTGATGACAGTAATGGGTAATGCTGATGAAAAACAGAGATTGGCCAGAGATTAAAACAATTTGAAAAATAGTATCTGTCATTTTTTTCTATTTCCATATGGCTACAATTGCACAGTTTTGTGCTGCTTCATGAATCAAATACAAAACTTGTTTTTTCATTTAAAACCCTTTTCCTAATGCACACAAGAAAGTTTATGTGGAAAACAACTTAACCCGGTTGTAAATCATCTAGAGCAACCCACCAATGTTGTCCTCCTCATGTTAGAAGTGCTACAACCGCCAGCTCATTCATTGCATTTGCTACAGAGGATGTACCCTTTTTTAAAGGGCATTCCCATTTAATACCTCGTTTTATTCTTATAATTTCCCTACGTGGTAGGACAAAACTTATTGCCGTTATATCACAAATGAGAATACTAATGCACCAAGTGGCTGAGAGATTTGACTAAAATCACAAAGCCCCAGGGTGCAGAAGTGTAGGGGGAAAAAGAGAACCAGGAGACCTGGACTCTGGTCATGACTCCGCCTCTCATGAGCTTGCCTTTGTGTGTACAAAACTGCCTGCTCTGCCTAAAAGCCTCACAGTATCATTCTGAGAAACAAGGGCAATATTATGTGAAATGTGAAAGTACGTTCAAACCCACAGAGTGATAGACCAATACAAGATGATATTATGTGATATGAAAATCATGTTATGAAGAGCAGGCTAAATCTAGCTCTAGCTTCTGTGTAAAAGAAGAAAGATGATATTTCTATACCACTCAGAAAGACATGTGCCAGAACAATCTATTATGACAGAAACATTTTTTTTAATATCCTAAGGAAAGGGAAGTGTTGTTACTTCCTACTGGGAGAGAAAAGAAGTCTTAGAAGAAAATGTGGCAAGAGTCACGAACTTTAAATCAGGATATTTGGCTTTAAATCCTGGTCTTTTTCGGCTCTGACACACTCTATTGCTATAATTCTGCTTTCTAAGTGGAGGGTCTCTGTGAAATTGATACAGTAACACCTCAATGCTCTTAATAATGGAATTCTTCAGTTAATTGGGTGTTACCTCAGTTTCTTATATTTTCATATTCCTTCTCTCACTACTGTTTTGTTTTTACCAACTCTCCCTCACAGATTTTTCTTGCACAATAGTCTCTGATATCCCCTTCCCCTAGCCCTCCCTCATTTTTTTAAGTTCCACACTACCCTCCTGCATCTCTGGCTATAGAGTGTAAGGACTATCCTTGTTTTGCAATCCAAACAATCCCAACACCTTCAGGGCTCCACATTTTTAGAGCAAAAGATAAACAATACCACAACTTTATTGGAGAGTCTGTGATAAGCAGAATAATGGCGCCACCAAAGACATCCACATCCTAATGTGGACATGTTGTTACCCTACATGGGAAGAGGGATTTTCCAGATGTGATTAGATTAATGGTTTTGAGGTAGGGAGATTATCCTGGTTATTCAGGTGGATCCAACATAATCACAGGGGTCCTTATGAGGAAAAGAAGGAAGCAGGAGAGTCAGACTCAGAAAGAGAGATATGACTATAGAAGCAGACGTCAGAAAAAAAGTTTGAAGATGCTACACAGTTGGCTCTGAAGTTGGTACCAGGGGTCACAAGCCTAGAAATGCAAGCAGCTTCTAGAAACTGGAAAAGGCAAAGAAATGGATTCACCCTAGAGTCTCCAGAAAGAACTCATACCTGCTGAGCTCAGTTATACCCATTTCAAACTTCTGACCTCCAGAACTGTAAGATAAATTCCTGGGTTTTTAAAGCCTCCACGTGTGTGGTGATTTGTTGGCAACAGGAAACCAATAGAAAGCTGTCTGCTCTTCTCAGCAGTTTGACTCATCTCTAAGCTGGACTTTGGCATAACTGTAAAAGTTATGTTCCATTTAGTTCCTGGAAGACCTTAAGAAGCTGTGTATATTTTGAAATTTTCCAGAAATGCTCCAATCCCCAAGTTAGTCACATAAAAAAAACTTTGAGAATATTTTACATCGTAATGCAATTTGCATTCCACTTATATTCTCCTTAACTTAATGCTGGCATAATTGATGTTCTCAGGTAATCACAATGAGCTAGCTTACAAGAGATTTCGAGATAATGTTTAAAGTTGTTTGCAACCCTGAGCTTATGTGATTATATTGTAAAAAACAAATTAGAAATCACCCAAACCTATCAACTCCTTTCCTGAAGTGTACTCTGTGTGACTCGGATTACAGCATATATCATCTTAAATTTCATTATCTAATATATGACTAAGTTTCTCTGAATTACTAGTTACTGATATCTGGATATTTCTATGGGTGGGGCTATCTACTTTTAAAATCCTTTCTGCCTTAGCTAGTCATGCAGAATTCGGGGAGCAGCCCTCTCATCATCCAAACATACTCTACGGAATAATACTCCTATTCCACTGTGGAAACACCCTGTTTCTGAATTTCTTAATTGTGACAGTAAGAATGGGAAGTTACACAATGGGAAAGTAATAGTTATTCACTGATGACCATGGAAGGATACATGGAGGGAAACTTAATTCAGTAGATTTCCTTGAAGATGGAATAAGACACAGAAGAAAAGAATTAGCCAGTCTGGGAAATAGGGAGGGGAAAAAATACTAACTTCAAAAACAGGAAGTATACACAAAGAAAAATCCCAAGGTGTTTTTGTAGTATCATGGTATATTGAAGGTATTATGCACAGCTAAATATTTCAGAGGCATGGGATTTAGGTCACATGGACTTAGGAGATGAGGCTGGAGAAGTAAAGGGAGCCAAATCAAAAAGGCTCTGATCAATAAATGCTAAGGAATTTGATCTTTATCCTATAGGACACAAGAAGCCAAGTGAGTACTTTAAATAGAGAAATAACATAGCTAGTGTTGTATTTTAAACGTCTGGGACCCTGATGGATGATAGATTTGAGGGAGATGGTTATATGGGCAAGAATCCAAGTTCAGAGGCTGTTGTAACACTTTGATCGCAAACAATAAGAGTCAATGGTGACAGGTATGGAGGGGGGAACCATTTATTAATTGGCATGAAAGGAAAGGGATGATGATTGTCCTTCCCCACTGCCACTATCACCAACACCAAGTTTCACAATTTAGTAGTCAGGAGAACCACCATATAAGAGGGATAAAGGATGATAAATTTCATTTTAAATATATGTCTCTGAAAAACAAAGAATAAGAGGAGAGGCCAAATAGGCGGTTGACAAAGCTTGGTTGCATATATATTTGGAGCATTATCAGTACACAAATGGATAAGAGCATTTGGCTTTTGAAGACTTGACTCCCCAGTTTCACTAAAGACCTGGAACTAGAAACATTACTTAGTCTCCATGAGCCCCAGTTTTCTCATCTGTAAAATGTATATTATAACCCCAAAGCTCATAAAGTTTTGTATAGTTCTTATACATACAAAGCACTTAGCATAATACTTATCCACAGAAAAGGCTTAATAAAAAACAGTGAGTTTAGATGAAGTCATGATAGTAACTGCTACAATGATACTATATAGGATGACATAAGAGGATGAAAAGAACAAAGCCATGGGGTCACATTCATACTTAAATTGTGGGCAAAGAAAAAATCAATGAGAATATTAAAATGAAAGTGGGAGAGAGAGATAGAGGTAAGAGAATCAGTAGACTATCATGCTATGGAAATTGTAGAGAATATTGTTTATAGCTTTGTTATTCACCATGGCCCAGTGAAGGATAAGATCTGTGACATAGGATAGACCAATTGGATTTCCTCTCCCAAGTCTTTGAATCTTAGCACTATGATTCAAAAACAGGAAAAATTATATCACCCTTATTCAATCTGTAAGTGGTGACCTGACACAACTGTTTGGTAGCCCCAATGTCTGTCCATTTCTGAGTTTACTTCCCAACTCTCCCAATTCATTTCATAATATCTTTCCCTTAGAGTTAGTATGTGTTGCTTGCAAGTGAAAAACTCTAATTTATACTGAACGAAGAGAATAGTTACCCTCATTTAGGCGTAAAATAAGAACTAGTACATCTCCACTGGATTTGCCAATCAGAAGCTGGAACGTGTTTGCAGTGGATTATGAACAGCGTGAGAGGGAAAGTAGTGGAGATAGTGAGTTTGGGATTCTCTTTGGGGATGAAACATGTGAGAAGAATATGACAAAAAAATCAAGTGAGGCTACAAAACGATTGTCCTCACTTTGTTTGGACTGTTTGGATAGTTTCTTTCCTTAGATGTGAGAAACATAAGCATGTTTATAGTCCAGGAGAAGCCAACAGAGAGGGAGATTTTTTAAGATACAGGAGGGAGAGGGCTGATGAAAGGAACAAGACAGGGAAAAGGCAAATGAAAAGGAAATAAATTGTCTATGTGGATGGGGTTACTATTGGACAGGCAGAAATACACCATATCTCAGAGACTGGATACACTTGAAGATGGTTTGACTAGGGATGCTAAGAAAGATCATCTGTTGACCTCAGTTTTCTCCTTAAAATAGGCACCAATATCATCAACTGAGAATGAATATACATGGGTTAAAAGGTGGTTTCAAACTCTTAGAGAGAAAGTCTGGAATAACTTTTAAGGAATATAAGAGATAAACATGAAAAAGGACAAATGAAAGAATTAACAGAATGGACTGAAAGTGACAGTAAAATTGAGACCACGAATCTTGGTAATTTTTCAGCTGCCCAGATGAAGGAGCAAAAATATGCGGATATTTGACCTAGAAGCTTGTGATTAGACTGTTGTGGTCAAAAGCAGGTACAAAAAAGAATCTGAATTGAGGCTGGTGGAGCTTCAAGGTCAGAGAGAAGGAAAGGAGGGAAAGAAGTGTAATAGGGAAAGATTGGGTAGGGTGGCTGCTGCTAGTTGTCTGAGAGAAAATTGAGGGTGGGCAACATTCATTAACATGAGAGTTAGCTTTGAGGTTGAATAGCATGTAGAGTGGAATGAGAACCGGAGTAATCTGGAAACAAAAATGGCTACAGAAGAGGGGACTATGATTTGGAGTCAAAATTGGAGAGGTTCCTGTTGGGGATTAGATTCTCACCGAGACACTGGGAATAGCAGAGACAAAGGACATTGGATTTAAGTAGAGCCAAGAATGTGAAGGCAAAACTGTTGATGGATTGCAATCTCTTAAGATTATAGTAGCAGGTTTAGAGAAGGGGAACGGACAACAAATTCCATCAATGGGAGAGTGGGAATAAATAATTGAGAGGTTGGTTGACAGAAGAGGCAAACATTAGTACAGCTAGATGAGAGGAACCAAAGGAGAAAACATATTTTTCATAAGAATGGATTAATAAAGGGGTAGAAAGCAGCAAAGAATGCTAAGAGAATATAGACTCACCCCCCCTGAATCTAGTGAGAATAAGGGGATAAAATCAAAGAAATAAAGAAAAAATAGACACATTTCTACATTTGATTAGATGAAAATTAGATGCAAATTAAGTAGGTTACATCATCACACAACCCAATATAGCTGTTAGTCATCTGTGATATTTTGGCTTTGGGTTTTTTTTTTTTTTTTTGGTGTGTGTGATTATTCAAGATATAAAAATGTTCATTCTTAGCAAAGTTCCTCATTCTTCCCAAGATTTCTCTCATGGGCAAGAGTTTAGCAGGAATCTTATAATATTGATGCCTCTGGCTTCATAGGCGGTCAATTTTCTTATATGTTGCCTGTCTTTATCAGATAAGAATGATCAGAGCGTCTTGGCCCTTAGCGTTCTTTTTTGGTAACTACATTTTGGTTGGTGAATAGCAGGTGGTTTTAAGATTTGTTTATGCCTAAATCTTTTACTCTCAAAATACAACTACTGTACAAAAGATACCAAAAAATTACACAATATTTGGAGCTACAGCTTAAGACAAATAATTAATTGCTTAATAACTATGACTCATGTATGATGATTAAAACATATAATCTAATGAAAATAACAGTAAAAATTCAGGTTTTTAAAAATGTGGCAAACATATACAATTTTTGGTAAAAACGTGAGCTATTACTTTCAAAAGTTATTTTTAATTCTTATATAAAGTGTTGGCTCAAAATTGGGACAGAATTAGTTAAAACAGAAGCAGTTTTACACAATAAACCCACCCAACTGTTCCAAGAAGATGTGAACTTATTTTTAAAAAATGATATAGAAAAAGAAACACTAACTCTGTTATTTGAAATTCAAGAAAATTATACATATTGCCAAAAGATGTTTAGCTGCTCAGAGTACCAATATAAAACACTCCATATTACAATGTTGTTTAAAAATAATGTTGTTCTTAATAAACAACTATTCCAAAAAAAGTGTTACAAATCATATTCTAATCTCTGAACAGCATTTACTGAGTATTAAATTCAACCAGACCCCAAAGGATTCAGTTTATTCAGCGAAGTGAGCTATTTTGTCCAACGTTCCCTTTTGGCAAAATTTCAGAAACATTACTGCTCAGGAAATTAAATACCACTTTACGACAAATAAAATGGAGCAAAGCTAACTCTTTGCTTCTTACAGACATGTTTAAACATCTTGACTCTCTTCTTTGAGCCATATTTTTATGGTTCTGTTTACATGTAGCCCTAATATTAGTCCTACCAGTGTTTTTAACAACTTTATAATGGCCTCTTAACTCATCTCTCAGCATCATTTCTGGCCATAACCATAGCTCTGCAGGCTTTATCCCTCCCTTTTTCTCTGATTTTACCTCAAGTCACTCTGCCTATCTCTCCACTATAATATTTCCTCCACCCACAGGGATTTTACATAAGATATCCCTTCGTCATGAATTACCCTGTGTCCTCTCCCTCACTCACTACCTTGTTTACCTATTTAACCATTTCTATTTATCAATTAGGACTCAGCTCTCAGCTGATTGCCTTAGGGGAGTTTTGTCTGACATCCCATGCTCCATCAAACTTACCTCTTCTGATGCTGTGCTTTGCTAGTACTTAGGACAGCTTCATTAAAGACTGGCTCCCCTCAAGACTGTGAGCTCCCTGAAACCAGGGACCATGTTTATACTGCCCATATCAACCCATTTTTCAAATTCCTTTCAGCATTCCTGACTGCCCATATATATCTATTCTTCAGCTGCTCCTTCGAACCAGATGTGACATTTTATAGGTTCTCTAATTAATTAGTGAATTAAATATCTTTGACATGTGTATATATATTTGTATCATAGCCACTATTTTACCATTTTGAAAATTATCTTTGAACAGCTGTTTTATGATATTTAAATACAAGTATAGGGACTTCCCTGGTGGTGCAGGGGTTAAGAATCTGCCTGCCAATGCAGGGGACACTGGTTTGAGCCCTGGTCCGGGAAGATCCCATATGTCACGGAGCAACTAAGCCCGTGCACCACAGCTACTGAGCCTGTGCTCTAGAGCCCACGAGCCACAACTACTGAGCCCTCGCGCCACAACTACTGAAGCCCATGGGCCTAGAGCCCATGCTCTGCAACAAGAGAAGCCACTGCAATGAGAAGCCCACGCACTGCAACTAAGAGTAGCCCCACTCGCCACAACTAGAGAAAGCTCACATGGAGCAACAAAGACCCAGTGCAGCCAAAAATAAATAAAATTTATTTCAAAAAATACAATTACAAAATTGTAATTGTAAAATACAAGTACAGAAAAATACAATTTTTGGTTCCTCAAAATATTAAAAATAGAACTACCATATAATTTAGCAATTCCACTTCTGAATATTTTTCCAAAGAAAACAAAAACACTAATTAGAAAATATAAATGCATTCCTATGTTCACTGCAGCATTAGTCACAATAGCCAAGATGTGGAAGAAACCTACGTGTCCACTGATAGATGAATGGATAAAGTGATACATATATACAATGGAATATAATTCAACCATAAAAAAGAATGAAACCCTGCCATTTGCAACAACATGGATGGACCTGGAGAATATTATGCTAAGTAAAATAAGTCAAACAGAGAAAGACAAATACCGCATGATTTCAATTGTATGTGGAATCTAAAAAACAAAAGAACAAGCATAATAAAACAGAAACAAAGTCATAGATAGAGAGAACAAACAGGTGGTTGCCAGTGGGGAGAGGAGTAGGGAGATGAGTGAAATAGGTGAGGGAGACTAAGAGGTACAAACTTCCAGTCACAAAATAAATGAGTCACAGGAATGAAATGTACAGACAGCATGGGAAAGACAGTCAATAACAATGTAATACCTTTCTATGGTGACAGATGGTAACTAGACAATATGGTGATCATTTTGTAGTGTATAGAAATATCTAATCATTGTGTTCTGCACCAGGGACTAACATAGTGTTGTAGGTCAATTATACTTCAAACAAATAAACTCATAGAAAAAGAGATCAGATTTGTGGTTACGAGAAGCAGGAATGAAGACAGTCAAAAGGTACAAACTTCCAGTTAAAAAATAAATAAGTACTAAGGGTGTAGTGTACAATATGATCAATATAATTAACGCTGCTGTATATTATATATGAAAGTCGTTAAGAGAGTACATTCTAAGAGTTCTTATCACAAGGAGAAAATCTTTTTCTTTTTCTTTTACTCTGTATCTATATGAGATGATAGATGTTCACTAAACTTACTGTGGTAATCACTTCATTATGTATGTAAGTCAAATCATGCTGTACACCTTAAATGTATACAGTGCTACATGTATACAGTGCTACATGTCAATTATATAGAACTAAAACTGTAATAAAAATGTAAATAAATAAATAAATAAATAAAATATATCATTGTCACTAATGTCAAGCCTTACCCTAACTGTGTATTGGTCAATAATATACTCAGCAAGATATTTAGTAGAAATATTATTTGCATCTTTATTTTATCTTTTAAAGACATCTTTTTGTGTGTGTTTTATAATATTGATATTATTAGAACAACAGAAATGCATGTACCGAAACCAATCATCTCACTGATATACATTCATTGAAGTATATTAATAATTGCATATTGATTGATTGCTTTGTTGGAAGCAAATTTAACATACCAATGTGAAGGCCACTTTACTATATATATACATATACATACCCCATACATACCACATGTGTATATACATACCACTGTACATACACATACTTGCATGTGTATCTATACTACTATACATGTACATAATACATATATGTGCACACATACACATGTGTACATGCTACCGTGTGTTCATGTGTATGCATATATGTTCTGTAATTGGGCTGTGAACTCAAACTATTCCTCAGAAGAAAAGAGGAGCATAGAAGAAATTGCCATGGAAGTAGAAGAGTTTTTAAAAGCAACAACATCATTTTTAATCAAAAACATCCATAAATAGCATAAACTAGTTGGAATAACTAAGAAGATGGTGCCCAACCTAAGATCAGTGTGCCTCTATAGTAGGCAAAATAATGACCTCTCAGAAATGCCCACGCCCTGATCCCCAGAACCTGTGAATATTTTACATTATATGGCAGATGGGACTTTGCAGAAGGAATTAAATTTCTGAATCTTCAAATAGGGAGAGTATCCTGGATTATTCAGGTGAGCTCAATCTAATCCCATGAGCCCTTAAAAGCAGAGAACTTTAGCTGGAGGCAGAGGAGATATGGAAGAAGGAGAAATTAAAGAGATTCAAAGCATGAGAAGGACTTGGAATGTTCTTGATGGGTTGAAGATGAAGAGGCAACATGACAAGAAACCCAGGTGGCCTTAAGAAACTGAGAGAGACTCGGGCTGACAGCCAGATAAGAAACAAGAACCTTGGCTCTGCAACCTCAAGAAACTGAATTTTGCCAACAACCTGAATGAACTTGTAAGCAGGTCCATCTTCACTGTCTCCAGGGAGGAATATAGCCTATGGACACTTTGACTTCAACTTGTGAAACTAAGCAGAGGACCCAACTGAGCAAGGCTGTACCAAGACTTCTGACTTACAGATCTGTGAGATAATACATTTGCCTTGTTTTAAGCTGCTGAGTTTGTATTAATTTGTTACAGCAGTAATAGGAAGTTGGTACAGTCCTTAAAGTAGCAGAAACCCAAATTTAGTCTAGAACAATCAAGACAAGCTTACTTGTTTCTGATGAGGCCAAATATTAATCACAGATCGATTAATGAGCTAAATGTAAAGAACAAAAATATCACAGAATGAGAATTCAATAAAAAGAAATGATTTATATACATATGCCAGAAGGTCTCTTTTTAACAGTAGACAAAATGTAAAAGCCCTAATTGAAACATTGAAAAATGTGATTATAGTAAGATGTAAAGGCGTTTGCATATCAAAATTGCCATAAAGAAAGTTAAAAGACAAGCCACAGACTGGACTTATCTTTTACCTGCAGAACATGTAAAAATAATCTTTCAAATTAAAAGGAAAAACGTAAACCTACTAATAAAAAATAGAACAAAGGCAATACAGAAGAAAAATGTCACTGAATTATGAATATTAAAACAATGTGATACAATTTTTCATCCACAAGACGGGCAAGTATTGTTGGAATTTGAAGAAACACATACTCTATTGACTGCTGAGAGGAGTTGGAAATTAATTAAACCTTTTCAAGTGCAATATGGCAGTGTATCTTAATTTTATATATGCCACTTCTTTGATCAGGAAATTCCACCCTAGAAATATAGAGAAGATGCTAATTTTCTTAATGATTATAACAGATTAATATTGATAACCATATGTTGATCTTACAAAGAAATGAGTATATGAATAATAGTACATCTAAACCAAAAATTCTATGCATCAATAAAAAAGAATGCATCAAGTCAATATACAAGGACATTGAAAGATCTCCCAGATACTTAAGTGCAAAAAAAGTTTGGGAAGGATATAGGCGGTATATGATTTCACTAGCTTAAAAAGCCCACAAAAATTGAGTTTACAATTGTAGATGTCCATGAACACATACACATATGTAGATACATAGGAAATATTCTGGACAGTGTTCACCAACTAATGATAGTTGTGTTTGAGAAAGAACTCAGGCTAGAGCAGCAGGCATGTGGCACTCAAGAATTAATCAAATAATCGGTATTATTTGAGTAAAAAAGACTGACATTGAATTTATATAGAACTTATAGATTTAAAAGTTTTTAAAAACAGAAATAAAAAAGAAACTAAGATAGACAAATTACACTGAAGGAATAAACTAGTCTTATAGTGACTAGTTTCAGCACCAGCGAGTGGGGGCAGCTCTAGGAACTGACACTGGCACTGGAACCAAAGAAAGGATTCTTGGGCCAGATAAGAAAATGTTCTTCATTAAGGAAAAACTAGGAAGGTATTTTACACAAACACTCGCCACCACCCCTCTTCCAAATGTGAATAAGGATGCCACAGATAGACTGAAAATGCAGTGCGTCTCTCCCAAATCTCCCTTGAGCAAGAATCTGAGCTTTAAGAGGTACTTCTAGCACCACCTCTAAGGAGTGGCATCTCAATACCTCCTAACACCTAAGAAAGAAACTGGGAAATGGAGAAAATCAGCCAGTCTTAAGGGAGCCATATTTACCAAGATATTGAGTTGCTAAGATTAGCTTCATAAAGGAAAGGCAAGCAAGATACCTAGGGTTCACTGGTAGGTACAGTGGGAGAATACTGACTCCCCAAAGATGCCACATTCTAATCCCCAGAAATTGAATATATTACCTTATGTGGCAAAGGTAAGACTAAAGATCTTAAAATTGTAAAACATTATCCCAGATTATCCAGGTGGGTCCAATGTTATTACAACAGTCTTCCTAAGAGCGAAGCAGGCTGTCAGAGAGAGAGAGAGGAGGTTTGAAGATGTTATACTCTTGGCTTAGAAGATGGAGGATGGTGCCAGGAGCTGGAGCATCACATAGCCCCTACTGACACCTGAATTTTTAGCTCTGTGAGGCCCATTTTGACATCCAGAACTGTAAGATTAATTTGTGCTATTTTAAGCCACTAAATTTTTTGGTAATTTGTTGCAACATCAATAGGAAACTGATACAACTGGGAAATGACTTTGAGGACTAAACCACTGAAAAGATGTGTCCTATTCAAATATATATACACAAGATGTATATGGTTCTTCCCAAGGAAGAACTGTTAGAAAACACCTTCAAAATGCTTTGAATAAAAGTCCCTGACTGGGCTTCCCTGGTGGCTCAGTGGTTGGGAGTCTGCCTGTCGATGCAGGGGACACGGGTTCGTGCCCCAGTCCAGGAAGATCCCATATGCCGCGGAGCGGCTGGGCCCGTGAGCCATGGCCGCTGAGCCTGAGCGTCCGGAACCTGTGCTCCGCAACGGGAGAGGCCACAGCAGTGAGAGGCCCGCGTACCGCAAAAAAAAAAAAAGTCCCTGACTTAATACCTATTCATTCCTTTTAACACCCTATTGGTATTAAGGAGCTTTAGAAAAAATTCTTGCCAAACCCCTTCATATCACAGATAAGAAAACTGAGACCTAAAGAGGTGAGGTGATCTGACACTCATCTATTAGTGCAAGAATTAGAACTAAGATGTCCTAATATCTCCAAATAGTATAAAATATGGAGGAGAAAAAGAAAGTGTGGCATCTTCTCTTTTTCTCCAGCTACATAGAGCTGGAAAATTTTTTAATTAAATAATATTGGGTACAGGTTAAGATCAGTCTACTCTCTATGCATGACAAAAGGAATATATTAATGAAAGCTGGAGACCGTTCAATACAGAGTCAAATTGTCAAGAGAAGATGTTTGCAGAGCCAGATTTTAAAGAAAAAAAAAAAAAGAGACATTTATTTTCTAGTTTCTTCTAATTTTCTTGGAGTTACTTTAAAAAGGTGCATTAATGAAAGATAAGAGCACAAAGATAGCTTCCTTTGCATGCTAATGGAACTAACCAAAGACTAATAAAGATTCAGTGATCATGCTGATTCGATTATTCTGGATTGCTTTTCACTCTGCAGGCAGTACCCACACCCAGCTTCTGTTACAAATTATGCAGTTAAATGTAGCTTTGGAAATTGTATTTGCATCTATCACAGAGTGCCTATTTGTTGTAATGGTGCTGAAGGATAATACCTTGGAAGTTCTAAGGATCAAGATAATCACCTGAGACCTTTTATATAAGCTTTTCTTTGTATCGACAACACACAAAAAGTATAAGAGAACAAAAATCATTACATGAATTAATTTAGTAAAAGTTAAGATATTCTCAATTACAAAGCTTTTGAAATGACCAGCACTTAATATCAACTTGCTTGGAAATACTCTAAGCCAATACACTACGATAGTTTTATTTCCACCATTAAATCCTGACAATTGGACAACACGGAAAAAATATGTATTATGCCAAATAGGGCTATAAAATAAAAATATTGAAAGTCTGTAATGATTTGGATCCTTTTTAAGTATACTGGAATATCTTCAAATTAATGTTTCTTAATCTGTAAGTGGATAGCTCCCAGCTGGTGTGTTTCCCACCTAATTGAAGATTGAGTCAACACAACAAGCTTATTTGTAATTAAATTTTGGATTTAGGTTAAATCCACTTGAATCATAAAAGCTCATGGACAAATCTCTTCTCAGCAATAATGCAAATATTCACATATTATGAAATGCTAATTTTTGGACTCTAGCAACAAATAATACACACAGAAAAATACTTAAGACTGTTATCATGAAAAACACTCTTCCAAACTGACATTTACTTTGAGATGAGTTAGTTCTGCAATTTCTCATCCTAAAACATCATTTGTATCATCTAATATAACTCAAAATCCTTCGCCAGCCTGTAAGGCTGGGAATAAATTCACATCCTCATTACTTCTTAGGCATTTTTTGAGTATTTTTATCTTTTCTATTGTAGCTTTACAGATGAACTTAAACATAATGTGAATATTTACAATAAGAGAATAAAAAAGAAAGAATGTATCATTTAGTTAGAACCGATACTTTGGGAGCTTCCTAAAAAGCTGAAATTAAAGTGTAAAGCTTTTCATAGCTGTACATGGGCCTTGATGCCCCAGCCATGAACTGGGAGGGGTTATTGTGAAGGTTTAGCCTTAGGTTTTAATATCAATTGTAAAGGGACCATCAGGGAAAACAGACTATCCTGAGAGGACTTTCAATAAGATTGTTCAGCCAGAACATTTTTTAAGAGCTCCCAGCATCTTTCAGACAACCTCTCTGAGGGCAAAAAAAGGAAAAACAAAACAAAAAACTGATCACACATGTTTTAAGTAGAAAAAGTCTGAAATGCACAATTTTCTGTTTGCCTTTTTTTTTTAACCCTTAAACTAAATAAGTAGCTGCAAATCAATTCAATTTCCCCCCGCTTCCTTATTTTAAAATTACATTTTTTTCTTAACTGGTAAGTTACAATCAATTATAACAGCATATTGTATGCTTATCTGATGCAGGTTTGTTTCTTCCTAACCAGGTACACATCAGGTAATTAATCATCCAAGTACTGCTGCCTAGGCTTGGTTTGGTGGCTTTATGGTGGCAATCACCCAGGATCCTTCTAATTTACAGCTCTTTCTCAGACTGCTGCCCATCACACTACACCCCCAGCATGGCTCCAAATTGCTCTCCACCATATCTGCACTCCTAATCATTAAGAAAATAACCCAGGAGTCATAAGCATCAATTCTCTTTATATTCCAGTAAACAAAGTTTAGTCACATGGCCACACATAAATACATTGTAAACTGGAAATTAGCGTCCTTATTCTAGTTGTCTTATACCCAGCTAAGTATCAAGAGTGTGGTTACTTTAGAAGAAGAGAGAAAATAGATATTGAGGGGAAAAAATAGTAAGTATTGGCCATATCATCCTAGTCAAATTTTGAATAAATCAAAATTATTTTAATGGTTTTTCTTTTTCATTTAATCCTTTGACCTCAGTTCTGCTTCTAGAAATTGTTTCTTCAGGCAGTGACTCAGGCTCTCATCCTTGTATCTGTCCTCTGCCCTGCTGTCTGCTAGCCAATCAGCGGTTTCTTTTTCTGAATCAAGATAGATTTATTTTAGATTTTTAACAAAATGGACACAAAATATAAAATAAATATACAGGATTCCATAATTATATAAAAATGATTAAATAAATAAATAGGGAGAATAGACAGATCTTCCATGCAGAAGGATTCCAAATAACTTACATACATTCTTTGCCCTCAGTGAGGCGGAGAGTAACTCCACGCTCTTTTAAGGATGGGTTGTGCATTGTGACATCATCCCAAAGAGCAGAGAGACAAAAAAGAATTACCCAACAGTTGAGAAACCTGACAAATGCTACCTCAGTCAGGTGACTAACAGTTATAAGTCATATTGATAGCATGTACCCTTGAGATGATGTGATGAGAAACGGCACTTTACCTCTGTTGTCTTTCTCCCAAAGACCCATAAGGCCAGACTAATCATGAGAAAAACATCAAACAAATCCCAGTTGAGGGAAATTCTACAAATTACCTCACCAGCACTCTTAATAACTTTCAATATCATCAAAAATAAGGGAAGTCTGAGAAACTTACAGCTAAGAAGAGTCTGAGGAGACAATACAACCATCTTGGTCTGTTCAGGCAGCTATAACAAAATACCTCAGACTGGGTGGCTTATAAAAAATAGAAATTTATTTCTCATAGTTCTGGAAGATAGCATTCTGAGATCAGGGTGCCAGTATGGCTGGGTGAGGGCCCTCTTCTGGGTCTCAGACATCTTGTATCCTCACACGTGGAAGAGGGCAGAGGTCTCTCTGGGATGTCTTTTATGAGGGCGCTAATCCCACTCAGGGCTCTGCTCTCATGAACTAAGCACCTCCCAAAGGCTACATATCTATGGCTTTGGGTATTAGGATTTCAACACATGAATTGTGTGGGGTCCACACAAACTTTCAGACCATAGCAACACCAAAATGTAATATGGTGTTCTAGGTGGGATCCTGGAACAGAAATAGGAACTCTGTTTCTCTAGTTTCTCCTTAGAAAAACTAAGGAACTCTGAATAAAGTATGAACATTAGTTCATAATAATGTATCATGATTGTTTTATTATTTGTGACAAATGTATAATACTAATGTAATTGTACATTTCATGTAATGTAAGATGTTAATAACTAGGGACACTGTGTTGGGAGATTTGGGAACTCTATACAATCCTTGCATTATCTATAAATCTAAAACTGCTCCAAAAATTTTTTTATCGTGAAAATGGGAGGTTCCAAACAAAAATGTCTCATCACTTCCTAAAACTTGCAAAATATAGCTAAACTAGGAAAAATGAGGAGATAATTTCCTGTGCGTTGTAAAAAACTTGGGAATTTTCTTAGGAAAATCCTAAGCAAGGTTCATTATTATAGGATTATTCACTGTTAGAAGATGATTAGTTCAAAATCTCTTCTAGGGATTTTCCAAGAACTATATCAGAAAAGGCAATATTTTTTTAAAAAGAAATTAAACAAAATTTTTTTTATTTACAATTATTGTTTTGAAAGAAATTCACATATTATTGGAATAAAAATGAGAATCTAAAGAAATGATAACTCAAACATTTATATTGGGGCAATTAGTTAATCACTCTGGGGAAAAAAAAGAGTTAGATCCAAATTTTATTTATTATATTAAGATAAATTTCAGCTGGATTAAACACTTAAATAACAACAATAAATATATCTGAGATTTAAATAGCAACACTAACACCATTATGTAAAAACATGTAAGAAGTTTTGTAAATTATCTTGGATTGGGAAAAGTTTTCTAAGCATAAGAAAAACTGAGAATCATAACCCAAAATTAGATAAATCTGAATACCTAAAACTTTAATACTTCTACTTGATTAAAGAAACAGCATAAACAGAAGCAACTTAAAAGCTGCAAAATAATTTCAGCATTTATGGAACATTTGAAGTTAATTTTCTTAATAGATAAATCTTTCACAAATGGTGTCAGAAAAGAACACTGAAATAGAAAAACTGTGCATATGCATATGTGTGTATGTGTAAATGATATGTATTTATCTGTAATTGTCATATTTCTAGAAATTTTTATATATAATTGCTTATGTAGTAATAATTTCTGGAAGGTTAAACAAGGAGCTCTTAAAAGACTTTTGCCTCTGGAAAACAGTTTAGAATTTTACAATAGAAAAATTTAGCATTGTAGTCCCATTTTATTCCATTATTTGAAGTTCTTACATGTATGTATTTTTCTTTTAAGTTTAAAATACTTGGTTTAAGATTAAAACCTCACACAAGTATAGTTCCTTTACTCTCTGAGTCCTTAAAGGAGCTTCAGAAACATTGAAAATGGTCACTATAAGGGAAAAGTAAAAAAAAGGAAAATCCAGGAATTTTTATGGAAAAGTCATTTTGTGGAAAGTCACTATCTCTAATAACAGCCACTGATGTTTGGTTTCCATGTGGGTTTTTAAAAAATTTAATCTTGAATTTGTCTTCAAGTCTCATTCTCATCCATTTTTCTCCAAATTGAAATACAGACTTTCATAAAGATCCCAAGCTTGGATATTAAAAATATTTAAACGTATTTTGCACTCTTATGTAAGCAGTTTTTCTTCCCATTCAAATATTTTAAATAGTTTCTTTTAACTTTCAAAAAAGAAAATGATTCTCTGGTTTCAGAAAAGCAAAGTGTATTTATCCAAGGCTCAATTATCTTAGGAAGTTTTAAGTGTATGAAAGTGAGGGTATACTCTCAAAGTACTTTATCAACTATAAAAAAGATTATTATCACCTCCTACAATGCCTTAGTATTACTTGTTTGAAAAACAAGATATGCCATTAGTATAATTGCTGCAAAGTAGTCTTTGGTGAAATAATTTAAGTAGGCAGTGAGGTGTGATTCCATATGCTCTTACGCATCATAAAGTATAGGGGGAAGTTTTTTTTAACAGGGATCCTTCAGTGTCGGTAATTTATTTTCTTTCCTAAATTCCTATTACCTAATCAAATACTATAAATTGTCCAACCCATAGTAAAACTTCAAACAGGGAATCTTTTGAAAGATGAAAGAATGAGACATCATCTGAATATTTCCTGAAATAGGAATAATCTCGATGTTGTGATGTAGCAGGAATACTTATGTAGTAATTCATTTAATTCTAGAACAAAAAGTATGTAGTGGGACATCTACTGGACAGGAGTAGAACCTTTATGGCACCTCTGATTTATTGCATGATTCAGAGAAAAATAGCCTTACTTTTCTCACTTATAAATAAAAGGCCTAAGTAGCGACCAAATGGTGAGCACTTCTGAATTTGAGTCAGAGAATATGAGTCTGAGCCTCTGTACTGCTGTTTCTCAATTTTGTGTAATAACTATTCACCACCAATCCACAGAGCAATGAGACAGGTAACAGCTTCCATCAGTCTTGCCTATTCTATGCTGGAAGACACTATACTAGCTCTTTCAGAAAGACTTAGGTTTTGTGAATCACCATTCCCTAAAATCTCACATGTGTAGGCCTGTGCAGGGATCCTTGTCTCTACATTACCCTCTAACCTTTGAACCTGGAGCCATGTCATCCCTTCCTGTGTATTTAGACCCCTCTGAGATACAGACATATGATGTCCTTAAATACATTATAATAGTAAAGTGCTCCTCAAATTCCCCTGCCCTAGTCAGTTGCTAAAACAGATATTCAAGGCTTGAGCCATGCTAACTCAGTCTAGCATATTTGAAGCCCCAAATTAGTAGGAGCCAGAATATAAAATTCCTTTGCTGCCTCCAGCCTTGAATGGGTCTAGTAAGGCCTTGGATACACCTGTCCAGTGAGTGGTATCTCTTATCTACTCCTCTCATTCTATTTGTACTAATTTAGTATAATTGCACTCTTACCCCATTTCCCTGACCACAGCCTAGTTTGATTGGGACCATGAAACTCAGCCCAAACATCTTTAGTCTCACCTCTGAAGGAGTTAAACATTATAGTTACACTGCCAACCACTACTTGGGGTTTCACTTCAATCCAGGTGTCAATCTCCTTGAAAAAACCAAACTCTGCATAAGAATAAAACAATTGCCCAAGGTATCTACTGCCTACACACTATCCCTCTTGCTTATGCCAATGGGCTAAAATGAGCATAGGTATACTAGGCTTCCTTGGACATTGTGATTTGGCTTCCTGGCCACCATCCTTGGGGATTACCACTACATTTACCAGTCCAAATTAAGCTCAAAACATTCCCAGTGCTACCATTAACCATTTGTGAAGATCCAGGATGCTTTACACTTAAATCTACATAAATTATGATACTTAAATCTGATATTGATACCCTCTTTTATATTTAATTGGGTTCCTGCCATCTTCTAGAATTAGATATTGACCTTATATATTGAAAAGGCCTTTCTCTGTGTACAAATCTTAGTCTTTATGACATGGCTAGATAAAATAGTGGGGGAAAAAACCTAATTTATTCCAAAGCCATTCAATATTCTAAATAAGTTATTTTACTTTAGATATTCTCCTTCTTACCTAAATTTTTACAATTTAAATTTGACTATTATTCATATGGTCCAGATAATGGGGCTTGTGTGTACTTACAAAGAACACATATTTAGAACTACAAAAGCTATTTCAGAATTTTCACATTTTCTAGGTAATGCAATACCTCTAAAGAAAAATGAAAAGTGAATTCTTTTTCAGCAATTAATATACGTATTTCATAAAACTGATACAAAAATATATATTTAATAGAATATCATTATCTATGCATTAACTGTTATTTTTTTAAAAACAAATTTTCCCTGCTAAGGCAATTCATTTATGTTTAACAATGGATATATTATATACTTTTCAATATTAATTTTGTTCACCTTATATTTTCTTTTATTGTACTTACTAATAGTTTAACAATCATATTAAAATCATTGGAAGTATAATATATTTCATGACTAAAATCACACTAATTCTGTTATTTCCAGAATTAATCTCCTTGAGTTTATTCCAGCTACCTTCTCAGAAAATTCTTAATCAAAATAATGAATATCTTCATAACAGTAAACTATAATTAAGTATATAAAAAATATAAATCTGGGGAGTGATCATGGCAGCATGATTCTTTTTTCTCTCCCTATTCATTTACAACTAATCAGACATCCATAAATGACAATAAAGAAGTGCCTCTGCACAGCATACCAGTACACTTGGGAGGTCCATTCATCTGTGCACCCAAAAGTGGGTGGATTGGACTGCAAAGGAGGTGATGAAGCAAGGGAAGTGACAGCAGCAGAGGTGGTAATGGCAGAGAAGGCAGCAGCCAGCATGACCTTTCTAGCAGAGGAGGTGAAGGGTGAAGGTGGGGAGTAGGGGTTGCCCACTTCAAAGCCATGGTAATGAAAGCAGTATGCTACTGGCCCCCCAAAAGACACACTGACCAATGGAACAGAACAGAGAGCCAAGAACTAAACCTCAGCACATGCGGTTAATTAATATTCAACAAGGGAGCCAAGAATATCCAATGGTGAAAGGATAGTCTCTTCAACAAATGGTGCTGGGAAAACTGAAGAGACACATGCAGAACAAAGCAACTGGACTCCTGTCTCACACCACTAACAAAAATTAACTTGAACTGGATCAAAGACTTAAACATAAGACCTGATATCATAAAAGTCATAGAAAAACATAGGGAAGAAGCTCATTGATATTGGTCTTGGCAATAATTTGGGGGCATGATATCAAAAGCACAAACAATAAAAGAAAAAAGTCAACAAATGTGACTCCATCAAACTCAAAACCTCTGCACAGCAAAAGAAACAATTAACAATATGAAAAGACAATCTACAGAATGGGAGAAAATTTTTGCAAACAATATATTGAATACAGGCTAATATCCAAAATATATAAAGAACTCAGTCAACTCAATAACAAAACAGCAAACAATTCTATTTAAAATGGCAGGGGAACCGAATAGACATTTCTCCAAAGAGGACATCAAAATGGCCAACAGACACTTGAAGAGATGCTCAACATTACTAATCATCAGGGAAAAGAAATCAAAACCACAATGAGATATCACCTCACACCTGTCAGAATAGCTAGCACAAGGAAGACAAGAGACAACAGGTGATGATGAGGCTGTGGTAAAAGGGAACACTTATACACTGCTGATGAGAATATAAATTGGTATGACCACTATGGAAAAATATATGGAGGTTCCTCAAAAACTTAAAAATAGATCTACTATACGATCCAGCAATTCCACTTTGGGTATATATCCCCAAAAAACAAAAAAAGGATTTTGATGATGTATTTGCACTCCCATGTTCATTGCAGCATTATTCACAATAGCCAAGATATGGAAAAAACCCAAATGCCCATCAGTGGATGAATGGACAAGAAAGATGTGGTATATATACACAATGGAATATTATTCAACTCTGAGAAAGGAGGATATCCTTCTATCTGTGACAGCAAGGATGGACCTTGAGTGCATTACGCTAAGCAAGATAAGCCAGCCAGAGAAAGACCAGTACTGTATAAGATCCCTAATATATGGAATCTAAAAAGTTAAACCTGCAAAAAAGTGAAAGTAAAATGGAATCAATTCACAGTTCCAACGCACACCTATCACTCCAGTCCAGGCACACAGTTTCTCATCTCACCAGGACACCTCATCTTTCTGCTTCTACTTTAATTCCTACCCCATTCTCATAGCCCTATCCCCACTTGACACTCAGACACGTGGATTTATTGTAGAAAGTAATTCTCAGAGAAAGTAACCTTTTTAATACATAAACTGGATTATGTCTATACAACCTCTTGCTGAAAAGCCTTTAGTAATTCCCCTTTTTATTTCAAATAAAATCCAAACTCTATCTGGAGGAGTTCTTACCATCCCAACCTCATTTCTTGTCACCCTCCCACTCCTGACTTTCCCTGTTCCTTTTATTTTCATTAATACTCCAAGTTCTTTACAATTTTGCAGCTGTTTCCTCTATCTGGGTAAGGTTTTTTCCAGAATTTCATGGGTTTAGCTCTTTCTCATCCATGAGGATTAGAATTCATAGCTATTCCCAAAAAGAGCCTTCACTGACTGTCCTAAAGATCTCTCACAGAGCACTCTATTTTCTTTGTTGCACAAACCTCGGTTTTGTAAAAAGTTTTATTGAAGTAAAATCGACAATAAATGACAGGTATTTAAGTGATAAGTTTTGACCTATATATACACCCATAAGGCATCCACAAAGCTATTATCTGTCACCTCTAAAATTTTCCTCATGTCCCTTTGTAATCCGTCTGTCACATACCTCTCTGCCCACCCTCTCCTGTGTTCCCCCCACCCCCATCCCTAGGTAACTATGATCTATTTTCTGTCACTATATTTTGCATTTTCTAGAATTTTATGTAAATGGATCCAATTCAAGCACTTTAAGCTGGAATTCCAAATATGTGCAACACATGCTGTGTGGAGGTAGAAATATTAAGAAAATATTTTTCTATAACCCTAAGAAGCTAAAAAGGGACAAATGCAAAAGTCACATATGTAATTATAATTAAAATGAAAAAATAGGTTGTAAGAGATATTAATACTTATGTATAGGTTTAGGAGAGGCAAAGACCTCGTCTTATTGGTGTTATCAAGAAATGCTTTGTGAAAGAGATCACATTCTGAACTCTGCCTTGAACAGAAGATTTAATTTTTGATAGGCGGAATTGGAAAGAGCTATTCCAAGCTAGTTAGGAACTACATCAGTCAAAAGAATGAGACCAATGGGATGAAAGAGGAAAAATGTGACATTTGTGTGGGGACAACTGGATGATCTATTTTGAGCAGAAGACTCTGAGAGTGTCAGAAAGACTGGAGACATATTAGGACTGGTGCTTGAAGGGCCTTTTAAGTGAGGGAAAGGAATTGGCCCTAATACAGTAGGTACCAGTTCCTTGGGGACCCGGTTCAAATAAGATTTGTTGTCAATTATCCCAAGAAGGAAGATGTTCTGAAGTATATTCTCTCCAACTCTTGTTCCGGAATCTTGGAGAACATGTTGACTGAAACCTTGGGAGGATGAATGACAAAGCTCAGCGCTTAAGTCTTTTTAACTGTTCTTTACAAGGAAATGCAATCCAGCAGCCCAGAGATCTATTATTATTCCCCCAATCCTCAGATTTATATTGTGCTTCTTGGCGATACTGGCTCACTTTTATAAAACTAACAAATGAGGAGAACAATCTTTGGAAAAGAAAAGAATTCTAGGCATGGTATATTTAAGTACTTAAAACTCATACACATATTTAAATACTTAAAACATATGAGTTTTAAGTATTTAAATATATGAGGAAAAAACGTTCCTTTGAGGAAAAAAAATCAATGATTCAACAATAGAACAGAGGAGTTGAGGAAGATGGAGGAAGAGTAGGACGCGGAGATCACCTTCCTCCCCACAGATACATCAGAAATACATCCCCACAGATACATCAGAAATACATCCACACATGGAACTGTTCCTATAGAACGCCCACTGAATGCTGGCAGAAGACCTCAGACCTCCCAAAAGGCAAGAAACTCCACACGTGCCTGGGTAGGGCAAAAGAAAAAAGAAAAAACAGAGACAAAAGAATAGGGACGGGACCTGCACCAGTGGGAGGGAGCTGTGAAGGAGGAAACGTTTCCACACACTAGGAAGCCCCTTCCCGGCGGGTGCGGAGGGGGAAGCTTCCGAGCCGCGGAGGAGTGCACAGCCGGGTGCGGAGGGCAAAGCGGAGAGATTCCCGCACAGAGGATCCGTGCTGACCGGCACTCACCAGCCCGAGAAGCTTGTCTGCTCACCCGCGGGGGTGGGGCTGGGGGCGGGGGCTGGGAGCTGAGGCTCCGGCTTCGGTCGGAGCCCAGGGAGAGGACTGGGCTTGGCGGCGTGAACACAGCCTGAAGGTGTTAGTGCGCCAGGACTAGCCGGAGGGAGTCTGGGGAAAAGTCTGGACCTGCCGAAGAGGAAAGAGACTTTTTCTTCCCTCTGTTTCCTGGTGCTCAAGGAGAGGGGATTAAGAGCGCTGCTTAAAGGAGCTCCAGAGACTGGCACGAGCCGCGGCTATCAGCGCGGACCCCGGAGACGGGCATGAGACGCTAAGGCGGCTGCTGCCGCCACCAAGAAGCCTGTGTGCGAGCGCAGGTTACTATCCACACCTCCCCTCCCGGGAGCCTGTGCAGCCCGCCACTGCCAGGGTCCCGTGATCCAGGGACAACTTCCTTGGGAGAACGCACGGTGCGCCTCAGGCTGGTGCCACGTCACGCCAGCCTCTGCTGCCGCAGGCTGTCCCCGCACTCCGTGCCCCTCCCTCCCCCCGGCCTGAGTGAGCCAGAGCCCCCGAATCAGCTGCTCCTTTAACCCCGTCCTGTCTGAGCGAAGAACAGACGCCCGCAGGCGACCTACAGGCAGAGGTGGGGCCAAATCCAAAGCTGACCCCCTGGAAGCTGTGAGAACAAAGAAGAGAAAGGGAAATCTCTCCCAACAGCCTCAGGAGCAGCGGATTAAAGCTCCACAATCAACTTGATGTACCCTGCATCTGTAGAATACATGAATAGACAACGAATCATCCCAACTTGAGGAGGTGGACTTTGAGAGCAAGATAGGTTACTTTTTCCCCCTTTTCCTCTTTTTGTGAGTGTATGTGTATGCTTTCCTGTGTGATTTTTTTCTGTATAACTTTGCTTTCACCATTTGTCCTAGGGTTCTGTCCGTCCGTTTTTTTGTTGTTGTTGTCCAGTTTCTTTTTTTTTACTTAAAAATTTTTTTTTCTTAATAATTATATTTGATTTTAATAGCCTTATTTTATTTTATCTTTATTTTATTTTATCCTCTTTCTTTCTTTCTACTTTTTTCCCCTTTTATTCTGAGCCGTGTGGATGAAAGGCTCTTGGTGCTGCAGCCACGAGTCAGTGCTGTGCCTCTGAGGTGGGAAAGCCGAGTTCAGGACACTGGTCCACAAGAGACCTCTCAGCTCCACGTAATATCAAACAGTGAAAATCTCCCAGAGATCTCCATCTCAACACCAGCACCCAGCTCCACTCAACGACCAGAAAGCTACAGTGCTGGACAACCTATGCCAAACAACTAGCGAAACAGGAACACAAACCCACCCATTAGCAGAGAGGCTGCCTAAAACCATAATAAGGCCACAGACACCCCAAAACACACCACCAGATGTGGACCTACCCACCAGAAAGACAAGATCCAGCCTCATCCACGAGAACACAGGCACTAGTTCCCTCCACCAGGAAGCCTACACAACCCACTGAACCAACCTTAGCCACTGGGGACAGACACCAAAAACAACGGGAACTACGAGCCTGCAGCCTGGAAAAAGGAGACCCCAAACACAGTAAGATAAGCAAAATGAGAAGACAGAAAAACACACAGCAGATGAAGGAGCAAGATAAAAACCCACCAGACCTAACAAAGGAAGAGGAAATAGGCAGTCTACCTGAAAAACAATTCAGAATAATGATAGTAAAGATGATCCAAAATCTTGGAAATAGAACAGAGAAAATGCAAGAAACATTTAACAAGGACCTAGAAGAACTAAAGAGGAAACAAGCAATGATGAACAACACAATAAATGAAATTAAAAATACTCTAGAAGGGATCACTAGCATAATAACTGAGGCAGAAGAACAGATAAGTGACCTGGAAGATAAAATAGTGGAAATAACTACTGCAGAGCAGAATAAAGAAAAAAGAATGAAAAGAACTGAGGACAGTCTTAGAGACCTCTGGGACAACATTAAATGCACCAACATTCGAATTATAGGAGTCCCAGAAGAAGAAGAGAAAAAGAAAGGGACTGAGAAAATATTTGAAGAGATTATAGTAGAAAATTCCCTAATATGGGAAAGGAAATAGTAAATCAAGTCCAGGAAGCACAGAGAGTCCCATACAGGATAAATCCAAGGAGAAACACGCCAAGACACATATTAATCAAACTATCAAAAATTAAATACAAAGAAAACATATTAAGGGCAGCAAGGGAAAAACAACAAATAACACACAAGGGAATCCCCATAAGGTTAACAGCTGAACTTTCAGCAGAAACTCTGCAGGCCAGAAGGGAGTGGCAGGACATATTTAAAGTGATGAAGGAGAAAAACCTACAACCAACATTACTCTGCCCAGCAAGGATCTCATTCAGATTTGATGGAGAAATTAAAACCTTTACAGACAAGCAAAAGCTGACAGAGTTCAGCACCACCAAACCAGCTTTACAACAAATACCAAAGGAAGTTCCCTAGGCAAGAAACACAAGAGAAGGAAAAGACCTACAATAACGAACCCAAAACAATTAAGAAAATGGGAATAGGAACATACATATCAATAATTACCTGAAATGTAAATGGATTAAATGCTCCCACCAAAAGACACAGACTGGCTGAATGGATACAAAAACAAGACCCATATATATGCTGTCTACAAGAAACCCACTTCAGACCTAGGGACACATACAGACTGAAAGTGAGGGGATGGAAAAAGATATTCCATGCAAATGGAAGTCAAAAGAAAGCTGGAGTAGCAATTCTCATATCAGAAAAAATAGACTTTAAAATAAAGACTATTACAAGAGACAAAGAAGGACACTACATAATATTCAAGGGATCGATCCAAGAAGAAGATACAACAATTGTAAATATTTATGCACCCAACATAGGAGCACCTCAATACATAAGGCAAATACTGACAGCCATAAAAGGGGAAATCGACAATAACACAATCATAGTAGGGGACTTTAACACCCCACTTTCACCAATGGACAGATCATCCAAAATGAAAATAAATAAGGAAACACAAGTTTTAAATGATACATTAAACAAGATGGACTTAATTGATATTTATAGGACATTCCATCAAAAAACAACAGAATACACATTTTTCTCAAGTGCTCGTGGAACATTCTCCAGGATAGATCACATCTTGGGTCACAAATCAAGCCTTGGTAAATTTAAGAAAACTGAAATTGTATCAAGTACTTTTTCCAACCACAACTAGATATCAATTACAGGAAAAGATCTGTTAAAAATACAAACACATGGAGACTATACAATACACTACTTAATACACTACTTAATAACGAAGTGATCACTGAAGAAATCAAAGAGGAAATAAAAAAATACCTAGAAACAAATGACAATGGAGACACGACGACCCAAAACCTATGGGATGCAGCAAAATCAGTTCTAAGAGGGAAGTTTATAGCAATAAAATCCTACCTTAAGAAACAGGAAACGTCTTGAATAAACAACCTAATCTTGCACCTAAAGCAATTAGAGAAAGAAGAACAAAAAAACTCCGAAGTTAGCAGACGGAAAGAAATCATAAAGATCAGATCAGAAATAAATAAAAAATAAATGAAGTAAATGATAGCAAAGATCAATAAACTAAAAGCTGGCTGTTTGAGAAGATAAAGAAAATTGATAAACCATTAGCCAGACTCATCAAGAAAAAGGGAGAAGACTCAAATCAATAGAATTAGAAATGAAAAAGGAGAAGTAACAACTGACACTGCAGAAATACAAAGGATCATGAGAGATTACTACAAGCAACTCTATGCCAATTAAATGGACAACCTGGAAGAAATGGACAAATTCTTAGAAAAGCACAACCTGCTGAGACTGAACCAGGAAGAAATAGAAAATATGAACTGACCAGCCACAAGCACTGAAATTGAAACTGTGATTAAAAATCTTCCAACAAACAAAAGCCTAGGACCAGATGGCTTCACAGGCGAATTCTATCAAACATTTAGAGAAGAGCTAACACCTATCCTCTCAAACTCTTCCAAAATATAGCAGAAGGAGGAACACTCCCAAACTCATTCTACGAAGCCACCATCACCCTGATACCAAAACCAGAAAAAGATGTCACAAAGAAAGAAAACTACAGGCCAATATCACTGATGAAGATAGATGCAAAAATCCTCAACAAAATACTAGCAAACAGAATCCAACAGCACATTAAAAGGATCATACACCATGATCAAGTGGGGTTTATTCCAGGAATGCAAGGATTCTTCAATATATGCAAATCAATCAATTTGATAAACCATATTAACAAACTGAAGGAGAAAAACCATATGACCATCTCAATAGATGCAGAGAAAGCTTTTGACAAAATTCAACACCCATTTATGATAAAAACCCTCCAGAAAGCAGGCAGAGAGGGAACTTTCCTCAACATAATAAAGGCCATATATGACAAACCCACAGCCAACATCGTCCTCGGTGGTGAAAAACTGAAACCATTTCCACTAAGATCAGGAACAAGACAAGGTTGCCCACTCTCACCACTCTTATTCAACATAGTTTTGGAAGTTTTAGCCACAGCAATCTGAGAAGAAAAAGAAATAAAAGGAATCCAAATCCAAAAAGAAGAAGTAAACCTGTCACTGTTTGCAGATGACATGATACTGTACATAGAGAATCCTAAAGATGCTATCAGAAAACTGCTAGAGCTAATCAATGAATTTGGTAAAGTAGCAGGATACAAAATTAATGCACAGAAATCTCTGGCATTCTTATACACCGATGATGAAAAATCTGAAAGTGAAATTAAGCAAACACTCCCATTTACCACTGCAACAAAAAGAATAAAATATCTAGTAAGAAACCTACCTAAGGAGACAAAAGACCTGTATGCAGAAAATTATAAGACACTGATGAAAGATACTAAAGATGATACAAATAGATGGAGAGATATACCATGTTCTTGGATTGGAAGAATCAACATTGTGAAATTGACTATATTATCCAAAGCAATCTACATATTCAATGCAATCCCTTTCAAACTACCACTGCATTTTTCACAGAATTACAACAAAAAAATTCACAATTTGTATGGAAACAAAGAAGACCCTGAATAGACAAAGCAATCTTGAGGAAGAAAAATGGAGCTGGAGGATTCAGGCTCCTGGATTTCAGACTATACTACAAAGCTACAGTAGTCAAGACAGTATGGTACTGGCACAAAAACAGAAATATAAACCAATGGAACAGGATAGAAAGCCCAGAGATAAACCCACCACATATGGTCACCTTATCTTTGACAAAGGAGGCAAGAATATACAGTGGAGAAAAGACAGCCTCTTCAATAAGTGGTGCTGTGAAAACTGGACAGGTACATGTAAAAGTATGATATTAGAACACTCCCGAACACCATACAGGAAAATAAACTCAAAATGGATTAAAGACCTAAATGTAAGGCTAGACACTATCAAACTTTTAGAGGAAAACATAGGCAGAACGCTCTATGACATAAATCACAGCAAGATCCTTTTTGACCCACCTCCTAGAGAAATGGAAATAAAAATAAACAAATGGGACCTAATGAAACTTAAAAGCTTTTGCACAGCAAAGGAAACCGCAAACAAGACCAAAGGACAGCCCTCAGAATGAGAGAAAATATTTGCAAACGAGGCAACTGACAAAGGATTAATCTCCAAAATTTACCAGCAGCTCATGCAGCTCAATAACAAAAAAAAAACAACCCCATCCAAAAATGGGCAGAAGTCCTAAATAGACGTTTCTCCAAAGAAGATATACAGATTGCCAAGAAACACATGAAAGAATGCTCAACATCATTAATCATTAGACAAATGCAAATCAAAACTACAATGAGGTATCATTTCACACTGGTCAGAATGGACATCATCAAAAAATCTAGAAACAACAAATGCTGTAGAGGGCGTGGAGAAGAGGGAACACTCTTGCACTGTTGGTGGGAATGTAAATTGATAGAGCCACTTTGGAGAACAGTATGGAGGTTACTTAAAAAACTAAAATTAGAACTACCATATGACCCAGGAATCCCACTACTGGGCATATACCCTGAGAAAACCATAATTTAAAAAGAGTCATGTACCACAGTATTCATTGCAGCTCTATTTACAATAGCCAGCACATGGAAGCTACCTAAGTGTCCATCGACAGATGAATGGATAAAGAAGATGTGGCACATATATACAATTAAATATTATTCAGCCATAAAAAGAAAAGAAACTGAGTTATTTGTAGTGAGGTGGATGGATCTAGAGTGAAGTAAGTGAGAAAGAGAAAAACAAATACCGTATGCTAACACATATATATGGAATCTAAGAAGAAGAAGAAAAAAAAAAGGTCATGAAATACCTAGGGGTAAGACGTCAATAAAGACACAGACCTACTAGAGAATGGACTTGAGGATATGGGGAGGGGGAAGGGTAAGCTGTGACAAGTGAGAAAGTGGCATGGACATATATACACTACCAAACGTAAAATAGATAGCTAGTGGGAAGCAGCCGCATAGCACAGGGAGATCAGCTCGGTGCTTTGTGACCACCTAGAGGGGTGGGATAGGGAAGGTGGGAGGGAGGGAGACGCAAGAGGGAAGAGATATAGGAACATATGTATATGTATAACTGATTCACTTTGTTATAAAGCAGAAACTAACACACCATTGTAAAGCAATTATACTCCAATAAAGACGTTAAAAAAACAATAGAATAATTTAAAATATCTGTATTTTTAAAACAAAACTGAAAGGAAACAGCAAGCTAGGGAAGATATCTACAAAATACGATGGAATGGCTTATTATGCAGTGTTACTTATGCAAGATAAGAGATAAGTTCTCACCAAAAATTTTTATGTGAAAAATAACAATTTAAATTGCTGGGTGAGAATCCACCTGTCATCTCCCTCAATGAGCAGAGAACTTATGCCTGTGAGTTCTGGAAAATGTCTAATATGACATTTGAAGGAAAGGCAGGGTGACTTCCACTTGTGCTCATTTTGCTACCTTAAACTGAAATATGCAAAACACACCAATTTCCTGGAATCCACAAACTAAGTAAGTGCATCCTAGCCTATCATTTTAGTAAAAATTGGGAAAATATATTTTAACATTAAAACAAATTCTTCTCTATTCTGGAATATGAAACAAAATTGTTATAAATTTGAAAGTCTAAAAGCTATGACGTTAAAGTTCCTTGGCTGATTCCTATTTGACCCTTGGGCCTAGTACATTTGTATTATCCTTTGCTTTGAGGGTATTTAGTTGTAAAATTTTAAGAACAGCTACATCGAAATATTTTTCTTTACTGACACACTTGGAGACTGCTTAGTTTCATAAAAGTCCATCTTCTTCTCCCTTGAATAAGTGTCATGGTTTGATATAGTATATTGCTAAAAATATGAAAGTGAAATATTGCATACTTCTTCAGTACCATGTTTGCAAAAGGATAAGACAGTCTTAACTTCCTGGAAACTAAATGGAATGACAAATATATTTCCACTTCTTTTCCATTGAAGTTTGAAAGACTGGAGAAAATAGCAGTATCTTTGAAAACTAAATCTACAACTTCAAATTTTTTATGAAATTTAGAGCTCTAGAAATAGTTTCCCATGTTATTGTGTGGCATATAACTTTGTATTCTATTAACCGATAAAGGGATAGTTTACTGTTGTCCCAAAAAAGTCAATGGATTTCTTGGCAAAATAGCTTAATTCTCCTTTCCTGGTCAAATTTATCTTCGGGTAACTATATTTTACCTGTCCTAAATCTGAGACACTATGCTTTCAGTTAGATTTGATGTTTCTCCTGGGTGATGAAATCTTTCTGGTGCCATGTCGTTCATTGTAGAGCAGATGCTACACTTCACCCTGGAGTATAACATAGTTGAAAGTGTAGTGATTACTACGTATCTACTTAACAACCCTTACGCAATCATTTGAAATAAAAGATACCATTCAAACAAAGAATGTTTAGTCAAATGAAATAAATGGTACATCAAAAAAAGTCAATGATAACAATGTGAAGTTTAATTAGTCCTTTTTTCGTACCATCACCTTTAGTCATTTATTTACTTATTGAACACCTATTATGTGCAGCACATTGGCATTAAATTAAAAATAAAATTGTGCATAATCATCTTCCAAAATTTATAATCTAATAAGAAAAAGCAACATATTCAACATAATTCTAAAGCAAAATAAGATATAAGGTAAGTAAATTTCTATTCTATAAGAGAATGTAAGGTTTTAAGTGAAGAGAGAAAAGGACAATCCACTTTCACACAGAACAGTATTACCTAACATTCTTTGACTGCTGTGTGAATTTCCTGATCTCTCCCTAGCGATTTTGTAGTCTCTAGTTTCAATTTTTTTGCATGTTATATGATAAAGTAGGAGTTTAAATAAATATTTAAAATTTGCATGTCAGAAATATTCACAATATAGAAAAAAATCCTTGTTAGGGGTTGAATTGTGTTCCCCCAAAATTCATATGCTAAACTCCAGTACCTCAGAAATAGGGTCATTGAAGACGTAATGAGTTAAGATGAGGCCACACTGGAATAGGGTGGGGCCCTAATCAAATTACTGGGTTTTTTTTTTAATAAAAAGTGGAAATTTGGAAACACACAAGCACACAGTAAACATGACATGTAAATATGAAGGCAGAGATCAAGGTGATGCACCCACCAGATAAGGAACACCAAAGACTGACAGCAAACCATCAGAAGCTGGGACAGAGACACAGAACAGATTCTCCTTTACAGCTCTCAGAAGGAACCAACCCTGAGGAAACATTGATCTCAGACTTCTAGCCTCCAGAACTGTGAGAACATAAATTTCTGTTATGCTACCCACCTTGTGTACCTTGTTAAGGCAGCCCTAAAAAACTTTTACAATTCCTAAAATATTTATGATATAAGAATACAGATTTTGATATGTTGCATTTATAAATGATGTAGTGAAACATTATTTTAATTATAAAACAAAAGAAATTATTTGCTGATATATAAATGTCAACATAGGATATTTTATATATATTTTATCATGTTTGTTATTAGAAGTTAAAATGTATATGAAGTGTATATTAAAATTTAGGTTGAGGGCTTCCCTGGTGGTACAATGGTTGAGAGTCCGCCTGCCGATGTAGGGGTCACGGGTTTGTGCCCCGGTCCGGGAAGATCCCACATGCAGCAGAGTGGCTAGGCCCGTGAGCCATGGCCGCTGCCGCTGAGCCTGCGCGTCCGGAGCCTGTGCTCCGCAACAGGAGAGGCCACAACAGTGAGAGGCCCGTGTACCGAAAAAAAAAAAAAAAAAAAAATATATATATATATATATATATATATATATATATAGTAATTAAGATTTTGTGGTATTGACATAGAATGGATAAATGGGTTGATGGGACAAAGTGAAAATTATTGTCTCAGATTTTTAATTTTACCAGACACCTATAAGACCCTTTCAATATATCGCTATAGGTCTTCTATTTATTTTTCTGGAAAGTTTTTTTTTTGTATTATAGTATTAAATATTAATTGGGTTCCATTGCTTTATCTTTTTCAGACTCAGGTTGTTAGATATTTATTTTGTCTGTCTTCTTTTCAATTACTTTCTGTCTTATTTTAACTCATTCCCATTTGCTTGGTTATTTTCTTGCTTTTCTTCAATGCCCCTTACTAAATTATTATCTTAATCCATATCCCCTTTGAACATTTTGTAATTTAGTCTTTATTTTTGAAAAGGGTTTTATCTTTTTATTTCTGAATTCAATCAACTCTCTTTTTTTTTTCCTTTTGTCCATTTCCATTCTTATGGTTTTTATTTCTGATTAAATATTTTTCCATTCGTTTGTTTTATGTATCCCCAAATGTTGGTTTGAAGAGATTTGATTCAGTTTGGAGTGGTTGGTAGAGGTTTCTTTTTTCATATTTAATTTTATAGGAAATGAAAAGTTTTTATTTTCTGTTTTTTTCTTGGTAGAAGCTTGGTATAGATAAATGTTGCCTGTGTCTATGCATTTCATGAATAGGATTAAAATTTGGGGATGAAAGAAAAGCATTCTAATTTGGGACCCCTTCTGTGAGTGCAATTAAATGCAGTTTTTTTAATGAACAACTTTTCGGGAGTTTGCTAGGGAAATAACTTGGTTTCTTTTCCTTTTCAAGATCTTAAATTTTTTTCTCTTGCTTCCTTTTCCTTTTACCATTCAGTCTCCAAATGCACTTCTGTCTTCCTTTTTACCATTTTTTCTCCATGAAATGTTGCTTTACTTATATTGCTCCCCCAAGTCCCCTATTTTAAGTCCTTTCCAATAGTCAGCACTTTGATCTACAAAATTCTTTATCACCCCTTTCATACTTGTGGTGGACTTCTTCTTGAAGGGGGTGATTTTAGCTTAATCCTCCCTTGCCTTTCCTATGCAAAGGCTTCAGCAGCAGATCAAGAAAAAGCTTGGCTAGAAATTATTTATATTCATAGTTAAAGAGAATATTCTCTGTCTTCTACTCATGATGGAGGTATGGGAAGGTATGAATTTATTTTTTTCTTATTGATTTCTAGGGTTTAGAGGAAGATTAGTGAAAGATTCAGATTTAGTCAGCCACCATTCACTATTACCTTGACTACCAATGTTGATTTTTTTACAAGTAAGCAATATTCCTAATTGGAGAATACATCACTTATGAGTTGTATTTGGTTGCTAACAGCAGAAACTAAGAATAATAGTCGCTTTAAGAAGATAGGAGTTTATTTTTGCGCTTAGGGAAGTCTGAAGACAAGCAGTTCACTCTGACTATTGTATAATGTCACTGTTACCCCCAGCATCCTTCACTTTTTTCTGCATATCCATTGTTAGCGCATATGGCTTCTGTTCTCAAGGATGCTTCAATGTTGCAAGATACTGAAGACTCAGCTATCACTTCTGTGTTCCAAACAGAAACAAGGAGAAAGAATGAAAGGGAAAATGAGGGCATTCTCTCCCTTTAAATGAGTGCTCTCAAAATCTGCCCAGTTACTCCTGTTTATGTCTCATTAGTCACCCCTACCTGCAGGAGACATAAGAAAATGTAGAGCTTCATTAGGCACCCTTCTAAGCCCAATAAAATCACTGTTCTCTCAAAAAGAAAAAGGGAAAATGGGTACCTGATAGGTGCTTAAAGTTGCTGCTACAGGAAACAAAGTCTTTGGATAATATGGGTGGCTTGGTTTTTCTCCATGCCTAATATATTTCTATTTCTAGGCATCCATTACCTTAAATGATTATATATTTGAAATGAATAATAGGATATATTTAGTTCACCTCATTTTAAATCTGTACATGCATTAACCATATTTTATACTAATATGTGTTAGCTCAACTTTATAATCTAAATGTATTAATTTATAAAATGTGGCAAGTTAAAAAAAAACATAAATTTGAACAATTGCTTTAGCCAGAGGAGTCAAATGATTGTAAATTTTTCTATTATGCATGCATTTGGATACTCTTCTATATTAAATAACTATATTTTAAATCTAATTGCTCTATTAATAGTTTTAATATATGTTTTTCTACTTGAATCATTCAGTATTTTACCACTGACTAAAATTTCTGGTTAGCACTATAACTGTCGTTCAGTTGCTAGCTACAGAGTTAGAAATTTATTTATTTGATTAAAACTGAACTTTTACTACTCTGAAGAGCTTATGGCAGTGAATGGCTAATTTGAACTTTGAAATATTTAGTATTACAAAGGCAAAAAGTGGTGAGGCAATAAATAGAGTGTAGAAATGGGAGTAGAACGCAGACAGTGACAACCTCAAGTCCAGGTAACGCTCTAGGCAGTGTTCTTTTTCTAAGAGTGATGAGTTAGGGAAAGAAAAATGTTTCCTCATTTTCCCCCTTAATGGCTGCATTAGTAATTTACCAGGGGTAAAATTACCTCTTCCCAGAGTTTATTTTTCAGATTCCCAAATTATTTCATATATCTTCCAAGCTTTCTCTCACCCTATCTCACAAAAACACATATCTGTGCATTTATACAAAAGGAGCATATAATTTTAGATGGATCTTGAAGCTTATCCTGAAGTCCCAAAGTTGAGAACCAGTGACTTAAAAAAGTTGAGTTTGTCAACCAGATAGAAGGGGGAGGGAGAATATTATTCCAGGCAGATAAGCAATAGTTTCAAGTTGCCATAGCTTCAAGTTGCAGTATTTGGACACTGCCAATAATTCTATATTTATTTCAAAATAAAAGGTCTTGTAGGAGGATTGTGAGGATAAAAGAGGGGATAAAAGATTGTTGACAGATGAACCCATGCTGCATTTTGAACTGCATATAGTTATTTATTTTAGCAATGGACAGGGTTGCTGATGAATTTCCAAAGTGCTGTACTATAATACACTTACTTTATTGTCCTACTATCAGCTAGTTTACCATCCTTTCTGTGCCTTACTTCTGCCTGTGATCAGGAAGTTCTTCTGTCTGGGATCTCTTTTCTATGAGTTAACTCTTTCAATACCCTTTATTCCTGGACATTCACACAATCTATGTTTCTTATTGGCTACCCATGATGCAGATCGACACTGGAGTCAAGTACCAAACAACACAAGCCCAGTCCTAACCCTCATGCAGGCTACCTTCCCTTAAGGAGAGGAAGTCATAAAATGACTGATTTAATAATTTATTATTTAGAGTCATAATGAATGCCATAAAGAGAAAGGACAAGTCGGCATTAGTCCACTCAAGCAGCCATAACAAAACACCATAGATTAGGTGGCTTAAACAACAGAAATTTATTTTCTCACAGTTCTGGAGGCTAGAAGTCCCAGATCAAGTTTTAACAGTGTGGGTTCCTGGTAAGAACTCTTCTTCTGGCTTGCAGATGGCCACCTTCTCACTATGGCCTCCCATGGCCTTTCCCCAGTACATTATTAAGGAAAGAGAGAGAGGGGGGTCAGCAGGGGAGAGAGAGAGGACATGTGAGCTCTCTCTTTGGTGTCTCTTCTTATATGGATTCATCCTATGGGATCAAGGCCCCATTCCATGACCTCAGTAAACCTTGAATTACTTCCTTAGAGGTTCCATCTCCAAATACAGCCACATTGTGGGGTAGGGCTTCAACATATGAATTTTGGGGAGACATAGGCATTCAGTCCATAACAAGGTCTAATTAGAGCATTTAACTAGGCACCTGACTGAATCTGGATTATTAGGGATTGTTGCAAGAAAGTAACAGTTGAGCTCTGAAAATTAATTTATTAAAAAGTAAGAGAAGGGAAATCATATAGACAAAGAGATCAGCAGATATGAAAGGCCCTGGAGAAGGAAGTAGCATGCCATATGCAGGGAAACGAAGCAAAGGCAGTGTTATAGGGATGAGTGTGATAAATCATGGTAGGAGATAAAGCTGGAGAAGTATAGGCAAGGGCCAGAATTTATGCGGCCTTGTAGGCCAAGTTAACAAGTGGGCAGACATTAAACAATTTTTTAAGCATAGGAATGGCGTGATTAGATAAGCTTTTTACAAGGGAAATTGCTCTGACTGCAGTACAAAGAACCAGTTAAAGAGAATCAAGAATGTTAGTCATAAGGGTGTGGCACTATTCCAGGTGAGATATCATGGTCGCTCAGGATAAAGTAGTAACTCTGGAAATGGAGAGAGGTAGATTGAATTGGATATATTTTAGATGTGGAATTGAAATAAAATGGTGATTCATTAGCTAAGGAAGGCGATAAAGAGGAAGGAGCCAAAGCTGGCTCAGGTTTCTGGTGGAATTTGGAACCATTCACTACCGTGGAGAAAAATAAACATTTTTGGTGGAGAGAGAATCATGTTTCTATTTAAGACATGTGAAACCTTAGGTGGCTATGATACATCCAGTTAGATAAATGTACCACAGGTCATTTTAGAAAGCTCTGAGATATAGATTTTAAATTTGAGAATTATCAGCCATAAGGGATAAATGAAGCCATTAGTTCTAGCTGAGCTCTCTAAGGGAAAGAATATAGAAAAAAAGAATAAAAGCTTAACACAGAGCCTTGAAAAAAGCCAAGATTTAAAGTTCAATGAAAGCTAAGGACACTTAGAAGGAGTTGTCAGAGAGAGATGAGGAAAAGCCAAGGGACATGTGTATTTCAAAGGAGGAGGAAGTAATGGGGACAACTGCTAAGAATCAAAAAAGATTAGATCCAAAATCTGACAAACGCATTTAGCCAAACAGAGTGAATGAGAGCCATTTCAGTGAAACACAAGTGGCTGGAGCCAAACTGGAATGGGTGGAATTCTTCACGATTTTAGGTGGGACACAACAGATCACGGACAGAACAGTAACACGAGGGACCTCCTGACACTAACTTGGATGCATACCTGGAAGCTCTTACAGCTGTTTAAATAAATAAATAAATAAGAAAGGATGATTTGAAACTTAGAACACCAAAATTTAATTAATTAGAAATTTTAAAAAAACACTGACTTCCATTTTTTCCTGGTGCTGTACAGATTTATGGGCCTATTTCAAGGTTTATGCATTGTTTGTTTGCCTATCTAAACAAAACATCTGAAATTAAAATGTTATGTACTTAACAGGGGCATGCAAGCACAATTCCAAATGACTTTTATTCTCCCAAGAATGAAACTCAATTTGGCCAGAGAAAAAGAAAACTTGTATTGAAAACAAATAGATAAAACTTTTTAAAAACATTTTTTTAAAAACCACTGTGTATTGTAGTACTAAAAGGAGTAACGAGAAATAAATATAAATTGCTTTACAATAAATATATATTATTTTATGGATCCTCACAGAGTATTTTCAAAATAAGATTTTGGTGGTAACAGAACATGTAATAATTTGAGTCTTCTTAGCACATATGTGCTGAGGTCTATAACAGACAGATGAAGAGAATTTCTGGGAAATAAGCGTCCTAGAGATTTGGATGGAAGTATCCAGGAAATAAAATGCCCACCACTAGAAGAGGAGGTAATTAATACATAGCAAATTCAAAGGATTTTAGTAAGGTGACATGTTCTAATAGAATTCTGGAAGACTAGTTTACTAGAACAGTCCACTGTGATGTATGAGAGCAGTTTTGAACACCAAGGTCGATCCACAACACTTCATTATTCAATTTTCCCCAAACTCATATTAGCCTGTGAAACAGTATTTTGTGGCAGGACACAAAGAGTTGTTCAATTTCCACTGAGAAAAATACAAAAGGAAATAAATAGGTACAAGAAAACGTATAGTCAGAATTCTCTGTTAAATGAATCACTGTATATGTCCCACAACGTCTGTGAGTAAATCAAGCCCTAGTCATAAGAAAGAGATAATAAGAATCATTGTGGGATCCATTTCTTTGAAGATTTGAAGGAAAAGGGAGAACATATTCTATGAGAAGAATGAAATATAGTCTTACAGACAAGAAGTTACTTGTGTGATTTTGACTCACACTGAGTTTCACTACGTTGAGGCATAGGAGAAAATGGGAGGAAGAAAAATAGCTTTGCCGAAGAACACTGAGAGAAATAGTTACGCTCTAGTGGAAAATTTTCTGAATAATGTCTCATGTATCCAGACTCTCTGCACAGTTCTCAATGTTTACATGCTCGGTGCCAATGGACAACTTTCACAATGTCTATAAACTACTCTTATTCCAGATCCAAGCATCTCCCTGCTGTGGGATAACGAGTAAGCAAATAATACAAGCTGTCAAATAGCACCTTTAAGCCAGATTCCACACACAGAGTAGCATGCATCTGTGTGCTGATGGATCCATGTGCACAGCACCCCATTTTCCAATAGTCGGACTTCAATTTAAAAAGGAGGATTGGGGAAATAAAATCTGTTTGGCGTAAATAAAATACAACTTTTCTCAAGCTCATGAGGAAAACTCAAGTGCCAATTAATTATCGATGGAAGAGGAAACCTGAAGTAAAGATACCATGTATGTTAAGTATATTTGTCCCTTGGGTAGCCGGAGGACAGGGAAGGAGCACAGGTTCAGTAGGGAAGACAATGACAAATAAAGACTGTGAGCTCCATTCCACAGACATTTATTTAAATACATAGTTTTTGGAAATGTAGGCATGCAACAAAAAACAAAGATGTAAGCGAAATACAGAACAGTGTCACCCATAATGCTGACACAGAATGGCAGCAGGGAGAAAACAATAATTGAAATACTTTCTTCTGAGAGGCTTTGAACTCAGTCATTGTATATCATTTGACCATATTACATTCTTAAAGGATAAACAAATAAAAAACATTGGCATATTTCAAGAGTGGGACCTGGTGTGTCTCTTAACTCTGGATGTACAATTCTGAATTCTACATTAATAGGCAATATGTCTCACCAGATCTTAAAAATACCTTAGAAATGTATCAACAAATGATATAAGTTCATCACTACGTTGACATCACTAAAACAGTATCTGCCAAACCTGAGGACGCCTTCCTGCTTTGCTGATAACTGTTCTCAGATTCTTTGAATTGAACTGAAGTGGGAATGTCAGGATAACACTCCCAGACATGGGGCAATAGGTGTCACTAGCCACTAGTCCATGCACTGTCCCAACAGTATCCAGCCTGCTTTAGTCCTGTCGCTTAAGGTGGGGAATAACCCTTAGCAAGAAATGTCTTGAGCCTCAAAGCAGCCTGGCCTACACATATGTTGAGTCAATAACACGGAGGTTACCCACAGCTGCCCAACAGGATATTTATCAGCTAGACCAGAAAACACCAATGAAAGGGAGGAGGACTGGGACAGTTTTTATTCCTCATGCTGGTCAGAAGTGATACATTTGATGAAGTAGAACGAATCTTTCTTTTCCTTTATTTAGGATAAAAAGGACCAATCTCTCCCTAATCTATTTATCTTTACCTATATATCTAAACATATAAAGAGCAAGTAAGCAGGATTATTTTAATCACAGATTAGAGGGCATTTCTCATACCCCTCAGAGTAGCCATGCAGCCTACATTTCAGGAAAAAATCCAGGGGGTGGGGGAAAGGACAGAGAGACTGTGGTTGGTGTTGCATTTTTGCGATTTGTATTCTTTTTTTTTATAAGAAGGAAAAACAGTGAAATATCTTGTCCTGAAATTCTCAGCACTCATTTGAAGAATGATCCAGAATAACATCTCTGGCCTCAGAGAAGCTGTAAACTGTGATTGTCCACTTTCAAGTCACTTAGAAGCAATAATAGACAAGATTAACACAAGAAATAAACTAATAAAAGAGAACACCTTAGAAAGGCTTTAGCATATTGCATTATATGCTAAACATGCCATGCGAGAGGGAATTTAAATGAGGAGATAATCACTAGCATCTGCCCCCATTCTTTCCTATATCCCTCCTGCTGAGATGAAAGCCATCTTTTCTCCTTACTATGGAGAGGATAATTCTATCTTCTAATCAATAATAAAAATGGCTCCAGTCTCTCCCATTTAAAAAATACCTCTCCAATTTGAAAACCCCTTCAATCCCTCCTTAATAAAACTTCTTGAAAAAAAATGTTTACACTCAGTTTCCACTTTCTTATAAACTGTTTACTTCTCAAGCCACAGACATGAAACTATTGGTTGAAAAATGAATTATATGTGGTTAGTTAAAGTGTAAAGTGTAGACATCTCATCTCTCTGATAGTTGAACATCCCTTAGGGTCTGCTCTGTTGATCTCCTCCCTGGGTGGGCTACTCCATGGCTTCTGTGATCACTGTCAGGCCGATGACTTCAAGATTTGGATCATCAGTACATTTTTCTCTCTTGAGCTTTGTATACACATTTGAAGACTGAACTGTTCTCTTTCTAACTATATCTTTGAATTTCCCATTCGTGCATAAAATTGAATATATTAAAAACTAAAATTATCTTATCATTCTCCCTTACCACCATAAACCTTATACCCTATCAGTCAACAAACTCCATTCACTTCCTTTCTATTTCTCTTCAACATATAGGTATTACTCTAGGTTATTATTTAGATATACCAAGTTTATTGCAACACTCTCCTTATTTATCTTTTTAAAGCCATTCTTATTCCCTCCAATTTCCAACATACAAGATAATCTTTTTGAAAAATTAAAAATGAATAATAAATCTGCTTGTTTCTAAATATTTCAAGGACTCCTCATTATCCACAGGATAAAATATGATTTTCTTAACAGGGCCGACATGGTCCTTTGTGCTGTGACCTCTGATTAATTCTCCCACTTCATTTCTTGATACTTTCTTCTCCCATGCAATTCAGTCAGATTCATCTTCCTTCAATCCTCTAAAGGCACTGGACTTTGGCACAGACCATCTGTTCCCTCCAGCTTAGTAGACTCTTTCCCTTCTTCACCTGTCATCAATCATGTAACTCATACAGTTTCTCTGAGGATACCCTTTCATGTTAGAAGTCTTCCTTTGAATTCATACCACTGAGAATTCCTCCCTCAAGAGGCCCTCCCATGCTCTATTAGACTCTTGATTACCTTTGTCTTAGCTCTCATTAGCTGTGTCTCCCATTAAGCTTAATGGGGTCAGAGATGATGTCTACCTTAAAACACTTAGTCTCTCCATGGTCAAGTACAATGCCTGACATACAGTAGGTGCTTAATAAATGTGATCAGATATTCATCTAACAAAAAGCTCTTGACAAGAATTTCAGTGCAGGTGGACATTTCAGGAAATAATGTGTATGAAAGAGTTCTCTATCTAACCCTTTAAAGACTGGCCAAATTTAGCAATCCACTTATATCGATTGTATGGCAAGGCAAAAATTTGATGAAACCTTACCAACTGAGGCCAAGTAAGAAAAAAATCAATCAGAACTGAGTGGGGGAAAAAATGCGGCATGATGTTAACTGGATATAATTTTATTAATTTTAAGTAAGATATTCAAACTAGACTAATAAACTCCTACAGAGGTGCTAAGGAACTCAGTCTAAAAAATAGAAATGCTTTTCAAGCTAGCATGTAAATTGTAAGCACGTGGGTGTTTCTGAAAGTGTCTCAAAATCACCCATTTACTTAAGTATTTTAAGCACTCCTCCTGCAATTTAGCTCCAGCTGCAATTTAGAATAATTTAAGGGAAAGATTTGCTAAGTAAAAATAATTTTCAATCAGTCCCCTTTTCCAAATTATAAACTTAAATTGATAATATTAGCTGTCCTAACTAATGAGATTTCAATGCCTTTGAAATTGGAAAATAAAGTCATCAGTCCTGGGTCATGTATAGTCCTAAAAGGTAAACACACGATTTTTAAAAAGTATTATCCCACAGCTATGGGGAAATAGAAAATGTCCTTAACACAGGCAAAGGATAGCTTTTTAAAAGCTGCCGGAGACACATAACTTGTGAGTCATCCCTTTAATCCAGCTGCTTGAATCAAGAGACAGCGCTAGTCATGGACCACAGCTGGACCAACTCTGAGAACAGTCACGAGCCCCTGGCTAAGGATGTCACTGAGCAGTGATTCCCAAGGCAGAGCATGTGTGCAGAGAAAAGAGAGGGAACAGGCAGGCTGGCCCCCTGCAGGGAACATTTTCGAACAGCATAAATCAAAGTTTACTCAGTTTATTTTGACAATGAAGTGCCTTCTTTATATTTGAGGGGTGGGTTCTGATTTTTGCGAGGTCAAGTTAGTTATATCACATAATACAGCATGAGGTTTCCCTAGAGAAGTTTCTTTTTTAATATAGTTTCATCATTTTAATTTTCACACTGCATTTCTAAGACAAATGGACACAGATGCATGCAAATATTCTGCATCAAAAGATGAAGCATTAAAAATATGATATATTTTGCTATATTTATTCTTGTATTTATCACAACCATTTCACAGAGAAAACTGATCCTGACTCCATTTTGAGGTTTAAGGATTCAGGAAATTGTATCATTTTCATCCCTACATCTTTTATAGAATTATGTCTAAAAAACACCAAACTGATGAGGAAACATTTTGTGTTTAAAGATCTTCAGAAAAAGAGATCCACAAACCTCTTTCAATAAGGCAGTCCTGAAAAAATACCTAAAAACTTTTGCCCGAGGAAACTATTTTCTATAATAACATGAATTCCTCAGATGGCAGCAAAAGCCCATTTCCTGCTGTTAGCTCTCAATAGGAAGGAGATGAATAATTTTTCTTCATATCTCTGAACAATGTTTAAATTATTCCCCAATCTCTGTTTCACACTAAATAATTCCTCACTCTGAGCGCTTCTTCATGGGTATTACTTGAAATTATCATTGTTGATCTCTTTTGCACTCACTTCAGAGTCTCTTTATGAGTTATAGAAACCTACACTCCAAAATTTAATAAGAGTAAAACTCAGATTTCACATTTTTCATAGTCTTATTTGTAGATTCCAATCTTCTAGTTTAAAAAAAAAAAAAAAGGAAAGAAAGAAAGAAGGTAGCAATAATACATCCTGGAGCATATTTTCTAAGGCTGCCCGTTTGTTGTTGCCTTCATCTCCGCCCGTCACCCTTCGCCACCTCCGCCCTTCCTTTCCAGAAAAGGGCAATGTTTTAGACACTGGAATCTCTAAGCTCTATGAATATCACTATGGAATAGGGCCCCATGAGACTATTTAAATAAAATGAGAGCACCAAAGCCCTTTGTTAAGTTAGAACAGGATTCTGTTGTAAAGAACAATACTGATTTCTCTAGTGGACAGAGGGGAACAGTTTTAATTGGATTAGTAATGTGACCCTTGGGTCCCATAGAGATTTATAATGCTTAGTTAGATAAAGGTTTACCTAACTCAAAGGATTTGCTAAAGAGATGTGATTTCTTTTTTACATTCCCTAGAATAAAATGGGTAGTTAGAGCAGTGTATCTTAGTCACATTGTAGGCTATGGGACTTGTATTTTACTGTTTGATCAGGAGCCCCTTCAGACCTGCAGAAAATGAGCTATGCGTTTTCAGTGTGAACTTATTAATAGTTAGACTCAAATAATCACCCAAGAGCCTTGTTACTTGCTGGATTTGATAACAATGTTATGTCAGTTAGTATAGTGTATTTCTTCTAACATTGAAAACACTATTCTCCTTAGTGGCAGACACTATATTGCATGAATGAGTGTATTGCATGGAGACCTCTGGAAAGAGATGGCCTAGGTTGGAATCTTGTGTCCTTCATGCACTAGCTCTGTATCTTTGGACTAGCTAAGCTCATATGTCTCACTTTCTCATATGTAAAGTGGAGATATATTATCAATACTTTTTCAAATGGTTGCTGACAAAGATTAGATGAATTAATAATCATTTGGCTAGTTCCTAGAACATAGTAAGTACTCACTAAATTATAAATACTATCATCATCGTTTAAATTTGTGACTTTTTTCCTTTATGCCAAACCTGACCCTTGCTCTTACTCTACCCTAGTAGTGATAATCAGTTTAAGTATGGTTAAAAGCTCAGTTACATGCAAAAAAGTGAAGAAAGCACTCAAAACCAGGTAGTTAGAGAGAATATGACTATCAAATCCAAAAACATTTGAGAACATAATTTCCTCTAAAAATGCTAAACAGACAAAATCTTCATTTGAAAAATAACTTTATGAAACCTTTAGACCTAAATTTGAGACTAGGCACTAAAATCTCTTAGAGGGAGAAAGATGAATGGAGAGACGTAGGAATGAACAGGGACAAATCTCCTCTGTCTGGTGTCTGTGTTCCCTTCTCAACTCCTAGAGAAAATACTAGGTCTGCTTTTTTTTTTTTTTTTTTATAAATTTGAAATCCAGAGTGAGGAGCTCACACAGGTGCATGTAGTCTTGAAAATGAACACAGGAAATAAAGAAGTAACACAGACCCAGATTACTCTGTTCTTCACCATCTAGACAGGCTTAGGAGTTAGTGCAATAGTTTTTCACATGCAAATACTCCTGAGGGTAAAGCTTATCATTCTTTCCTGTGTTATTTTGACTGACTTTATTCATATAGCAATTTGGCATTTAGCTGAATATGTATGAAAGGTAATTTTAATACGAGGGAGGAGAGGAGTTAATATGTTTTTATTGAGCTCATACTGTAAGGGATGCATTAGCTAGACAATGCAAAGGATAATAGATGAGTACATTTATGCCATCAAGGAATAAGTATTACTTTTAATAATACAGAAAAATTGAGTATGTATAAAAACATATAAAATGCAAAGAAAAAGTATAATGTGTTATAGGAGACATACAGAGTGCTTTGGGTGGCCAGCAGAAGGGCAGTAATGGCATACAAGGTAGGATCAATAAAAGCTTTACTTCCTGGTTGGAGGGGAAACACAAAAAGAAAAAAGATTTATGGTTCATTCTGGCTTCATATCAGAAATCGCAACTGATCACCCACAGATATACTTATTTGGCTAGCACGGTATTTTAAATGTTTAAGATATATTGCAATATGTTTTAAACTGTGAATTCTCATATAAAATTCCTGTATCTAGATTCTCTTTAAAATTTGGAAGATCGGGAAAGACTGGCCTTCAAAATCTAGAGCGTCTGCCGATGGGAGGCTGCTGAGAGCCCAGGGCATGTGCTCTGCAGATCATGTGAGTCCAGATCCTGCCACCTACCACATGCACTGAGGAGACCTGCCTGAATCCTCTGAGTCTTTAAAGTCAAGGTTTTTGTTGCACACGGTATTTAATATCCTTCTTTTCCCTACACCTAATTTTATAAACTAGGGGCAACCTGTGTTAAATGTTTTAAGGGAAGGCAAGACTATTGCATATGCAACTATTATAGAATAAGTAAATACACAGTAGACAACTATAAAAGTTGAAACATTTCAAGGAAAAAATATTATTTAAATGTTATTCAAGGTGAACTTAGAAGAAATAGGTACATTTACTGACTGGGAAAGTGATGAGAGTGAAGCATTCCAGGTGTAAGTAAAGGAATGAAGCACAAATATTTGGGTCAATTTTAAGGAACACATGTTGTCCTCCTTAAGTATACTTGGGATCTATTTCAGGGAACAGTAGGAATCTTGGATTCCATGTGGCTCTCTACTCCCAGCTCCAGTGCAATGTGATTATCCACCATAGCTCTTTGCCAGAGGGGTTGCAGGGGCCAGAAAATGGGAGCCACATGATGGATCAAGGACATAAAGTCTATTGTAATCTGGGTGAAGAGTGAAATCAGGCTCAAGACTTTCATCCTCTGGTCCTGAGGAGGAAATGGAGACCAGCACCCAAGAGTCCACGGGCAAAAATTATAAACATGAAGATACTGGAGAAATTATTCCTTAGAGACAGACCCTCAAGAGGAAGGGCCAAACGTGCTTTGCAGATCTAACTGGGAGCACCTCAAGGTCTCTGGAGGCCCACAGAGAGCCACATGGGGGTTGGTGCTGTGACTGTGGGCTAAGCATTCTCTACGCTTAAAGCTGGAAGCCTGCCTATCACTGCAGCTAAGAAGGCCAGGGTATAGAGCGCCTTCCTTTGGGGCTTCTGTACAGCCAGCCCTCAGAATGGGGGTCTGCTCACCCTCTCCACTCTCAAGATTGTCATTACTAAGAGAACCAGGCTGTTCTTGAGCCACAAAGTAAGTAATAAATGGGGAAAAAAACCACACACAACAAACAAACAAACAAATAAAAAAACATGTTGGGAAACCCATCAAGCCAGAGAGAAAAAAGAATACCAGATCAAGCTCTAATTAATGAAAAACAATTACTGAAAGGGTGGTTGGCGATTTGGATAAAACACTAATGAACATTTACAAAAATTTCATTATAGCACACATAAACAATAGTCAAAAGAAAAAATGCTGTTTGGAGGAAGTAAAAATGATTATCAAATTTAAAAATATACCAGTTGATACAAGGAGATGACAATTACCCTTGAGGATCTAACTAGTAGCCTATAAGACCCATGGCATGCAAATCTCACAGCACAGCAAAAATACAAAAAGGTGGAAACCAGGTGAAGACAAGAGAGTTGAAAGGCTGGGCTGGGAGACACTACATGTAGATAATAAGAATTCTAAAAGGAGAAGAACAGAATTAGAGAGAGACAAGAATTGAAAAACAAATTATTAAAAATCCTATTCACTGAAAAAATACTTGAGTCTATAGCTTGAAACACAATACCCAGAGAAATCATGTTAAAATCTCATCTATTATCTATTTCTCTAATTTAAATAATGCAGAAACTGCTCTATGTATAACTGATTTTATTAACTGTTACTCAAAATATCTGTACTTCTTTACTGTTATAAGCAATCTGCTTCTGAAAGTATGTATTAAACTTACCCACTTTTATAAGTTTATTTTTAGATCTTTTTGTGCTTCTGATCATCTTTGCTCTATATACTTAGTTGCTATGTTGTTGGTGAGAAGTTTAAAGTTATTGATTTTTCTTCATAACATTGCATGCTGCTCATTTTTTTTCCTCTTTGGTACTTTCCTCCTTAAGTTAACATTAACTGATTACAATACTGTCATTCCTATTGGTTCCTTCACTTCCGTCTTCCTTCCTTATTCCTTTCTTTCTTTCTCTTTTTTCTTTTCTCCCACTTTCTGGCACATCATTATCAATATCCTTTTAATAGTGTGACGTATATGTATAATTTCTTACATATAGATAGAGGTGTGCAAGTTAAATTTACATCATTTACAGAATATTTTTATTCAATTATACATACTAAATTATCTTAAGCTAGGATCTATCTGGGCTTTTTGGTGTACTCTATATTATATTCGTGTCTATTATTTGCTAATATACCATACCATTCGGAGTGCTATGGCCTAATAATACATTTTAGTTGTTGTTAAGTCAAATTCTCCCTAAATACTTTTCTTTTTAAACTTTTTTCTTATAACTTTAAGATATTTTCTGTTATATGAGATTTAAGATAATTTAATGTTTCTTAAAATTCCATTAAATTTACTTACAAATTTGGGAAGAATTGATATTTTTATATTAGCCTATTCACCCAGGACCAATTTTTTTAAATGTGGTTTTGTGCAATTTAATACTTCTTTCCTCCCAATTTTTTTGTTGTGGTAAAATATATATAAAATTTGTCATTTTAACATTTCTAAGTGTACAGTAGCATCAAACACATTCATAGTATTGTGCAGCCAGCACCACCATCCATATCCATAACTCTTTTCAACATACAAAACTGAAATTCTATACCCACTAGCAATAATTTCTCATCCACCCCTACCCCTAGCCTGTGGCAATGACCATTCTGCTTTTTTATTGAAGTATAATTGACCTATAACACTATATTTGTTTCAGGTGTACAACATTTCTATACATTACAAAATGATTTCCACAATAAATCTGTAACCATAAAAAGTTATTATAATATTACTATGTTCCCCCTGCTGTACATTTCATCACTGTGACACATTTATTTATTAACTGGAAGTTTGTACCTCTTAATCTTCCCCACCTACTTCATTCAGCCCCCTGCCCCAACCCCCTGCTCTCCTCTGACAATGAAAGGTTTGTTCTCGGTATCTATGTGTCTGTTTCTGGTTTTTTTTAAATGTTTGTTCATGTGTTTTGCATTTCAGATTACACATATAAGTGAAATCCTACAGTATCATAGAGTATATCTGACATTTTTCTTAGCATAATACCCTCTAGGTCCATCCATGTTGTTGCAAATAGCAAGATTTAATTCTTTTTTATGGCTAATATTCCACTATATGTATGTGTGTGTGTGTTTATACATCACATCTTCTTAGCTATTCATCTATCGACGAACACTGAGGTTGCTTCCATACCTTAGCTATTATAAATAATGTTGCAATGAACATAAGGGTGCATATATCTTTTCCAATGAGTGTTATTGTTTTCCTTGGAAAATACCCAAAAGTGGAATTACTGGATCATATGGCAGTTCTATTTTTAATTTTTTGAGGGAACTCAATAATATTTTCCATAATGGCTGCCTCAATTTACATTTCTACCAGTAGTGCACAAGGGTTCCCTTCTCGCCACACCCTCACCAACACTTGTTATTTGACATCTTTTTTATAGTAGCCATTCTGACAGGTGTGAGGTGATATCTCATTGTGGTTATGATTTGCATCTCCCTGATGACTAGTGATGTTGAGCATCTAGAATTTAAACATACATCTGAGTGATTGTGAAGACTTGTGCTCTTTTCATTGTTCATTATTTCATTTCTTTAGGAAAGTTGCCACCGCATAACAACAATAACATTATTATTATCAATAATAGCAAACATCACGTGCCAGATATTTTTCTAAATGTTTAAATGTGTTAACCCATCTAATCCTCGCAACAACCCTATAATAAGTGCTAAAATTTCACTGTAGAGATGAGGAAACCAAGACAGAGAGAGTAATTTTTTTCCCCCGCCAAATCTTCAACTAATGAATCGTGGAGCAAAACTGAATGGCAGAAGCAGCTATTTTGTTACATACCAGGAAGGTTGGAAAGATTTCAGAGCAGGAATGATCATGATTCAAGCTTCACAATAGGAATATTAATCTTATGCTGATAACAGATGGTACAGAGGGAGGAAAGACAGGAGGGGAGGCATCATCATCGAGAAAACCTCAGGTCCTTGTCTCTTATGCTCACAACTTGCGAGGAATTCTATTTTCCTTCCTACTGCTTGAGACAAATTCTATGAAATACTGTTAACTCCACTCACAGGAGAAGCCATTTAGTGGGTGGTGCTCTCCATAAGCTGAAAGACTCAGGGGTTCCCCTTGCTGCAGAAAGCAGAATGGCAAGGCCTACCGTCTTCTCAGAGGAAGCCTTGAGGCCTGATAATTGCAGGTCTCAAGGAAATGCCTGGCAGAGCCTCAGCCAAGCTCTGGGGTGAGCCTAAGAAGACCCAGCACTCCGCCTCCCTGGGTTGGCTGGGCGGGGCATTTATTTCCCAACTGCTCCATGAAGTGAAACTTTGATGGCGCAGAAAGATCTGGGTAAGCTTCTTGCTTCAGTCCAATGCAGAGAAGGAGACACATGTAATTTGTACAGCCACAAAACTCATTTACTCTCTAAAATCTTGTGAGTCCTGTTGTTTCCATTTTGGCGAAAGAAATACATTCAAAAATGGCAGTGTTGATGGTCACATTCGATATGGCCCCAAATCAGGATTTGAAGCCAGTTGTTCTGGTTTATGGTCCAAAAATCATTTCCTCATGACATACATATGAGAAAAAGACCATCGAATCAATTTTATGAAGAATCTGACTATAAGAATCCGACTAGGGCTTCCCTGGTGGCCCAGTGGTTGAGAGTCCGCCTGCCGATGCAGGGGACACGGGTTCGTGCCCCGGTCCGGGAAGATCCCACATGCTGCGGAGCGGCTGGGCCCGTGAGCCGTGGCCGCTGAGCCTGCGTGTCCGGAGCCTGTGCTCCGCAACGGGAGAGGCCACACAAGTGAGAGGCCCGCGTACCGCAAAAAAAAAAAAAAAAAGAAGAATCCGACTAAAAGTTCCCCATTCTTTAAAAGACTTTTTTCTATTAAAAAAAGGAAAAAAATCTCTACCTGCTTTCTATCTACTCTGATTGGAATTAAAATGAAATTTAGCTCAGGAATAATTTCCATTTGCCTGCAGGTGAGGAAATGAGGAATTAAAAAGGAAAGAAAAGCTTTAAGGCTGTATAAGTAAGGGAGCAGCAGGCATTCTGGACAGAGGAAACATTAATAAAGGTGTTGGCTCCCTCTGTTTATGAGGGGACAGGGGTTCCTTCAGACCACATGGTGATTTGTACAGAAAACACTTATTGGACAGTTCTTATGTGCCAGGCATTTTTCTGGGTAGAGAGGTTACAGCAGCAAGTGGACAGGATGTAGTCTGCTCCCATCAAAGAGTTTATGTTCCAATGAGAGCTTTGGTAAACCAAAAAATAAGTAAAAAGGTAATTTAAACAAATGATAAAGTCAATGAACAAAAAAGTGTAATAGGCTAGAGAGACACTGAGGCGGCCCTTATGGCCAGTGGATACTGCAAGAAGCAATGCCATGGGGCAGCTGGACAGTGATGGAGTCAAGAACTTGGTACAGACCACCTTTCGTCCCCCTCAAGGGATATTTGACTAACAATGTGTTTGGGCCAAACAGTCTTGTTCCCTTTCACTTGCAGATTCAATGGTCTGTGAGTTCAAGCCCAGGGTGTGACAATGCAGTCATCCTTGGGGTATCAGTGTCAAGAACCAGTGGGATGTGACATTGGTCTGATACCTTTAGGCACCCGCACAGAAAGTTCAAATCTTGATCTCTTGGACAAGTTACCTCTTGGGCAGTCTTTTGCAGTCCTCCGGCTTTCAATACTATCTCTATGGTGATGATTACACATTTTATCTCCAACTTAACCTCTCCAATCATTATTAATTGACCTATCAAACTTATTGCATCCAAAATTGAAATGCTAATATTCATCTCTACCCCACCCCACCCCCCCCCCCTCCGTAAACCAATTCTTCTTTATTTCTTGGCTCTAAGTAAATGGAAACTCCATCATTTTGGTTCCTCAAGCAAAAAACAAACAAGCAGCAACAACACAACAACAAAAGCTGAGCTTCTTCTTGACTTCTTCCTTTCTCTTACAATTGTATCCAATCATTCAACCAATATTTTTCACTCAACTATCAAAATATAAACCAGGATCTGACAGCTGCACCTTTTCACCCGCTCCACTGCTGTCACCTTGGCCATATCTTGCATAGATCACTCCCTTAGTCCTGCTTGGTTTTCAAGCATCAGCTCCTGCTCCTTCTACAGTTTTTCCTAACACAGCAACTAGAAAGTCCCTGTTGACACAGGGGCCAGGGCTTATCACTGCTCTACTCAGAACCCTCCGATGCCGAGTTCCCAGCTCACTATGAATAAAAGGCAAACTCCGTACCATGCTGTCACCTTACAAAAGCCTAAGCAAGCCTTCCCTCCTCCTCTTTCTACCTCACTTCCTTTCTAACTTCATCTCCCACTAGTCTGTCCTATTGGCTAGGCTGCTCCAAAATGCTCCTTCCACACACCAGGCATCGTCTGCCTCAAGGTCTTTCCCTCAGGGATTCCCCGGGCTGTGCTTTCCTAAATATGCACATGGTTTAACCCCTCTTTTCCTCTGGGTCTCTAATCAGTAATCAGCTTCCCAGTAAGGCCTTCCTTGGCCACTTATCTAAAATTTCAGTCTCCCCCAATATTTCATATCTCTCTTGGCTGCTTTATTTTTTTCTCATTATTTATAACAATTTAATATGATTTATGTTTTACTTTTAACCCATCTACTCCAACAAAATGAAAGCTCCATAGAACAGAAGTGTTCCTCTCTTTGGTTCACTGCTGTTCACAAAGTTCTTAAAATGGCATCAGGTATACAATAGTTGCTTAATAAGTATTTGTTAAATGAATGAAAAATTGAATGAATGTATGGACATAACTAAGAAAAATATAATTGAAAAGAAAACCTAGACCAATAAGTCTGATTATTCGGTTTCTATTTGATATTTATTACCCCTAGAGATATAATCTTGAATAAAAAAATATAACTGCTTCACCCTGTATTACTAGTATTTCATCCACTTCGACTCAAGGGCTGGTCTCTATACAGGTCTCATATCCACCAAGCACCTTACTATGTGTTTCCATTAATGGAAAGAATATAGCTAGGATTTTATTTTACACAAAGGTGAGAAAATTCAAAGTGATAGTTGCCATACCAGCTACAACTTGGCCCCTGAGCTCATATGAATTTTTGCTATTACTTATATCTGCTCTTAACTTTTATGCCTTAAAACATATAAAGGCAATTTGTCCACTTTACTACTGCTGTGGGATTTGTCTACAATTTATGCTTCAGCGCTCACCACAGGACTGTGACATAACAACAGAACACACAACACTCCTCTCTCTTCTTTGGCCTTGATGCATTTGCTTTACTACTGAAGTCCACCCACAGAGGAGACAATTCGCTTTTTAAACTTGCTACTCCACATTTGGGGTGGGGGGACAAAGACGAGAATACGTTTACACTCTGCAGCAGCCTGAGTTCTCCCTAAAGCCTAGACCTTAATAAAGTGCCTTCTCCTGACATATGTGATGCCCATTTTTATCCACCTTACAGACTCCAAGCACAAAGCCTCCTCCTTAATCTTGCAATTCATATGAAAATTAGAGTCATACAGATTTGTCTGTCTCAGTGAGATTACTTCTTGTCTAGAGCTGTCTCTGAGAAGAAATAATGGAGTTAAAGTAGCTGAGATGTCACTTTTTAGGACCTTCACAGAATGAATATTTGATGCCAACAATATTTCATAACATTAATTTGTTCCTGCCATCACTATAGAAACTAATAAGTTTCTAAATGCAGCTTCTGAGACTTTGTGTGCTGCTATTGTATCAAATGTGTGTATGTTGTGTCTATAAGATTATATCCTAATTAGACTAAAGTAAAAGATATGCTAGTCAGACTCACCAAGGTCTATGGCAGCCAGACAAATAAGGGGACGCCAAGAAAAACACTCTGCCATTTAGCAAACACTGGGCTCAGCAAACGGGGTCAGCAGTTTCACTTGGATGAGTTATAACATGGAAAGAATCGTTTTCTTGATTTTAAATTAATATTAAATCTAACTGTTTGAAAAAAAAATATGTGTTTACATGGTTCTAAAACAAGAAAATATGAAAAAGTCTATATGACAAGCTTCCTTCCCATTCTGGTTACGTTTGTGCCCAGTTCTGCCTCTAGCCTCCCACCAAAGGCCAGGAATAGGGAACGACTCTTCTTACTTTGTCATACACCCTCCCAGTGACATTACACACGAACAGGTAAATATGGGAAGTGCATCTTGTTTCTCCCTCTTGAGATCAGAATAAGACAAGATAAAAACTGCAAATAGATTTTAAGTGCAGCTACAATCTACTTAACTTTCCTTAAGATAATTGATTATGCCTCACCAACCTCCTTCTTCCTTTTTCTCCTTCCAAATGGATTATGACATATCAACTTTTTCTTAGAGTGTGGCAATTAGGTATTACTGTTAAGTACATTTTTATTCTGAAGCATAAAAGCTATTTAAGATTACCTTAAACCAACAGAAAATACCTTTACTGATATCTCCTTTTTATAACCATAGCAAAAATTAAGAATTATAGCAAAAATTCTATTAAGAGCTGTGGTGCAGATTAGCTAAAATATATAAATAGCTTGCATATATTCAATGGCTTATTATATTGTGGTTTAGCTGATCAGTAAGAAATATAATTATCTTCAATTTATAATTTATAAATTACAACAAGCATATTGTTATATAATATAAAATGAAGTTAATTCTATAGGAATTAAGTTCATCTTTCATGTATAATGATATACATAGAAACCTCATGGTTAATTCTAAGTTATAATGTCTTACCTATTTTATTTTTTAATACAGAATTCAAATTCCAGACCAATAATAATATGCCCTTGTTAGCTTGCCCATTTTAAGGGGCATGTGCACTTTGAGATATTCCTCTCAGTGATAATTTTAAAATATATATCAACTCTGTAAAGCAGACTGTTGCAGTGGTAGAATGATTGAATTTGAAGGGAGGAAATATTATTTCATATCTAGTTCTGCCACTTCCTAATAGAGTGTGACTTTAACCAAGTTACTTGATCTTCTGTTATTTTTGGAAGAGTTTGGTCTCCTCTAAAACTTTAATTCATCTATGGGAATTAGACATGAAAGAAAAATGATAGAGGAAAAAACAGAAATTATAACAAAGTGACTAAAACTAAAAAGAAAAATAGTGAAATGAGACAGGTCAGAAGTACAGAAAATATAGCTGATGAGAAGAAATATTTAGAGTGAATCTTTCAGACTTAATGTTTGTCTGTTCCCTCTGCTCCTCCTACAAAAATAAACCACAAGAAAATTCTCCAAGTTTCATTTTCAGAGGACTAAGGTAGTAGTTGGTTGTGCTGGAGGGATAAGGTTAAGGGAAGAAATTTATATGGCCATGCCCTAACCCCCAAGGTGATGGTATTTGGAGACTGGGGCCCTTGGGCAGTAATTAGGGCTTTAGATGAAGTCATGAGGGTGGGGCCTTCCTGATGAGATTAGTGCCCTAGTAAGAATAGACACCAGAGAACTTGCTCACACATATGCTTTCTCTCTCTCTCTTTCTTCAGGTGTGCACAAAGAAGAGATCATATGAGCACACAGTGAGAAGGTGGCCTTCTGCAACCCAAGAGGAAACCTTTCACCAGAAACTGACTATGCTGGCACCTTGATCTCCAACTTCCCATTTCCAGAACTGTGAGAAAAAAAATTTATGTTGTTTAACCCACCTTGTCTATGGTATTTTGTTATGGTAGCCTAAGCTAACTAATACACTTGAATTTTTATAGCACTCTTAGTGTATATTTTTAAATATATTCATCATCACATTAAAATCTCACAAAAATCCTATGAAACAGATATTTTACCCCTTCCTAGGTGTGAAGAAACTAAGATGCACCATATCTGGCCATACAGAAACTGACCTAATGTCAAGGCAATTTAATACCACATAAATGATTAAAACGGAGTTCATGTAAGCACTATGTTGAAGAAATTACCTTAGTATTCCAAGTTACACTTTCCTTATATCCACATAATCTTAGTGTCAATCAAAATAAGCCAAAATTCCATTTATCTTTAACAGAAGCATAATCTTCTCCACCTTCCTGACTGTGGACATCTGTTGTCATTAGTGATAAGCAACACTCCTACATTCTCTTATCTATTATGTTAACAGTTTGACAGGTCAAATTCTAGTCTTTGTAAAGTATCTGAGTTGCTGATCACATAATGAATTCCCAGATTTATTAAACACAGGACCAACTCACAAACTATAGGAGAAAGGAGCAAAGTCCAGAAGTTTTTCCAAGTTTTTAGTAAAAGCAAAAGAACGAGACAGTGAAATACATTCTCCATTCAAACTCTGAGTCATTGTTAAAAAAGGGATAAATATGAGTTTGCAACCTCAAAGATGTTATTCCCCAATCCTATAAATGATTTTACTTTTCAATTTCATAGTCTATAGAACTAGAATGTATAGTGCCATGGCTTTTAATGGATAGAGCAAATTTGTAGATTAAATTGACTTTTTAATCAAGCTTTAAAAAAATTAATTATAATTTTGTCTAAAAAAACATAAACTTCAATATAAAAATTGGCAAAGGTCATAAAAGCACAGGACAGTAATTAATATCTCCCAAAATTTCAACCCAGAGATGAATGCTTTTAACATTTTAGGTGTAATATTCACATCTTCTATATAATACACATATATTTTTATATATTTATATACATACACACATATATAAATATACAAACAAGTTTCATATACACTGTCACCCCAGCTACCTCTGTCCTTCCTGCAGCTTATGTAAGAAGATAGGAGGAGAAAAGGAGAGAGAAGTAGAGAGAGTCATCAAGAGTGTACATTCCAATGGAAGCTGTTTGGGATGATGACAAGGGGACACTACCATTCACCCTGTCAGTTAGACTTATGCTCAGTCTGAGCATCTGTCCTTCTGCCCTAGGCATTTTTTGACAGTGAAAAAGGGACTTGCTAAGAGGCCTACTGAAGTAGCCTGCATGCCTACCATTTGGTCTTACAAGAATATGTAAACTTCTCCTGAGCAAGTGGTAAAATGTGGAAAATTACTGGGTTGAGCAATCTTACTAGAATGCCATCTGAGACAGCTACCCCTCAGCTGAGGGAAATCCAGCAGCAAGTGGCTATGGAGAATACAACTAACAGATGAACTTGGGAGCAGGTTGTAGAATAGGAGGCCAAGCCAAATGTCCCAGAAAAGGGTGGAGTGAAGAGAGAGAGGCTGACTCAGGACTTCCCAAAAACCCACAGGTCTGTCCTTCAAGAAAGCCAGCAGGTGATCCCAAATGTTACTGGTCATCCCAAGTCAGTGTTCACTAGTAAAACAACAAGTGACTAGGAGGAATTCAGATCATCACCAGCTAATAAGGAGACATTTTTCTTGTTCCTCTATCCTGCTTACCTGTCTCCTACCCTAGAACCAGAAATGGTCAAGAAGGGGACACCCCAAGGCTAGCCTAAGATACTTCTTCCTCTCCAGGATGATGCAATAGGAACAAAAATGAAAAGAGAGGCACATCTTTTTCCCAATTTTGGTCTGAGGACATGCTCTGCAAAATCTGATGTTTTTGAAATCATTGAGATTTATTTTATGGTCCAGTATATAGTTTAACTTGGTAATCTCCCATGTGATCTTCAAAGTATATTCTGCAATTATTGGGTATAATGTTCTAAAAATGGCAATTAAGTCATTTGATGATGTTTTAAATTTTTCTATATCCTTATATGTTAAAGAAATATCCAATTACAGTGTGGATTTGATAATTTTTCTCTTTAATGATTTCAGATTTACCATCATGCATTTTGAATCTCTATTATTAGGAGCATACATGTTGGAGATTGTTATATCTTGTTGATTGAGGTTTTTAATTTATTTATTTTATTTATTTTTATTTTTGGCTGCATTGGGTCTTTGTTGCTGTGCGCAGGCTTTCTCTGGTTGTTGTGAGCGGGGCTACTCTTCGTTGAGGTGCGCGGACTTCTCATTGCAGTGGCTTCTCTTATTGCGGAGCACGGGCTCTAGCCGTGCAGGCTTCGGCAGTTATGGCGCATGGGCTATAGAGCGCAGGCTCAGTAGTTGTGGCGCACGGGCTCAGTTGCTCCACGGCATGTGGGATCTTCCTGGGCCAGGGCTCAAACCCATGTCCCCTGTATTGGCAGGTGGATTCTTAACCACTGTGCCACCAGGGAAACCTTGATTGAGGTTTTTATTATTATAAAAGTCCCTCTTGATATTTGGTAATATTCTTTACCTTTAAGTTCCTTTTGTCTGACATTACTATTTGTTTGATATATCTTTTCATTATTTTACTCTCTACCTACTCGTGTCTTTAAAGTACACCATCTACGTATAGTTGGGTCTTGATTTGTTCCTTATTTATAAACTGTTCAGTCAATTTACATTTGATTATTCATGTGGCTAGATTTAAGTGTACAATTTTTAAATTTATTTTCTATTTTTCCCGTCATTATTTTACCCATATTTTTAAGGATATTTTTGCTAGGTATATAATTCTGCATTTTAACCCACTCACTGCCTCAGCAATTTAAAGATATTCTCCAGTGTCTTCTGAATTCAATTATTTCTTATAATGAGTTCATTGTCCTTTTTATGGTATTTACACCGGGTGTAATGTGCCTTTTGGTCTAGTTGCTCATAAGGTTTGTCTTTTAATCTTGGTTATTTACCTTTCACTATTATGTGCTTAGGTGTGGTTTTCTTTGTATTAATAGTTATCCTACTTGAGACACCTGAACTTAAAGGAAATAGTTGAATTTTTACTTCAGATTTGGAAATTTTTTAGCAATTATGTCTTCAAATATTTTTATACCCACTATCATCCTCTTATTCTTCTGAAACTCCTCTCCTTCTGAGAGTCCAACTATAAATATGTTAGATGGTTGATATTGTTCTACAGGTTACTAACTGTATGTGCATTTATTTTCAGTCATTTTTTTTCTCTGATTCTCAGATTGGATAATTTCTACTGACTTGTTTTCCAGTTTACTATTTCTTCCACAGTCTCCAATCTGCAAAGCCCATTAAATGAATTTACTATCTCAGATACTGTACTTTTCCATTATAGAATTTTCATATGATTCTTTTTTATAATTTCCATTTCTCTACTAATATTGCTCATCATCTCACTTCTAATGTTCCTACTCTTAAGTCATTGAACATATTTACAATAGTCACTTTAAAGTATTTGTCTTCTAATGCCAATAATTATGTCCCCTTGGAATCTGTTAATCTTGACTTTTTTCATTTTCATCATAAATTCTATTTTTCGGCTTTTGTGTATATCTAGTAATTATTGATTATATGTTAAACATTGTGATTGATATGTTGTTCATAGGATTATGTTTTGTTTTGTTGGGCAATTAGATTGCTGGTAGATCCTGTAGGCTTCTTTTCTTTTTATTTGTAAGTGCTTATTTATGTTTGTTTTTGCCTTAGTCCAAGGATGCAGCCTTACTTTATAACATTACTCTGCAAGGTATCTCCTCTCTGACTGGGCTAGACCTACATCTCTCAGTTTTGAATGACTTGGTGTTATCTGCATTCAGTGCTCAGCTTAACAACAGGTGCTCTCTTTTGGGCCTAATGGACTCTTACTCTAAATCCAGCCCTTAACCAGGGACTTATAGCAAATCCCTCATATATTTCTGGGTCTTTCTCCCTGCACTTCTCCTTTATCTCCAGAGCCTTGTTCCAAATATACCAACTGGTTCAGAAATGCTGAAATCTTATCTCTGTTTTCTCAATCCATGAAGAACACTGACTTCTGCTAAGCCTCCACCTCCATGTGTGATGATCAGTAACTTCCTTCAGGCAGAAATCCAGACGGAAAATGAGTGTTTCTTCTTATGTGCTTCTGTTTCTCAAGAATCACAGTCCTGCACTGCCTGTTGTCCAATACCTAAAAAACTTGCCTCATTCATTTTGACCTGTATTATGGCTGTCGACAAGTTTGATACTAGGTCCTCCATCATGGTGTGAACCCAGGCCCAGTCACTGAAATTTAAAATTTAATGCATGGGCTTAAACACCAGATAGTATAATTGGAGAGGACTAGTTAACTGTCAGATATATGTATAAAATAAAAGTAAAATTTTAAATTTCTAGGAATAAAATACGAGGAGATAAATAAATATGAAAAAAGAACTTGACAAACATAGAATGTAGAATTAGAAAATCTGAGCTATCTAAATAGATTTCTAAAGGAAGTGAATAGATGGATAATTTTGAATTTTTTTTAGAATTAATGAAAGACATATGTCATCAAGTTCAGCAGTCACCCTGAACCCCAAGCAGAGTAGGGTGAAAAATTCACACTTATATTCAAGGTAATGGAACTTTAAAATGACATATATGAGGAAATTTTAAAAAAATACTTCTAATAACTAAGTTTAAAAATCATAGTAATCCTTAGAAAATACTTAAATGATAATGAAAACAGGACATATACAACCATATGCAACTTTACTGAGATAGTAAATAGAACAATTAAAACCATAAATTTTTTTAAAATAAAGGAGACCAATAATTAATCATCTAGACATCCATGTCAGATTCAATCAGTGCCCTATATATATGTGTTTCCTCAGCATTCATCATCCCCATGTGTACTGAGTTTCTTACTGTATGTAGCTATCACTCTCCTTTCTCCCTAAAGACTTTTATGGGATGCTTGGAACATGTATGGAACAGGCTGGATGTACTGGAGAGCTGATATTCTCAGGAGTAGCCCTCAGTCAGTGGCTTTACATATATATACTCCTTTGTATATATAATCTCCCAGTTATTTGGGAGGCACATTTCTGAGGCATGTTCACTACCATCTACGAATGGAGATTGATGACCATTTGTCCATAGCAGTGAAATTCTTGTCAATGCACCCACTACTGGTTTCTACTGTCTCTACTAGAGCCTCCTGGAATCACCTCCCAAATAAACTACTTTCACTCTACTACTCTCAGAGTATGATTCTGTGGAAAACCAAATTGAGATAGTATCTGTTTAAGAAGTTATCAAAAGAATTATATAATAAACTCAAAAGAGAGTAGAAAGGTCTTGAAATAAATGTATAAAAATAAATTTGAAATCTTAGACAAATGGAAAATTTTCAAGAACGATTCAAAACCAAAACTCAATATTAAGAAATGAAAATATCTGACCAGATATAGACTCATAAACTTAAAAATCAGTTAAAATATAGTTCCCTCTTCCACCCACACGTAAAAATCTAGATATTCTTACAGGTTTTATATTTAAGAGCTAGTAATTCCATTCTTATATACACTCTTTAAAAGATGAGATTAAAAGAATATAATTCTAAATTATTCCATAAGTCTAGTATAACAAATGAAGAACACTGGGAGTAAAAAGAATTTCAGTCAAATCATACTATCATAGATTTTAAAATTCTAAACAAAATATTGATAACCAAGCTAGGCCTTCCTTAGAAATGCAAGTTTAGTTTAATATTAGAAAATGTATTTATTTAATACATAACAGATTCGTGAATAAGACTAATATTAATGGATGCAGAAAAGATTTTTAAAAATTCAACATCTATTTGTACTAATAAGGAAAAACCTTAGTATAAGAGAACTTCTATAACCTGATAACCTGATAAACCTGATATAACCTGATAAACATAATGCTGGGCAAGTAAAGCAAGCTGCTCAATGAAATATTCACTGTCTTTCTTCCAAAATATCTTGGCTATTGATCAGATTATTAATATATATAACTACCTAATCATCCATTGCCATGGCAACATATGAATAATACGAATAATTTCAACTCTCAACCAAAAGATACCTTAAAAAACAAAACAGCAAAATAATAAGACTGCTCTGATATGACACCTAAAGCACAAGCAACAAAACAAACGTATGGAAAATAATGCTTTACACTTAGTATTTAGCAAAAATATAGCTACTCATTTGAAAAATAAAGCCCTAGATCATAATGTTCATTTTCTATGGTGAAAATGGAAGTTATTGGAAACAGAGAGAAATGTTTTAAAAAGCATTTGTGATAGCAAGGTGATAGATACATTGATGCTTATTTTATTATTTTTAATGTTTATAACATTAGCATCATGAAAACACTGCATAATTAAAGGTAAATTTTATCTTTATTTCTTTGATTTTGTGGGTATTTAATTTTTTTAGACTGATTTTGCTCCGTTAATAATAAGAGCCTTTTAAAAGTTATTACCATCAACATTTTGCCTCAGTTTTTTCCAAATGTTTTTTCCACTGGTGACTGCCTGCCTATTAATTTTGAATACAGTTTTTGATGTTTTAATTTTGGCAGAGACAAGTTTGTTTGTTTTTTTCTAATCTTATTAAGTCTTTCTTATCTCCCTTAAGACTTTCTTTTATTTTTATTGCAGTAGGTAAAGGTTATCTGCCTAGATTGCAAGATCCTATTTACCTATCTGGAGCATCCATCCTCCAGCTACTTTAAGTTTTAGCTGTCCATGGCTCACAACTGCCCCTCTTCTTAGGAGAACTGCTCTCAGCTGATTGGGAGCTGTTTTACCTGGGAGGTCACAACCCTCTGGAGCGGGGGTTGTAGGACACAATCAATGATTGACTCACAGAGGAATACAAAAGCTGGTCACTTGGCTTCAAGGTGGAATAAGGCTCTCCACGGTATTGAATTGGAGCTGGATGGACTCCAGCTGAAAATACATTCCTTACCTCTTCTTATTTCCCATCCTCCACCTTCTCACATTCATTCTTTCATGATAGCACGTTCTCAATAAATTGCATGCAAATACCTATCTAAGGCTCTAATTCTAGGGAATCTGACTAAAACAACCATTATGGCTTCCACATCTCATATTACAAATTCACCTATATTTTCTTTCAGGTATTTTTTTACTTTATATTGTACAATACATTATTGTATCTGTTACTGATAGTCTCTCATGTTCTTTCTTCCAAAATATCTTGGCTATTGATCAGATTATTAATCTATATATAACTACCTAATCATCCATTGCCATGGCAACATATAAATAATACGAATAATTTCAACTCTCAACTGAAAGATACCTTAAAAAACAAAACAGCAAAATAATAAGACTGCTCTGATATGACACCTAAAGCACAAGCAACAAAATAAAAAATAAGTGGGACAACACCAAACTAAAAAGCTTCTGCACAGGTAAAGAAATGGTCAACAAAATAAAAAGGCAACTTATGGAATGGGAGAATATTTGCAAACCACATGTATGATAAGGGGTTAATTTCCAAACTATATAAGGAACTGATACAACTCATTAGCCAAAAAATCCAAACAACCCAATTAAAAAATAGGAAAATTGAATAGACATTTTTCCAAAGAAGTTACTCAAATGACCTATAGGTACATGAAAAAGTGGTTAACATCAGCAATTATCAGGGAAAGGCAAATGAAAAGCACAATGAGATATCACCTCAGACCTTTAGGAATGGCTGTCATCAAAAAGACAATAGATAACAAATGCTGGAGAGGGTGTGGAGGAAAGGGAACCCTTGTACACTGTTGGTGGGAATGTAACTCGGTGCAGCCACTATAGAAAACAGTATATTGTCTTCTTAAAAAATTAAAAATAGGGCTTCCCTGGTGGTGCAGTGGTTGAGAGTCCGCCTGCCGATGCAGGGGACACAGGTTCGTGCCCCGGTCCAGGAGGATCGGCTGGGCCCGTGAGCCATGGCCGCTGAGCCTGTGCGTCTGGAGCCTGTGCTCCGCAACGGAAGAGGCCACAACAGTGAGAGGCCCACGTACCGCAGAAAAAAAAAAAAAATTAAAAATGAAACTACTATATGATCTAGCAATTCCACTTCTGTGTATATATCCAAAGGAAATGAAATCATCATCCTGAAGAGATATCTGCACACCCCTCTGTTCATTACATCATTATTCACAGTAGCCAAGACAGGGAAACAACCAGTGGATGAATGAATAAAGAAGATTTGGTATATATCTATATCAATAGGGATATAGATATATTATTTAGCTTAAAAAAGAAGGAAATCTTGCTATTTTTGCAACAACATGAATGGAACTTGAGGGCATTAAAGCTAAGTGAAATAAGTCAGACAGAGAAAGACAAATACTGTATGATCTTACTTATATATGGAATCTAAAAAGAAAAAAAAATAAACTCATAGAAACAGAGAACAGATTGGTAGTCACCAGAGGCAGGGGGCAAGGAGTAGGGGAACTGGTGAAAGTGGTCAAAAAGTACAAACATCCAGTTATAAGATAAATAAGTTCTGGGGATGTAATGTACAGCATGACAACTATAATTAACAATACTGCACTGCATATTTTAAAGTTGCTAAGATACTAAATCTTAAAAATTCTCATCACAAGAAAAAAATGTAATTATGTGAGTTGATGGGTGTTAACATAAATTATTGTGGTGATCATTTCTCAAAATATAGATTTATATTTGATATATATAAATATGTAAAATAATTAAGTGGTACACCTCAAACTTATACAGCATTAATATGTCAGTCATATGTCAATAAAGTGAAAAAACTGAAAGCACCATATAGGTATTGAGATTTTATCAGGTCTCTAAAATGTAGATGACAAAAAAAAAAACTAAGTTAGCTTAGATAAAATAGAAATTGATTGGCCAATAAAATCCAAGAAAGGACTAAACATCCAAATTACACAAAAGATGGATCAGGTATCTGCCTCTGAACCAATCAAATATGTCCAGAAATGCTCATTTGTATGGTTTTACAGGTGCAAGAATGGCTGGGGAGGGGAGCGAGAGATGTATGTTCTGGCTAGAGAGTGACATAGATATCAAATGTATTCTTACTTGAGGGTTCTTTCTCATAATAAGTAATTTCTCTACAGCCTTCCTCTTTATCTTGTGCAGAGCTGACCAGAGCACCTCTGAAATCCCTAATTCATTTACTCATGGTTTGAACCTGATGTTTTTTGTAGGAGCTATCCAGAAGCAATAATATGGCAGTGGAAACCATAACTGATAACCCAGTGCCCCATAGTCTAACAGAAGAAGGAATGTACCAATTATAAATATTGATCACTATCTGTATCTTTATCTTCTATAACAGTCTTCTTCTTAACATGATAAAAAATAAACAAAACTACATACCTTTGGCTTTCTTGACATTTAGTCAATTGTCCAATGTTAAAAAATATAGTCAGAATGCAATTATTTTGACACATTCTTCACACTGTCCCCTTATATTTGAGTCCCAGGCAAAGGTACTATTCGTTAAATTTTGCTGTATCTAGACTTCCAGAAAGTTCTTTAATTCCTGAAATCCTGGGGTTGAAAAGGTACAGGATACAAAGTAAAAAGTTGTTGAAATGTCTTCATTAAGGTTAAACTAAACATAAGAAACTGTTGATTAGATGTAAAGAAAACCTAAATGAGCTAAGTCTATGAGACTGTGAAATAGACTCCCTAAGGGCAGCCTCTGAAAGGGGTCTTTCAAAATTACCCAAGCAAAATTCTTTCAGGCAGAGACTGTAGGCTTTGGGGTTTTTTTTTTTAACCTAACATTGTTGGAAAAGCAGAGCATGTGAATCAGAAATGAATTTTTCAAACCTATAAGGCATTATGATCCTGAGTTTCCATTCTCACCTGAGTATCTGTGTATTTTTTAATCCTTGATGTAAAATGTCTTTGTAACCTTGGCTATGTTGCCACTTCTGGACTAGCTTTTGCCACGCTTAGCAAGCATGTGAAGAACCAAGACTTGGCTGGAAAATGCTCCCAAAGCAAATGTCCAGTGGTTTAAAATTATGCTACATTTAGAATTCTAGATAAATTGCATTACCTTCTCACAACTGCTTAAAAGGTAAAGCTGTTTGCTGCCTTTCTAGAACAATAGATACCTATTGGCTTTCTGATCTTTTAGCAACAGTTTGTAGAATCTTTATCCCTAGATTTTCCTTTGACCATGGTTTCTCACAATTTTCTGAACACTTAAAATCGTTTATACACTCTGGATACAGATGTCTACTGACCTCTATTTTCTGGCTTAGACTATTCAGACTTAAGGTTCCTATGTTTCTCTGCCACTGGGTGATAAAATACACTTTATTCATTATCTGTCCTTGATCACAAACCTTTGACTCTTGTGAATTTCCTGCCTCATTTACTAGATTTGCTGTAGCATCCCACTTATCTTGATTTCTGGGTTCACATACGTGTTTGTGGATTCTCCCGTCTACCCCCATGACCTTTGCCTCGTTCTCACTCTTCGTTTCAGAGTTATGTTAATCACACCTTCATGTAGATTATATAATGGGCCAACTGGAAAAACTGTATAAGGTGGCTAGATGGAAGAATTAACAGCTATTGACTGATAACTTACATATCTCTGCATTTCACCACAAAACTGGTACATATTTCAGATGACACAGCATGAAGAAACTGTTGAAGGCCCTGGGGCTAAGAATGCTGCAATGATAGAGTTGTTTTGCTGGTATGAAGGAAATAAGTTATTAGCAGAAAGCTGGTAACCACAGAAAATAACCAACAATTTCCGTAGGTAGTTTCTGATGAATTTTCTTGAAAGAAAAGTACTAATAGAGGACCAAATTATATCATCTGTAAATACTTTAGGCTGTAACATAGGAAGTTAGTTTTAACAGACATATATTTAAACTGGGCTAAGGGGGAGATCCTAGCAGAGAGTAGAAAATGAGACTATTTCCAAATTTATGCCTGGGAGTTTAATTTTGCCCTTCTAGACATAAAATGAAAAATAGATTCCTTGAGAAAAACTATTTACATAATTTTTAATTCCAGGAAGCACATTCTCACACCATCTCATACCTGAGCTCACCTCTAAAACAGAAGAAACAACTAAAGCAAACAGTTCCAGTTAGCCAACAACATAAAACTACCTTTGTCTCTGGTATAAAATAACGTCAAAAATCAGGTTCTAAATACAATGAGCTATTTCTCCTGTCCAGCAAACTTCTGTACCACTATATAGAGGGTTTTAAAAATATTAGCTGTAAAAGTAATATTGTCATTTATTTATAAAGTAGTTGAATTTTATAGAGTTCAAGTAATTACTCTTTTAAAATTTTAAATAAGATCTTTCTTATTATAAAAGCTGTCTATATTCACTGTGGAAAATTTTGAAACACAAAAAAATTAATTAAAAATATTAATTTTATTTCTTAAATGTAACTATCATTATATCATTAAATCAATTTGTTGATTTAAATATATTACTATATCACCAAATTAACTTATATATGAATGTTTACTTTATCCCTTTTGTCCATTTATACATAAATTGGTGATCTAAATTTTCTTTTTACATTACATATGAAATAATATTTTCCAATTTAATGAATGTTCTCTAAAATACAAGGATGATGATTATAGAATATGTATTCATAGAAATGTAATAATTTATTTTATTTACCCCCAGTTATTGGGCATTTAGGATATTTCCAGTTTTATAATATAAATACCATGGTGATTAACATTTGGAAATTAAATACTCATACATATTCGACTTTTTTCTCAGGATAATTTCTAGAAGTTTAATTTAGTCAAAAGATATAAATACTTTAGCAATTTTGCTTAATTGTCAAGTTTCCATCCAGAAAAAAACTGTACTGATATATTCTCCCAGCAGCTGTGGTAAAGGTTGCCATTTTCCAATTTCTGCACACCTTCAATGATAAGTTATTGTAATTTTTAGATGCCTTTTTTTATGAAAAAGGACATTATATTGTTTAAATTTGTATTGTTTTATTAGAGTTTTCTGGAATTTGGTCAATAAAATTAAAACACGTAACAATAAATAAGGATACTGATTTCAATCTGTTACTTAAGGCTATGTCTCATAATGTTATGTCATACTATTCTCACTTGCCATTGTATACCTATGAAAACCTGATCTTAATTATAACACATTTATGGTCATATCCTGAATATGGAATTACAATAATGAAACAATATTATTAAAAGCATCTCAAACTCTTAAATTACATATTTATGGTATTTAGAAATACAAAAAGATATATTTCTGGAAAGATAGTTTTTGCTAAGCAAGGAAGATTTATTTTGAATGGAGATATTGTACCTAAAACTTCACAAATATATATATACTGGGAATCATATAATGTCCAATAAAATATACTACATACAGAACCATAGAGTAGGTCCTGATGTAACATAATTAATCATAAAACACATGTTATGCCTGCCCCCTTACATTAATCATTACAAAAGAGCTTCACTGCTATTGGCAGTAACTTGATTTATTATTAATAATGTACTCTGACACAACCCAAAACGTGGATATTGGACATAATTTCATAGAAAGCATCTAAATAGACTGTGCAATGATATTGGAAAGATAAACAAAACCATGATTCTACCCAACCATGGTACTACACCATCACAGAGCAATTTCTCCCTGGATTGCACACCTGCTTTCTGGCCCATTAAGTCCTGCTGTCTTTACAAGGAACTGAGGTTGTAATGTCTTTCCCAAATGCATATTTTTATAGGACCATGCATAACAAGTACACATGAATCTACATGTTGCCAACCTCATTTTTAATATGTTCAGTCTGACTGGAACAGGAAAATAGTCACTGTAGAAGATAAATCTCTTAATTGCTTAAAGCTCCTCAGCAGTCATTTCCTGACAAGCATTGCAAGAATTCCCTGTAGCTGTGAATTACTATTCTGTTCACTTATACATTCCTAGAAACAGGATCTGATATCATTTTTCATAAAGAAGTGGTATTTAGGAATAATAATGTGCACATCAAATTTGATTTTATTTTTGCACATCAAAATTCTACTGCTTCAAACCCTTGCAGTCACCTATCATTACAGTAAATTCTGGTTGGCTATTTCTCCCCTTTCACTGATGTGCACGGGCCACTTCTCAATGATATTTTCATGGTGTGCAGAACACATCAAGAGTTAGCTAAAGGGTTTCCCTGGTGGCGCAGTGGTCGAGAGTCCGCCTGTCGATGCAGGGGACACGGTTCGTGCCCCGGTCCGGGAAGATCCCACGTGCCGCGGAGCGGCGAGTCCAGTGAGGCACGGCCGCTGAACCTGCGCATCCGGAGCCTGTGCTCCGCAACAGGAGAGGCCACAACAGTAAGAGGCCCGAGTACCGCAAAAAAAAAAAAAAAAAAAAAAGAGTTAGCTAAAAAATCATTGCAACAGTAGACTTCCAGTGGGAATGTCAATGAGCTGACGGTATCTTGGACACATTATCTGCATTCCTGAGCTTTATTTTATTTGCAAGATTAAAAATGTTTGAGGTGAAAGAAGTGATCTGTACCTGATGGAACAATAGTCTTTCATCAGAGATGTGTGTGTGTTGAAAGACAAGGCAGCTGCTATGAGGAGATTATAAAATTGGGTTCTAGGGCTCTTTGACATATAATCTGGAACCCAAATTTGCACATTTCTTTTACCTTAAAATATGTGATACAAAGTTTTATCAGTTATTATCATACTTCCTTTACTTTGAATATATATATGCAATTTTCTTTTTACTATCTTGATTCATTGTCAGCTAAAATTAAAGGTTAAAATTGTCTTGGTGGGCTAATAAAGGTCAGAATGGTCAACTAATTTCCTCTGTGGAAATATAATAATCATTTAAATTTGCAATTATTAAATGACAATATTTCTTAAAATAGCATATGTAAAACTATTTTCCTCCAATGTTTAGAAAATATTGAAAAGGGATAAAATATACACTAGAGGCTTATTCTTCGAATTCCTAGGAAAGAATGGTATTAAAAGAGGGAATAAATGATATTCTAACTTCTGATTTAACTTGAAAGAAAACATTTTAAATATTAGTATTTTTAGTTTTTGTTTAATGATGCTAATTTTAAAGAAATAACCAGAGTTATCTCAGGAAATATAGATGCCACAATGACCAGAAAATAATCTGAACATCATTTTTTTTAGTTTTGCTATGTATTTTATTCAGTTTATTCCTTTCTTGTGTTTTCTAACAATATGTTCTCTCCATATTTTATGAACTTGAGATTGTTATTATGAAGAGGCAAGGATAAAAGAAAGCAAGTGCTTCTCGAGGACAGAGTCAAAGTACCAAAGGGGAAATCAACAGAGAAATCACCAGACTCTTTTCTGCTCCCTACAAAAATGTAAAAATATGTTCTTTCTCAGCAAAGGAGACAAAAAAATAGTTCTTAGAAAAACTAAATAACAAGTCCAACTTCAATACCCAGTTGTATTATTTTATTTACATTTCACTTTATTTCAGTCTAGTATTGATTTAATTAAGTATACCAAGTCTTTCACGTCTCTTCATTACAACCAACGTGTGTAAAAGATAACTGGGGAGAAGTTTCCAGCGAATAGAAAAGGAATTGTATGCACTACTCAATAAAAGTGAAATGAGTAACAAGGATAACAACATTTAAAGCATGTATCACATAACCCTAGTGAGATTTTAACCTACATAATTACTTGGTCAGCACACTGACTCACGGTATTTCCAAGTTGTATCAAAATGCTTTGTGAGTTAACTTTGGGGAAGTATCTCAGGTATATATCAAGAGTTATGTTCCTGTGTACAGAATCAGGTCTTCTGAAAACTGCTTGATAATATGTTGTTTCTAAATAATACCAAACTACTTGAAAAGTGAAGACTCTTAACCATTTAGTTAATTTCCTGATCCAGCTGACACTAAAACACTCATTTCTTTCTTTAACTGAATCTATCAAAAACATACTGTTTTTGCAAACCAATCATTTCCAACCATAATCCTGTAATGTTCATAGATACCCATCTAAAATAATAAAAAAATTGTTTTATTGCATTGTATTTATTTTATTTTTATTTATTTATTTGTTTTTGGCTGCATTGGGTCTTCATTGCTGCGCGTGGGCTTTCTCTAGTTGCGGTGAGAGGGGGTTACTCTTCGTTTCACTGCACAGGCGTCTCATTGCGGTGGCTTCTCTTGTTGCGGAGCACGGGCTCCAGGTGCGTGGGTTTCAGTAGATGTGGCATGTCGGCTCAGAAGTTGTGGCTTGCGGGCTCTAGAGCGCAGGCTGAGTAGTTGTGGCACACGGGCTTAGTTGCTCCATGGCATGTGGGATCTTCGTAGACCAGGGCTCGAACCCCTTTGTCCTGCATTGGCAGGCGGATTCTCAACCACTGCGCCACCAGGGAAGTCCCTATTGCATTGTATTTAAAATATAACATATACTACTTTTGCAGGGAATAGCAGCGTGAAATTATTCAAACATTTGTTGGGAGGTAGAGGGGGAATTGCTAATAGACATAAACAGCTGCAAAAAAGATTGCATATTTATCTTATTTAATCTTCTTGACAATCCTTTGAAATACTATTATTAAACTGTGCATTTTCTTAGATGAGGTACTTAACATTCAGAGAAATTAAATAATTTACCCACTATTCCATAGCTCTAACTTGAAGCCAGATCATTTTGAATTGCACATCTGCACCGCTGGTGAGCATTAATGGATATGGGCAACTTCATGTGGTGAGGAAATGAAAATGATTCTTAGACTGGGTTACATAGAAACCTTTGATCACTTAAGTAACAATTCTGATATCCATGTAGTTTCTACTTTATGTCAATTATATTAACTGAAAAAACTAACCAAGTAGCTGCTCATCACTTAGCCGATAGGCATTCATATTCTCCTTTCCCTCAGAGGAAGACTCAAGTTCTCTGGTCCTGGAAGCAGTGTAATGATGAAGGACATGAGTCAGCAGGCCTGGACACCAGTCCAGGCCCCAAACTTACCAGTTGTGTTAAGCTGGCTTGCTTTTAACATCTCTCAGTGACAATTCCCTCATCTAAAAGTGAGAGTAATAATCAGATGCAGAGAATGTGACAATTAGAAGAAATAGATGGACCATATTTCTGGTTAAGAATAAATTCAGTTTTGCATCTCTAAACAGAGATGCAAAAATGTAAACTCACATGGAAGAGATATCTATATAGTTTCATCTAGTTTTTTATTTTTAAGAAGTTGTTGGGGGTAGGAGTTTATTAATTTATTTTTGCTGTGTTGGGTCTTCGTTTCTGTGCGAGGGCTTTCTCTAGTTGTGGCAAGCGGGGGCCACTCTTCATCACGGTTCGCGGGCCTCTCACTATCGCAGCCTCTCTTGCTGTGGAACACAGGCTCCAGACACACGGGCTCAGTAGTTGTGGCTCACGGGCCTAGTTGCTCCGTGGCATGTGGGATCCTCCCAGACCAGGGCTTGAACCCATGTCCCCTGCGTTAGCAGGCAGATTCTCAACCACTGCGCCACCAGGGAAGCCCATCTAGTTTTCATTGTATATATTAATTTCTAATACGATTAGAAAACAGCACTGAGCAAAAAAATGAAAGTGTCTTCTAATGTGATGTCCATGGTTTATGGTTGTACAGCTTTTTTTTTAAAAAAAGAATCCCTATTAACTGGGGAGATATTATTAGAAACACGATAGAAAACTCCAGGAAATTTCTGATTTTCCTTTTGATTTACAGGGTAGCCCAGCTTCTTGACTGTTCTTCTTAGTATGCGCAACCTGTTTAGAGTTAAAATTGTCTCATGGTATATGTGGTGAGTGCGATTTGCCAGGAGAATTCCACATGGCTCTGCAATAGCAGAGCCACGGGAAAACTAGCTCCTGATCATGAACCCATGAGGTACATGGTCAACCACAACGTTAACCAATTCTGTTCCAAGTGCTATAATAACAATGTATTATATATTGTTACATTAATTATGTGGATTTTATACTTAAAACTTCTCAGAAGTGAGTACTTCACTTCCACATTATTAAAATTTGAAATAGTTGTATTCAGATGTCATATTAAAATAAACTAATTAAAGATTACAATCTGGGGGCTTCCCTGGTGGCACAGTGGTTGAGAGTCCGCCTGCCGATGCAGGGGACACGGGTTCGTGCCCCAGTCCGGGAGGATCCCACATGTCGCGGAGCGGCTGGGCCCGTGGGCCATGGCCGCTGAGCCTGCGCGTCCGGAGCCTGTGCTCCACAACGGGAGAGGCCACAGCAGTGAGAGGCCCGCGTACGGCAAAAAAAAAAAAAAAAAAGATTACAATCTGGAAAAGGCAGAACTATGAACACAGTAAAAAGATCAGAGGTTGTCAGGGGTTGGAAGGAGGAGGATGAACAGATGAAACATAGAAGATTTTTAAGGCAGTGAAACTACTCCGTATGATACTATAATAGTGGATACATGCCATTACATATTTGTCAAAATCCACAGAAGGTACAACACCAAGAGTGAAACCTAACGCAAACTATGGACTTCGGGTGATAATGATGTGCCAGTGTAGGTTTACTGATTATAACAAAGGTACCACTCTGGTGCAGCGTGTTGATGGTGGGGAGGCTGGGGGGGCGGCGTGGGCAGGGGGCTTATGGGGACACAATTTTTTGCTCAATTTGGCTGTGAAAGTAAAACTGCTTTTTAAAAAAGCCTATTTAAAAGAAAAAACTAATCAGAGAAATGTAGTCTTATTTAATGTAGGAATCGTAGCTCTGTGCATTAGGTGTATTTATAGCAAATAATTTGTCTTTATATTTAATGTGTATGAAATTTTAATTAAAAACATAAATGGCCAATGAAAATCCAAATATACTCATTTGTTAGTCATCTTGGAAATAAAAGTTAATTTACAATGAGATGTGTCTAAAGATTGAAATAAAAAATAAATAGGTAACAAACTTGGGAAGGGTGTGAAATAAAAATTGTCATATACTGTTCATGGGAGCATCAGTGGTACAACTACTCTGGAAAACCATTTAGCAGAAGCTACTAAAGCTAAATATATAGATGCCCCTTGACCCAAAAAACATGAATGATTGTGGCCATAGCAGCATTATTTTAATAGTCAAAATATTGAAACAACCCAAATGTTCACCAACAGTAGAATAAATGGTGATATATTCACACAACAGAAACTGTGCAGCAATACACTAAACAAACTTCAATGACACGCAAGAGTAGGAATGAATATCACATATATAACTTTAAGAAAAAGAGTCCAGATTTTATTATTCCAGATTTATTATGCACAAAAAAGAATTTTATAATGTTTAAAGTCAGGCTAGATGTTTCTCTTGGTAGGTGTAGTGAGGAGAAGGAGGTCGAGGGGAGCCTTGAGTGGCAGGCAATTTTCTGTTTCTTCATTTCTTCACGTGCTCTTTCATGATGTATACAATATAGGAAAATTTCTTGAGCCGAATGTTAATGACACACCTATTTTCCCATATTAGTTGAACATGACAAAGGAGGAGCACAGAAGCTGAGGTGAAGTCCATTTCAAACTAGAAATGATGGTACTTTTGCAAAAATTCTTGTGCTTCCACAGATTACAGTATTAAATATTGTGAAATAATGGTTTTTACATAACACATTACATTAATTCCAAAGTTGTCAGTTTATCTAAAGAATTACGAGAAGACAGTGATGGTCATAATGGAGACTTTCTTTTACCAAGATAGCAAAAGATGTAAGTACAAGGTCCTTCTCTGAATATTATTTTTCCCCACCAAATATTTTCACACATATAAGAATGTATTTAAAATAAAGTGTTTTAAGAATTTTTAAGAGGCGATAAAAAGGGGAAAGAGAGCCCTTGAGAAAATTTCACTTCTCAACTGAAAGACTATACAGAAATGAGTGCTATGTGATTAAGTGGTTTTCCCTATGCTAAGATTAACAGTTTTAACTAATACTTTTGGAGCTATGTCAATTTTCCATGGTCAGTGGTCAGTGATTCAATGTTATTAATTTTATATTTACTACAAATGACCCCTAAAACTATTGGTAGGTGTCTTAGATTGCTTGTCCAGGAAGAAGAGAAAGATCCATGAAAATATAATTTATTAGGAAAAATCAGTAGGAGAGTGGGTAAGTGGAGCCAGGAAGAAATGTAGCCAGACAAGTCTAACATATCAAGCAACATCCCACAGTGCTTAACTGTGGCTCAATCTGTCAGGGAACTCTGGATACACTGTAGGGAACACCTCAGAGTAGCCTGGATCAAAGGCAGGGACTTGGAGTATTTAAGCTCCCAGGTCTAAAATCTTTGGCTAAGGGCTGGCTTCAAAGGAACATAACTTTTTAAGCATTTCTGGCTCCGTATGTGCATAGGCAAAGTAATGGCAGTCTGAGACAGTCCCCTGACAAAGATTCACAGGTGCTGGCTCAGGAGTGAAAGTCCAACAAGAGCAGATGTGCATGGTAAAGGGGTCTACAGGGATTCGGACAGAGGACCTATGGCATCTGCTACAGTAGGTTTGCTTTCTTTTAACATAAAAGACAAAATAGAATGATTGTTCGCTTAATAAAATGTCCCTTTACAAAACTGTTTTGTCCATGAGGAGTTTCTTTAAACAATGAGGACGAATTCATACATTCATTCAATGAGTGTTTTAGGCATGTATTTATCACCAAACTTCATGGTAAAAAGATTTAGAAAAGGATAAAAAGAGTTAACAGAGCATTGTCCCTTGTCATCAGATGAAAATATAGCAGGTGAGGGAAGAACAAATAAGCTGCAGAAATACAGAAGTACATTACATGGTGCCATGTAAGAAGCACCTGTCTATACTCAGTGGTCAGGCTTCACAGAAGAAGCAACTTCAGGCTGTATTGATACAGTGTTGAGGATTTTCAAACATAAATAAAGGAGAAAGATAATTTACTGAGGGCTCTGGCAAGAGAGTAGTGGATGTGATTGTTTGAATGCATACTCTAAACTGGTAGAAGATAACTGATAGAATGAAATAAGAGGCAAGTTTAACACAGAAATTTCTATGAGAAAATTGTAAAGATCACCATAAGAACAAAGGCATGAGACAGTAGTAAGAATATCAAAGCATTGAAAATAGGAATGCAGTAATGAAGGGGTTGTCTTAGTCTGTTTATGTTGCTGTAATAGAATACAATAGACTGGGTAGTTTGTAAACAACAGAAATATGTTTCTCATAGTTCTGAAGACTAAGAAGTCAAAGATCAAAGCATGAGATCTGGTGTCTGGTAAGAGCGTATTTCTGGTTCTTAGACACTTGTTTTCTTGCTGTGTCCTCACAGGACAAAAGGGGCAAAGGAACTCTCTGGGGTCTCTTTTATAAGGGCACTGATCCCATTTAGGAAGGATCCACTCTCATGAACTAATCAACTCCCAAAGGCCCCACCTCCAAATATTATAACATTGGGGATTAGGTTTCAACATATGAATTTTTCAGGGACACAAACATTCAGTCTATAGCAGAGGTAGAAGAGTTCAAAACAATAATGGAAACATCTGATTACAGGTTATAAATTGAGTTTGGATTTAGAGTCAATCAAAATAAAATCAAGGAACTAAAGGGTTAAAATTTTGAATGATTTGAGTCAGAAGTAAAGATTAGAATAAGTTTTCATAGTCTTGGATAAGGTAAAGAATTTACCTGGAGGTTAGAAAAGAAAGAAAAAAAATCCTCAAGAGTGGTACAATTAATCAAAAGAGAAATCAAAAAATACATTGAGAAAAATGAAAATGGAAGTACAATATATCAAAACTTATGAGAGGCAGCAAAAGCAGTTCATAGTGTTAAATACCGACATCAAGACAAATCTCAAATAACCTAAATTTATACCTCACGGAACTAGAAAAAGAAGAACAAATGAAGCCCAAAGTTAGTGGAAGGAGAAAACAAAGATCAGAGTGGATAAATGAAATAGAAACTAAAAATACAATAGAAAAGATCAACGAAACAAACACCAGTTTTTTTGAAAGAATAAACAAAATTGACAAATCTTTAGACTCACAAAGTAAAAAAGAGAAAGGACTCAAATAAAATCAGAAATGAAAGAGAAGACTTTACAACTGATAGCACAGAAATACAAAGGGTAATAAGCGACTGCTACAATTATACACCAACAAACTGGACAACCTAGAAGACATGAATAAATTCCTAGAAACATAAAATCTTCCAAGACTGAATCAGGAAGAAATAGAAAAGTTGAACAGACTGATAGCCAATAATGAAATTGAATCAGTAATCAAAAACCTCCCCAAAAATGTTAGGACCAAATGGCTTCACTGATGAATTCTACCAAACATTCAAAGAAGAATTAATACCAATTGTTCTCAAACTCTTCTGAAAACGGAATAAAAGGGAACATTTCCAAAATAATTTTACAAGACCAGTGCCAGGTTAGAATACCACAGAAAAAGAAAACTACAGGCCAATATCCTTTATGAATACAGATGCAGAAAAATCCTCAACAAAATATTAGCAAACCAAATTCAACAATACATTAAAAGGATCATAAAACACAATCAAGTGGCATTTATCCCAGGGATGCAAGGATGTTTCATCACCTGCAAATCAATAGCAAACACCACCTTAACAAAATAAAGTATAAAAAGTATATGATCAACTCCATAGATGCAGAGAAAGCACTTGACGGAACCTGTCATCCATATATGATAAAAACTCTCAAAAAAGTGGGTATAGAGGGATCATACCTCAACATAATAAAGGCCATATATGACAAACCCACAGCTAACATCACACTCAATTATGAAAAGCTGAAAGCATTTCCTCTAAGATCAGAAACAAGACAGGAATGTCTACTCTTACCACTTTCACTCAACATATCATTGGAAGTCCTAGCAAGAGTGATTAGGCAAGAAATAAAAAGCACCCAAAACAGAAAGGAAGAAATAAAACTGTCACTATTTGCAGATGACAGGATATTATATATAGAAAATACTAAAGACTCCACCAAAAAACTGTTAGTACTGATACATGAATTATAGGATACAAAATCAATATACAAAAATCAGTTTCATCTATGTACACTGACAACAAGCGATCAGGAAGACAAATTAAAGAAACAATCCAATTTACAAATACACCCAATAGAATAAAATACCTAGGAATAAATTTAACCAAGAGGTGAAAGTCCTACACAGAAAATGACAAGACACTGATGAAAGAAATTAAAGATGACAAAAATAAATGGAAAGGAGGAGACCTTCAAGGTGGCAGAGGAGTAAGAGATGGAGATCACCTTCCTCCCCACAAATACATCAGAAATATATGTACATGTGGAACAACTCCTACAGAATACCTACTGAATGCTGGCAGAAGACCTCAGACCTCCCAAAAGGCAAGAAACTCCCCACGTAGCTGGGTAGGGCAAAAGAAAAAAGAAAAAACAGAGACAAAAGAATAGGGACAGGACCTACATCTCTGGGAGGGAGCTGTAAAAGAGGAAAGATTTCCACACACTAGGAAACCCCTTCACTGGCGGAGACTGCGGGTGGCGGAGGGGGGAAGCTTTGGAGCCACAAAGGAGAGCGCAGCAACGGGTGCGGAGGGCAAAGCGGAGAGTTTCTCGCACAGAGGATCAGGGCCGACCGGCACTCACCAGCCCGAGAGGCCTGTCTGCTCACCAGCTGGGGCGTGTGGGGGCTGGGAGCTGAGGCTTGGGCTTCGGAGGTCAGACCCCAGGGAGAGGACTGGGGTTGGTTGCGTGAACACAGCCTGAAGCGGGCTAGTGCGCCACAGCTAGACGAGAGGGAGTCCGGGAAAAAGTCTGGAGCTGCTGAAGAGGCAAGAGACCATTGTTTCGGGGTGCATGAGGAGAGGGGATTCAGACCACCGCCTAAACGAGCTCCAGAAACAAGCGCGAGTCACGGCTATCAGCGCGGACCCCAGAGATGGGCATGAGATGCTGCTGCTACCGCCACCAAGAAGCCTGTGTGTGAGCACAGGTCACTCTCCACACCTCCCCTCCCGGGAGCCTGTGCAGCCCGCCACTGCCAGGGTCCCGTGATCCAGGGACAACTTCCCCGGGAGAACGCACGGTGTGCCTCAGGCTGCTGCAACGTCATACTGGCCTCCGCTGCCACAGGCTCGCCCCGCATCCATGCCCCTGCCCCTGCCAGCCTGAGTGAGCCAGAGCCCCCAGATCAGCTGCTACTTTAACCCCATCCTGTCTGAGCGACGAACAGACACCCTCAGGCGACCTACATGCAGAGGCGGGTCCAAATCCAAATCTGAACCCCAGGAGCCGTGGGAACAAAGAAGAGAAACGGAAATCTCTCCCAGCAGCCTCAGGAGCAGCAGATTAAATCAACTTGATGTACCCTGCATCTGTGGAGTACGTGAATAGACAACGAATCATCCCAAATTGAGGAGGTGGACTTAGGGAACAACTGTAGACATGGGGTCTGCTCTCTGCATCTAATTTGTTTCTGGTCTTATGTTTATCTTAGTTTAGTATTTAGAGATTATTATCACTGGTAGATTTGTTATTGGTTTGGTTACTGTCTTCCTTTTTTCTCATATATATCGATATAGATATAGATATTTTTTTCCTTCTTCTCTTTTTGTGAGTGTGTATGTGTATGCTTCTTCATGTGACTTAGTCCATAAAGCTTTACTTTTACCATTTGTCCTAGGGCTCTGTCAGCCCTTTTTTTTTATATATATACTTTTTATGCTTGTTATCACTGGTGGATTTGTTTTTTGGTTTGGTTGCTCCCTTCTTTCTTTTTTTTTTCTTTTTCTTTATTACCATAAAATTTTCTTCTTTTTAATAATTTAAAAAAATTTTTTATTTTAATAACTATTTTATTTTATGTTTTTCTTTCTTCCTTTCTTTTTTTCTCCCTTTTCTTCTGAGCCGTGTGGCAGACAGGGTTCTTCTTGCTCCAGCCAGGTGTCAGGCCTGTGCCTCTGAAGTAGGAGAGCCAACTTCAGGACACTGGTCCACCAGAGACCTCCTGGCTCCACATAATATCAAACGGTGAAAGCTCTCCCAGAGAACTCCATCTGAACACTAAGACCCAGCTCCACTCAACCACCAGCAAACTACAGTGCTGTACACCCTATGCCAAACAACAAGAAAAACAGGAACACAACCCCAAACAATAGCAGAGAGGCTGCCTGAAATCATAATAAGGTCACAGACACCCCAAAACACACCACCAGATGCGGTCTTACCCACCAGAAAGACAAGATCCAGCCTCAAACATCAGAACACAGGCACCAGTCGCCTCCACCAGGAAGCCTACACAACATATTGAACCAACCTTACTCACTGAGGACAGACACCAAAAACAACGGGAACTATGAACCTGCAACCTCTGAAAAGGAGACCCCAAACACAGTAAGTTAAGCAAAATGAGAAGACAAAGAAACACACAGCAGATGAAGGAGCAAGGTAAAAACCCACCAGACCTAAAAAATGAAGAGGAAATAGGCAGTCTACCTGAAAAAGAATTCAGAGAATTGATAGTAAAGATGATCCAAAATCTTGGAAGTAGAATGCAGAAACTAAAAGAAACGATTAACAAGGACCTAGAAGAACTAAAGAGCAAACAAACAATGATGAACAACACAATAAAGGAAATTAAATATTCTCTAGAAGGATTCAATAGCAGAATAACTGAGGCAGGAGAATGGACAAGTGACCTTGAAGATAAAATATTGGAAATAAATACCACAGAGCAGAATAAAGAAAAAAGAATGAAAAGAACTGAGGACAGTCTCAGAGACATCTGGGACAACATTAAAAACACCAACATTTGAATTATAGGGGTCCCAGAGGAAGAAGAGAAAAAGAAAGGGACTGAGAAAATATTTGAAGAGATTACAGTTGAAAACTTCCATAAGATGGGAAAGGAAATAGTCAATGAAGTCCAGGAAGCACAGAGAGTCCCATACAGGATAAATCCAAGGAGAAACATGCCAAGACATATATTAATCAAACTATCAAAACTTAAATACAAAGAAAAAATATTAAAAGCAGCAAGGGAAAAATCAACAAATAACATACAAGGGAATTCCCATAACGTTAACAGCTGATCTTTCACCAGAAACTCTGCAAGCCAGAAGGGAGTGGCAGGACATATTTAAAGTGATGAAAGGGAAAAACCTACAACCAAAATTACTCTACTCAGCAAGGATCTCATTCAGATTCGACAGAGAAATTAAAAGCTTTGCAGACAAGCAAAAGCTAAGAGAATTCAGGACTACCAAACCAGCTTTACACAAATGCTAAAGGAACTTCTCTAGGCAGGAAACACAAGAGAAGGAAAAGACCTACAATAACAAACAAAAAACAATTAAGAAAATGGTAATAGGAACATATATATCAATAATTACCATAAATGAAAATGGATTAAATGCTCCAACCACAAGACAAAGACTGGCTGAATGGATACAAAAACAAGACCCATATATATGCTGTCTACAAGAGAGCCACATCAGACCTAGCCATACAGACTGAAAGTGAGGGGATGGAAAAAGATATTCCATGCAAATGGAAATCAAAAGAAAGCAGGAGTAGCAATTCTCATATCAGACAAAATGACCTTAAAATAAAGACTATTACAAGAGACAAAGAAGGACACTACATAATGATCAAGGGATCAATCCACGAAAAAGATATAACAATTGTAAATATTTGTGCACCCAACATAGGAGCACCTCAATACATAAGACAAATGTTAACAGCCATAAAAGGGGAAATCGACACTAACACAATCATAGTAGGGGATTTTAACACCCCACTTTCACCAGTGGACAGATCAACCAAAATGAAAATAAATAAGGAAACACAAGCTTTAAATGATACATTAAACAAGATGGACTTAATTGATATTTATAGGACATTCCAACCAAAACCAACAGAATACACTTTCTTCTCAAGTGCTCATGGAACATTCTCCAGGATAGAACATATCTTCAGTCACAAATCAAGACTTGGTAAATTTAAGAACATTGAAATCATATCAAGTATCTTTTCTGACAAAAACCCTATGAGACTAGATATCAACTACAGGAAAAAATCTGTAAAAAATACAAATACATGGAGGCTAAACAATACACTACCAAATAACCAAGAGATCACTGAAGAAATCAAAGAGGAAATCAAAAAATACCTAGTATCAAATGACAGTGAAAACACAGTGACCCAAAGCCTATGGGAGGCAGCAAAAACAGTTCTAAGAGGGAAGTTTATAGCAATACAATCCTACCGCAAGAAACAAGAAATATCTCAAATAAACAACCTAACCTTACACCTAAAGCAATTAGAGAAAGAAGAACAAAAAAACCCCAAAGTTAGCGGAAGGAAAGAAATCATGAAGATCAGATCAGAAATAAAGGGGAAAAAATGAAGGAAACAATAGCAAAGATCAATAAAACTAAAAGCTGGTTCTTTGAGAAGATAAACAAAATTGATAAGCCACTGGCCAGACTCATCAAGAAATAAAGGGAGAAGACTCAAATCAATAGAATTAGAAACGAAAAAGGAGAAAAACTGACAGTGCAGAAATACAAAGGATCATGAGAGACTACTACAAGCAACTATATGCCAATAAAACAGACAACCTGGAGGAAATGGACAAATTCTTAGAAAAGCACAATTTTCCAAGACTGAACCAGGCAGAAATGGAATATATAAACAAACCAATCACAATAAATGAAATTGAAACTGTGATTAAAAATCTTCCAACAAACAAAAGCTCAGGAACAGATGGCTTCACAGGTGAGTTCTACCAAACATTTAAAGAAGAGCTACCATCTAACTTTCTCAAACTCTTCCAAAATATAGCAGAGGGAGGAACACTCCCAAACTCATTCTACGAGGCCACCATCACCCTGTGCAGCCCGCCACTGCCAGGGTCCCGTGATCCAGGGGGATACCAAAACCAGACAGAGATGTCACAAAGAAAGAAAACTACAGGCCAATATCACTGATGAACACAGATGCAAAAATCCTCAACAAAATACTAGCAAACAGAATCCAAAACTATATTAAAAGGATCACACACAATGATCAAGTGGGGTTTATCCCAGGAATGCAAGGATTCTTTAATATGCGCAAATCAATCAATGTGATAAAACATACTAAGAAAATGAAGGGAAAAAACCATATGATCACCTCAACAGATGCAGAAAAAGCTTTTGACAAAATTCAAAATTCATTTATCATACACATTTATGATAAAAACCCTCCAGTAAGTAGGCATAGAGGGCACTTACCTCAACATAATAAAGGTCATATATGACAAACCCACAGCCAACATTGTTCTCAATGGTGAAAAACTGAAACCTTTTCCACGAAGATCAGGAACAAGACAAGGTTGTCCACTCTTACCACTATTATTTAACATAGTTTTAGAAGTTTTAGCCACAGCAATCAGAGAAGAAAAACAAATAAAAGGAATCCAAATCAGAAAAGAAGCTGTCACTGCTTGCAGATGACATGATACTACACGTAGAGAATCCTAAAGAGGCTACCAGAAAACTACTAGAGCTAATCAATGAATTTGGTAAAGTAGCAGGATACAAAATTAATGCACAGAAGTCTCTTGCATTCCTATACACTAATGATGAAAAATCTAAAAGAGATATTAAGGAAACACTCCCATTTACCACTGCAACAAAAAGAATAAAATACCTATGAAAAAGCCTACCTAAGGAGACAAAAGACCTGCATGCCGAAAACTATAAGACACTGATGAAAGAAATTAAAGACATTGCAAACAGATGGAGAGATATACCATGTTCTTGGATTGGAAGAATCAACTTGTGAAAGTGACTATATTACCCAAAGCAATCTACAGATTCAATGCAATCCCTATCAAACTACCACTGGCATTTTTCACAGAACTACAACAAAAAATTTCACAATTTGCATGGAAACAATGAAGACCCTGAATAGACAAAGCAATCTTGAGAAATAAAAATGGTGCTGGAGGAGTCAGGCTCCTGGATTTCAGACTATACCACAAAGATACAGTAATAAAGACAGTATGGTACTGGCACAAAAACAGAAATATAGATCAATGGAACATGATAGAAAGCCCAGAGATAAACCCACGCACATGTGGTCACCTTATTTTTGTTAAAGGAGGCAAGAATATACAATGGAGAAAAGACAGCCTCTTCAATAAGTGGGGCTCGGATAACTGGACAGCTACATTTAAAACAATGAAATTAGAAAACTGCCTAACACCACACCCAAAAATAAACTCAAAATGGATTAAAGATCTAAATGTAAGGCCAGACACTCTAAAACTCTCAGAGGAAAACATAGGTAGAACACTCTATGACATCAATCACAGCAAAATCCTTTTTGACCCACCTCCTAGAGAAATGGAAATAAAAACAAAAACAAACAAATGGGACCTAATGAAACTTAAAAGGTTTTGCACGCAAAGGAAACCATAAACAAGACAAAAAGACAACCCTCAGAATGGGAGAAAATAATTGCAAATGAAGCAGCTGACAGAGGATTAATCTCCAAAATTTACAAGCAGCTCATGAAGCTCAATATCAAAAAAAACAAACAACCCAAACCAAAAATGGGCAGAAGACCTAAATAGACATTTCTCTAAAGAAGATATACAGATTGCCAACAAACACATGAAAGGATGCTCAACATCAGTAATCATTAGAGAAATGCAAATCAAAGCTACAATGAGATATCATCTCACACCAGTCAGAATGGCCATCATAAAACAATCTCCAAACAATAAATGCTGGAGAGGGTGTGGAGAAAAGGGAGAACCCTCTTGAAGTGTTGGTGGGAATGTAAATTGATACAGCCACTATGGAGAACAGTACGGTGGTTCCTTAAAAAACTAAAAATAGAACTACCATATGAACCAGCAATCCCACTACTGGGCATATACCCTGAGAAAACCATAATTCAAAAAGACTCATGTACCACAATGTTCAATGCAGCACTATTTACAATAGTCAGGACATGGAAGCAACCTAAGTGTCCATCAACAGATGAATGAATAAAGTAGATGTGGCACATATATACAATGGAATATTACTCAGCCATAAAAAGAAATGAAATTGAGTTATTTGTAGTGAGGTGGATGGACCTAGAGTCTGTCATACAGAGTAAAGTAAGTCAGAAAGAGAAAATCAAATACCCATGCTAACACATATACATGGAATCTTAAAAAAAAAAAAAAAAAAAAGGTTCTGAAGAACCTAGGGGCAGGATAGGAATAAAATCGCAGATGTAGAGAATGGACTTGAGGACACGGGGAGGGGGAAGGGTAAGCTGGGACGAAGTGAGAGAGTGGCATGGACATATATACACTACCAAATGTAAAACAGACAGCTAGTGGGAAGCAGCTGCATAGCACAGGGAGATCAGCTCGGTGCTTTGTGGCCCCCTAGAGGGGTGGGATAGGGAGGGTGGGAGGTAGACGCAGGAGGGGAGATATGGGGATATATGTATATGTATAGCTGATTCACTCTGTTATAAAGCAGAAACTAACACACCATCGTAAAGCAATTATACTCCAATAAAAATGTTAAAAAAGAAAACAAGACTGAGAGAAATTTAGGGACTTTTTTGGGATCAGAAACCTCATAAATAAAAAAAAATGTGAAAATAAATAAATAAATGGAAAGATACTCTCTGCTCATGGATTATAAGAATATTGTTAAAATGTTCATACTACCCAAAGCAATCTACAGATTCCATGCAATCTCTGTCAAAATACCAGTGGCATTTTTAACAGAAATAGAACAAATAATCCTAAAATTTGTATGGAACCCAACAGAGTCTTATCAGCTAAAGCAAATTTGAGGAAGAAGAACAAAGCCAGAGGCATGATGCCTCTTGATTTCAAACTGTATTATAAAGCCAGAGTAATCAAAAAAGTGTGTTAGCATAAAAACAGACACATAGGTCAATGGAACAGAATAGAGAGCCCAGAAAAAAACCCACATGATATTGTGAGAGCTGGACAGACACATGCAAAAGAATGAAACTGGACCACTATTTTATACCATACACAAAAATTAACTCGAAATGGATTGAAGACTTGAATATAGGCCCGGAACCATAAAATTCCTAGCAGAAAATATAGGCAGTAAGCATCTTGACATTGGTCTTGGCAATGTTTTTTGGCTCTAACTCCAAAAGCAAAGGCAACAAAAACAAAAATAAACAAGTGGGACTACTTCAAACTAAAAGGCTTCTGAACAGCAAAGGAAGCCATCAACAGACGCAAGAGGGAAGAGATATGGGAACATATGTATATGTATAACTCATTCACTTTGTTATAAAGCAGAAACTAATACACAATTGTAAAGCAATTATACTCCAATAAAGATGTAAAAAAAAAAAGGAAGCCATCAACGAAATGAAAAGGCAACCTACAAAATGAGAGAAAATATTTGCAAATGATATGACTGATAAGGGGTTAATATCCAAAATATATTTTAAAAACTGATAAAACCCATATAAAATAAACAATTCAATTAAAAATGGACAGATATGAATATTTCTCAAAGAAGACATACAGATGGCTAACAGACACACAAAAAGATGCTAAACATCACTAATTATCAGGGAAATGCAAATGGAAACCACAAGGTGATATCATCTCACACCTGTCAGAATGGCTATTATCAAAAAACGTCAAATAATAGGTGCTGGAGAGGATGTGGAGAAACGGGAACCCTTGCACACTATTGGTGGGAATGTAAATTAGTGCAGCCACAATGGAAAACAGTATAAAGCTGTCTTGAAAAAGTAAAAATAGAACTACCATATGATCCAGCAATTTCACTTCTGGGTATTTATCTGAAGAAAATGAAAACATGAACTTGCAAAGATGTATCCACTCACATGTTCACTGCAGTATTATTTACAATAACAAAGATATGCAAACAACTTAAGTGTTCCTTAACAGATGAATGGATAAAGAAGATGCAGTTTATATATACAATGGAATATTATTCAGGCATAAAAAGAAGGGAATCCTGCCATTTGCAACAACATGGATGGACCCAGAGGGCATATGGTAAGTGACAAAAGTCAAACGGAGAAAGACGAAAACCATATGACCTCACTTTTACGTGGAATCTTAAAAACAAAACAAAGCAAAACCCTTGAGCTTATAGATAGAACAGATTGGTGTTTCCAGAGGTAACGGATAGGGGATGAGCTAAATGGATGAAAGGGTCAAAAAGAACAAACTTCTAGCTATAAGAAATAACTCATGGGGATGTAATGCACAACTTGGTAACTATAGTTAATAATGCTCTATTTTATATTTGAAAGTTGCTAAGAGAGTGAATCTTAAAAGTTCTCATTATGAGGAAGAAGCTTTGTAAATATGTATGGTGACGGATGTTAACTGAACTTAAATGTAATCATTCTGCAACACATACAAATATCAAATCATCATGTTGTAATCCGAAACTAATATGTCAATTATACCTCAATAGAAATTTTTTTAAAAGAGTGGTACAACGAGATGCTTTGAACGTCTCAGAAATAAGGGGCTTTGCACTAGGGTAGCTGTGAAGATCCAGGAGAATGCCAATATCATTTTCCAGACCTTTGATCAGCCTCTACCTATGTGATCTACAGGGTAAGGAGAGCACCTGAGAAGTATAACGTTTTAGTGAGGGTATGAAAGTGTAGGGAATGATGCATGGGAGCTTATTACTCTACAAAGAGAATTCCTGGGGCACCATGAGAATGTTATGGAGGGAGTAGGGCTAGATAAGAACGAGCCTTGGGGAGAATACACAGAGTAGGTAAGGAACAAGAATCTGAGAGAGTCTGGGTGAAAAAAGGCTTACATTTGCGACGAAGCCTGAGATGAGCGGCATGATTGGAAGGGACAGTCGCTGGGGCTTTAAATAAGATCCTCATGTAGTAGCCTAGTTTGTATGTGAGGGTGGTGGTAGCCAGGCCGTGAGAGGCAGATTGGGGTTGAAGAGTGAAGGGGAGGCATGGAAAAAGGAGGAGTCATGTCATAATATTACCCTCACGTTCAGATCATAGCACAGAAATCAAGGTTGAAAGGGCACTTGATTATTAGTTTCCATAAATTAAAATATTAAAAATAGCTTTAACTTGTGTTTTAGAGTTTACGTAACTAATCTCCTTTACAGCGATATGTTTTGTCAAATGTGGGGAGGTTACAGATTTTTTGTAATGGCTGAGAAAAGGAGAATTCGGGGGCTCTAAATTCTGAAGTGGAGAAGGACCTACGAGACAGCAGGAGGGGAAGAGGCCACACTTGGTAATATGTTACAGCTTGGATAAAAAGTTGCTATGATGCGAGATAGAATTTTGGTGAAAGCTGGTTAATGTTTCTCTTCAGGTTGGAATTTGAAAATTGTTTGGAAAAGGCTTCCTTTTCTTTTTGATTGATCTGAAGTGCACTTGACAGTAAGGCAAACATTTAAGATATGCTTTAAGATTTAAAAACTAAATGAATAAAATTAAACTAAAAACAACAATAACGGTACAAAATTGGTTAGTGAAATCAATCAAAACACCAAACAGATCTTAGATTATGCAGCCTGAAGCTTACCCTAATAGTGTATTATTTACTGGTAGCAATTGCAAATGGCATGTTCAGCATATTTATAACAATCGATTTTCATTAAAGTACTTTTTTCCTCAAAACTGAGTGTTTTTTCTCATTCAGTACTACAAAAAATACTTACTGAGTCCTTGCCATGTGCCAGGACCAGATTAGGCAATAGGTCTACAAATATAAAACACATACAGTCCCTACATTCCCATCTCATACGGTTCAACCAGATTACCCCCAGAGATGTAGACACCAAATATGGAAAATCACATAATTGGATAAATGGGTGAAAAAGCTTCCAAGGATGATTAAAGTATTAAAAAAGCCAAAATGTGGGCTTCCCTGGTGGCGCAGTGGTTGAGAGTCTGCCTGCCGATGCAGGGGACACGGGTTTGTGCCCCGGTCCGGGAGGATCCCACATGCCGCGGAGCGCCCGTGAGCCATGGCCGCTGAGCCTGCGTGTCCGGAGCCTGTGCTCCACAACGGGAGAGGCCACAACAGAGAGAGGCCCGCGTACCGCAAAAAAAAAAAAAAAAAAAAAAAGCCAAAATGTTTATTTTTTCTCATTAGCACAGTAAGTCCCCTACAAACGAATGAGTTCTGTTCCGAGAGCGTGTTCGTAAGTCCAATTTGTTCATGAGTCCAACAAAGTTAGCTTAGGTACCCAACTAACACAATCAGCTATATAGTACTGTACTATAATAGGTTTATAATACTTTTCACACAAATACATAAAAAACAAACGAACACACACAAGAAAACATTTTTAATCTTACAGTACAGTAGTACTGTACAACAGCTGGCATACAGGGGCAGGTTCACATCTTTGAAAGTTCACAACTTGAAGGTTTGTATGTAGGGCACGTGCTTCAAATGGGTGCATATGTTATTATGTATAGATTTTAAAAATTCATAACACATACTTGAAAGTTTAATAGTCGTCATATTCCATCTCAAATTCCTAATAATTTTAACATTAAACTCATATCAAAGATATTTTCTCTTCATGTCAATGCTAGCATAAATTTTCTCTTTATCTCTAGATGGTGCTCACACTTTACTATGTAACCATATTTTATTCCCTTACTTTTTATTTCTATGGCTTCCTCACAGTCATGAATCAATAAAAATGATTGCATAAAAGTTCCTATTTCCTGACAGATGTGATTTTTATACTGGATAGACAAGAGATAAACAATATATACCAGGGGTATAATTGCCAAAGTCAATTTAAAGGCGATGGGAGCTTTGGTCTCCACTCTTGTTATCACATTCAAAACATGGTAGCTAACAAAAAGTATACTGATGACAAACAAGCAAATCACTCCCAGGGCGTTTCATTCTTTTTTATTTGCAACTGCTATCACTGTATCCTATATGAAATCGGCCCTGCTCATATAACTGGATTTCAGCAATTTTTAAATACGAATTCTGGCTTTGTAAAAATTGTCATGAAATGCCTAATGCGAAACATACTAAAGAATATTTTTAGGAGTGATGGGACGCATACCTTATCCTATATTTCCAGATTTTTTGAACTAAGTTTGAAAGGTTCAAAGGATATACTAATAACATCAAATTTATAGTCTGTGTTCATATGTTAAACTAATCCATCGTAAGCTCACAAGAACTCAAAAAACAAAAAAACCTTGCTTGAACCCACGAGCCTGTGTGGATCAAATGTGTTTTGTAGCTTGACTTTACTGTTACTATACCTCATTTTACATTTCTAGCTCTTTAAAAAACACAGTTGATTAAATAATTAATGAATTTATGTATAATAAATGAGCATTTTAGTATTTCATTTGAAAATGCCATACCTCTACATTTTGATACTATTTCCCAAAGGTCACTCTGATAATATTTTCCATTCATAGTGCCACCAGTACTTGTGAGATGAACTCATTTACCAGAAGACTGAATTTTCTGATGAGAAATTTGTATTGATAAGTAACGATTAGGAACATTCATTTCTCTTAAGTCTGTTGTCAGCTATAATTCTACAAAAGCAATATGCTTAAATTATAATGTTCAACAAAGTGAATTAAACAAATAAAGGCAGCCCCCAATGCACAATGTATTTTCTATTTTCTTGAAGATCTGTTTAAAAATCTATTATTTAACTGATTCATGACTACCGCTGTCTCTGATGTCAAAAGTAATTGTCAATCTAGTCATTTTTTAAAAGTCAAACCAGTATAGCAATTGGAAAAAACAGGCTCCCTTTATTCTATTAAAAACTGCCTTTCTGAGGCAGATAGCACTCATGGTGCAATATTTCCAGTTTTATGATAGCAAGAAACCATTAATTTGATTTTTCATTTTTGGGATGTTTCTATTGGTGGTCCATATCTTACACAGAGATTTATACTACATGGTTATTTGATATGCATATTCACACATTTGTGAACTTATTATATAGGAGACTGGATGGATTCAGAGTCCTTTTTTCAAACTCAGCATGGTGTAGGCTCTCTCAGAGTATACATAAATTTAATCTCCAAGCTGGATTTCCACATAGAGAAGTGAAGAATGATTAAATAATAGACTTCATAAGTATATAACATGGCCATTATGAGCTCAAATATCATTGGTGAATTCCAATTACATATATATACACACACACACACACACACACACACACACACACACACACTTTCTAGGCCTATCTATATATATAATTAAATAATAAGCATGGTTTTTTTTAATATTCCCATATATCACATATATAACATATAATAATATATGATTATATTAAAAATATAAAATATCCCCACCCTAAAACAAAGTTTATATTTTAGTTGTGGAGAAAAGAGTAAAATATGTGAAAGAAATAGAGAGCCATCGGGAGCTGAACTGTAAGAAACTAATAAGTCATTCTCAGGAGTGAAGTTCTTCTAACTTCTGCAGTAGTTGAAGAAGAATGTCAGGGCTACTGAGACTTGCCAGACTATGAAGAAAAGATGCGGATTTTAACAAACAGAGAGCAAGGGACAGAGGCGTCCAAGAGATGGGAAAAGCATGAGCAAAGACAGAGAGTGTGCACAATGCCAGGATAGAGACAAATCTGACCAAAGTTAAAGTTTAATGTGGGAGAAGGGTGGCAATAAAGTCTAGGTCAATTCACACTAGGGAAAAGAAAGACAGAGATGCACTTGACATGGTAGGAAATAACAGCCATGGCTGGATTTTGAACAGAGATGTTACAAGATCAAACTGGTATTTTGCTAATTTTAAAATATCAATATTGTATAGAATTGGTTGACCATCAGATGATTGAGAAACAGGGACAATAGATATGCCATCTCTGAAATAATCTAGATACATGAAGCACTGAAGGAGAACAGGTAAATCAGACAAATTGAAAGAAGAATAATAGATATCTTTACACATTTAACATAGTACACAAGGGAGAATGAAGTTAACATACAAAGTTGTAGTCAACTTAAAGAATGTCATTACTAAGTATATTAATTTCCTACTGCTGCTGTAACAAATATCACAAACTTAATGGCTTAAAACACAAATTTACCTTTCCTTTTGTAAGGATCCTTATGATTATATTAGGCCTATTCAAATAATCTAGGATAATGTTTCATAGCAAGATCCTTAACTCAATCACATTATAAAAATCCCTTTTGCCATGTAAGGTAACAGAATAACAGATTCCAAGGATTAGAATATGGGCATCTTTGGGTCACCATTATTCTGGTTACCACATCAAGAAATGAATGAGAATACATGAGAATACATTTAATATTACTGAGGTCTTACTATGTGCCAGATACACAGTCTCACATACCCAATCTCCTTTCTCTCCCAAAACTGACAAGAATGGGGAGGGGAAATGTCCCCTACAATCCTATAGCTAATAAGATGCAGAACAGAGTTTGAACTCAGTTCTGTTTGACTTCACACACCATTTTCTTAATAGAAAAGTTGGGGATTATGTCTTTGGGTTATTTGAGGGGAGTAGGCTCTGAATTCTGTTTTAAACATACTCCTTTTGAAGTAACTATTACAGACAGTTGGAAATAAAAACACAAGTGAAGTATTAGGGATGCAGTTAAAAATTGGAAATAATCAACTGAGAAATAACAATTGAAATTATTAGAACAGATAATTAAAGATAATTTCTAAAAACAATCATTGATCTTAAGTGAGTTAGAGAGAGGGGAAGGAAGATCAAAGAGGTAGAAAGAGAACCAGGAGAGTAAAGTATTATGGAAGGCAAAAAGGAGAACATGTTAATGAGACAAAGATCTAGAATATGAATGCTACCAAGAAGGAGAGGGGAAGTGAGGAAGGCCTTGGCTGTTAGGAGACAATAATCTTTTGGACCATTAGTGTCTTTTGATTCAAATTATTTAAATAATGAGTTACTTAAAGAAAAGAGCTGCCTATATTTTAAGTTTATGTTGCTGCCCTATGACTCTTTTACCATTAAATTATTGTAGGAAAAGATGTTTTGGTATTGTTTGCTGTTTTCTTGAAAAATTAGAACATAATGTTCTGTTTATATAATGCTCTATTTTTTAAGAAAACAGCAAACAATACCAAATCTTTTTAAACAATTAAAAAAAATAATTACCAACTTGTGCTCTAAGCTCCCTAAGACCCTTCAGGTAGTGTGACTGGACTCTCCCCTCTTGCCTATTCCCTTTACACTCACTGGACTACCTACCACGTCCTTCTCATTTCTCAGCATCACTGATATGAGTACTTCTAATCTGTATAAAATCTCTCACCTGGAGTTCAGCTCTCCAGGGCAAAATTATCTTCATATTTCTTTCTTTAGAAATAATTTTATCTTCTACAACACTGTTCTTCTGCTATCACCACAATGTATTTGTATTTTCTGCTAACAGGAGAAATGCTCATAGATCCAAGTGATTCTGTTCTCATTTTGATGGAATTATTAATACTTGGGCCCTAAATTTCATCTGTGAAATGCTAAGAATCCTTCCAAGATTTGGAGTCACAAGTAATTTTATCTTGTGATAAAACCTGAAATGATGTTCTCAAATTACAAAATTTAAATTAAAATAATTAAAAATTTTAAATAAAAAGTTACTATATATAAGTATAAATGATTGCATGGTATCTTTGAGTATGAGTAGAAAGATATATTTTTTTAAAGTTTTGCATGTTGCCACACATATACCCACATATAGTTTATAACTATAAATTATATATACATATCTTATAACTGTATCTTAATATATGTAAAATATAATTATATGTAACAGACATAAGACCATATATACACTCATGTATTTATTTATATTTATATATATATATATATATACATACTCCTCAGTAACTGTTGGCTCAAGACTTGGAAGACAGCTCTCAAAACATGTCAGTTAAATATTAGACAATTTATAAGGTTAAGTAAACTTTAATCCAGCTAATTTTATGTTGGTACATTCTGCTATCATAGAAAAAAACAGAAAGAAGCTTGCAAGTATTTGCCACAACAGAAAATGAGATTTGACTTTCAGAAAAACAAAACAAAAACCACCTAAGCATTTAAATATACGTTAGTTGAATTTTTTAAATACATATAAGTATAAAAAAGGAAACCAACAAAAATGATATATAATCCATGATTAATAATTTCATTCAGAAATGACTAATAATCCCAAGCTCCTAATTTATCCCTCCCACCCCCCTTTCCCCTTTGGTAATTTGTTTTCTATGGCTGTAAGTCTACTTCTGTTTTGTAACTAAGTTCATTTGTATCATCTTTCTAGATTCCACATATAAGTGATATCATATGATACTTGTCTTTCTCTGACTTACTTCACTTAGTATGATGATCTCTAGGTCCATCCATGTTGCTGCAGATGGCATTATTGAACATGCACACACTACTATATATAAAATAGGTAATCAACAAGGACCTACTGTAGAGCACAGGGAACTCAATATTCTGTAATAACCTATATAGGAAAAAATCTGAAAAAGAATGGATACACGTATAATTGAATCACTTCCCTGTACACCTGAAACTAACACAACATTGTAAATCAACTATACTGCAACATAAAATAAAAATTAATTTTAAAAAAAGAAATGACTAATAAAACCTACTATGTACAGAAGATATGTGTGTGCAGGTGCATACACAGTGAACATAGTTATACAAAACACTAGCCTTTATACTTTGTCTCCCCCAACCCCCTTAAGAGATCTCTCCATATCATCCCATACAAGGTTGTCTTCTGAGATGCTCTTCATAGTAATAACTGGTACCTGCAGAGGGGCTGGTCAATCAGCACAGATGCTGATCTAGGGCTGAGTGTGGTCCTGCTATGCCCGCCCCTAATACTTTAACTGATAGATCTTGGGGCCACTCTAGATCCTCACAAGAAGCAACTTTGGTGACTAGAGTGGAGGACTAGTACTACAGGAACTTGGGTTATCAGCTGTTTACTAATCACTGCAAAACTATTTTAACATTTTAATAATCAGTATAGCTGTTGAGGTTAGAGTGGCTGAATTTGACCTCTATGTTTGCCTAGAAGTTTGTACACTGGTTGAGTAAATTACTAAGTCCTGAAAATTTTGATTAAAAAAGGACCAAAGTAGGAGCTTAGAGTTACATAGAAGGCAGGGAAAAAAGAAAAAACAAAACAAAACAAAACCAGGAGACTGTAGTGATTTCCTAGGCAGAAGACCTGACTTTGTCTTTTGGGGATTTTTTCATCTATATATATTTTGGAAAGCCCACAAGAAAGCACTAGAGCAATGAAGAAGAGGACACCTGGGTAGCTGATTGCATCAAAAAAATCAACCATAATAACCACAACCAGATGGTGGAAAAAGGTTAAAATGTAAAGCAGGCTAATCTGTGCACATTAGTTAGTTATACAGGGAAGTGACCATATGTCCTGCTTTGCTTAGTATGGACCTAATTTGCACATGCCACAGATCACTGTGTGTGTGTGTGTGTGTGTGTGTGTGTGTGTGTGTGTATGAGATAGTGAGAGAGAGTACTCAAGACACAGAGGAGGCAGAGACAGAGACATATGCAGACATCATGAGGCTTTGTCCCTAAAAATACTCCAGTGTGTGTCTCCTAACAACAAACAGGTTAACCTACATAATCATAACATGATTACTGCATCAGGAAATTTTACACTGATGCAAATCTTCTAACATACAGTCCACATTCAAATTTCCACAATATCCTTTATGGCTTTTTATTTTCTTTATAGATCTTCTTTTTTCTATCCAGGATACAATGAAGAATCATGGTAACACTTTGTCTCCATTGCCTTCTTTAATCTAGATAAGTTCCAGGACACTTTTGTCTTTTATGACATTGATATTTTGAAGAACCATTGCTATAATTATACAGTGTCCCTTTAATTCTTAAAAAATTTTTTTTGTTTCTTTTATCTCTATTTTGTGTGATATCACTATGGTTACATCAACTTTTTTTTGGTTATATTTTTTCCCATTCTTTTACTGTCAACAGTTCTGTGAATTCATATTGCAAATATCTCTTTGTGGCAGAAACTGAAAGTTGTTTCCACTAATTACACTTATTTTTCCTTCCTAAAAATAAAACCCTTGATTTCTAGTTCAGCATATGGTTGCCAAGTATAGAAAAACAAATATTCCTGCCTCTTACAGTTAAGTGTGACTAAATTGTGGCCAATGGGTCAAATAGAAATGGTATGTAAGTGGAAATGGTATGTGTGATTTCCAGGAGGAATTCTTAAAGAGATTTATTACTTTCTTCAAACCTCCCTCTTTGCTGACTGGAATGCAGACATAATGGCTGGAGCTTGAGCAGCCATCTTTGACCATGCTATGGAACAATAAAATGAGCAAGATGGAAGAACCTAGTTCCATGATCATGGTGGAGCCAATACCCTTTCCTGACTGACTGGACTAATCACCTCTAAACTCTTCTATAAAGAGAAAATAATCGTCTACATTATTTAAGTAGCTATTATTTTGTTGTTGCTAGTGCTCACAACTAAATCATGAGGAATACCATATTATAAGCAACCTCGCACTAGGTAATTTTCCATCCAACAATATTTATATGTACAAAGCAAGTTTAGTTCCTTTGTTTTTTAAATAATTTTTACATTTATTTATAAAAAAAAATTCCTTCCTGAATAGTAATCCCTTGTAACACCACATACAAAATTTTAATCTATTTTTTTTTATTGATATTCATTTAGGTTGCATCTAGGTTTTGACTACTACGGTCAACAGAGCTACTATAAACAGTTTTGTATCAGTCCTTTTAGGTCACATGTTTTCATTCCTCTTAGGTAAAAACCTAGGAGTAGAATTGTTACTATGTGTTTATCTTTATACAAAACTGCTTAAATACTCTTTAAAATGCTTTTAATATTTTATATTCCTATCAACAATGTACGGTTGTCTCAATTGCTATAATCCTCTCCATCATTTGATGTCAGTCATTTTAATTTTAACCATTTTAGAGAATGTGAAGTCATATTTCTTTGTGGTTTATTTTCATTTTCCTTAAGACTAATTATTAGCAACTTATCTTGTGCTAGCTGGTGAGTAAGAGGGAGATTTGTGAAGTGTCTTGTCAAGTATTTTGCCCATTTTTAAATTTTTTCCATTGGTTCATTTATCTTTTTATTATTCATCTGTAAGTATTCTTTATACATTTTGGATGCAACTTCTTCATCCAGTGTGTGTATTGCAAACATTTTCTCCCAGTCTCTGCATTTGAAATGTCTTAAAGATGATTCTGAATGAACAAAAATTCTTAATTTTCATAAAATCCTAATTATCAATTTCTTTTATTAATGGTTGATGATTTTTTGTTATATCAAGGTTTTTTATGTTACATCATATTTTTTATATTATATTTTTGTCTACAATTAAGGCTGAAGAGATATTCAACATTTTTTTTCTAGAAATTATATTGTTAGTATTTACATTTAGGTCTATAAGCCTTCTCCAATTAAGGATTTCTATAGTGGAGTTAAGAGCTGAATATCACTTTTTCTCCAGACAATTATCTGGTTGCTCTAGCACCACTTGCTAAAAATATCCATTAATTTTTTTTTTTTAACACACAATTCATTTGTAGAAGTATTGTTTGGTTTTTCCTCAATTATTCCTGGTATATTATTTCTCCATTCTAATTTTGCTTATATCCTTATTACTTTAAAATATTTAAAACATACTCATTCTAATTTTTAGACTTCTCTGTCTCTCACTCCTAAGGGCAAGTGTAAGAAATAATACTCTAATCCCTTTGCCTTCCTACTTCCTTACCCAGCTCTTTTGAGAGTGACAGCAGGAGGATAGCCTGAGGACACATCTGAGAGTCAGGCTCTCCAGCAGTCTCTGGAGGAGAGGACAGCATGAGAATCTGTTGTTTGGTCTGTTTAGCAGCTTTCAAGAGACAAGGGTGCAGAGGCCTGGGGAGAGGACCTGGGTGCTTCCCGAGGAAGCATGGCACATGATGGAAAGGAATAGACTGACTGGAAGCCTGAATGGGAATTCTGTCTCAAAATACAGACTGAAGAGATAAGCATGATGAGAGATTAGAGACTTCAAGTAAAGAGCTAAGAAACAGCTTTGAAATAGTAGGAGCTGAAGAAAGAAACAAATGGAAGAAGGTATGTGTTTTAAAATAACACAGGTAACGTACCCTAGCCTGAAGAAATACTTGATTCTGCATATTGAATGGCTTAATGAGGCCTTGTATAGATTAATTCTATAAGCTCACAAGGAGGAATATTCCTTCATTCCAAAATGAAACAGGAAAATCTAAGGGTCCAGTCAGAATGACCAGGATCCCTGTCATCGCCTCCCCTACCCTCCAAGGAAATCCAATCAGCATCAGATTCACCAGCAGTGCTTCAAAATGTAAGGTAAAGTCAGGTGAGAAAACCTGCCATTCCTAGGCCTTAACTTGCACACCCTAACCCTCCCACATTAATTTATATCCCAGAATATAGCCACTAGCAGAAACTAAAATAATACGGCCTTCACCTGCCACACCATTGTTTTACATTTTTCATAGCACTGGTGGGAAATAAAAGTGTTATCTAATAGGCACCCTTGCAAACCAAATAAAAATTTTAAATGAATTGTTACGCTTTACTAAATCTTTTAGAATAGACTGTTTTAGAGAGAAGTTAGATTGTACAGAGAGCTCCGTTTTACCTCAAAGCCAGTTTCTTCTATTATTGTTTTCTTTTTCCCCAGCTTTACTGAGATAAAATTGACAATACTGTGTAAGTTTACGGTTACAACTTGATGATTTGATGTACACGTATGTTGCATATGATCATCACGATAAGGTTAGTTAACATATTCATCAGCTCACATAATTACCTCTCTTTTTGTGGTGAGACATTTTGCAATTTACTCTCTAAGCAACTCTCAAGAAACAATAATAAAGTTTTGTTAACTGTGGTCACCGTGTTGTCCATCACACCCCCAGAACTTCTTCATCTTATGACTGGAATTTTATACCCACTGACCACCTTTGCCCATTTTCCCCACCCTACTCCACCCCACACCCCCGGCTACCACCAATCTACTCTGTTTCCGTGAGTTTGTTCGGTTGTTTTTAGATTCCACAAATAAAAACGATTATTCATTATTTGTGTTTTTCAGTCTGACTTCTTTCACTTGGCCTAATGCCCTCAAGATGCATCCAGGTTGTCTCATAGACTAACCTGTGAATACGAACTTACCTATTCATGTTTTATCTGCATTCATCTGTGCCTAGAAAAGCTGAACGGAACGCCATACTGATGTCTCCAACTCTATAACTACATGGGTCATTCTGGCCTCCTGCCCTTGCTGATCTGTATTCTGCCACTACAACAGTGAGAAACCTGGCTCCCACGGTCTACCACTAACTTACTGCATCATTGACTTCCAGAAAACCTGTATGTGGTTTCATAATTGTTCATCTATACCCCCAGTTTTATCCACTGGCTTTTGTGCTTTTGGACCATAGCTTTTACCTTTAGCCTCACAGACCATACTCATTTCTTAGGTCAGCACATTTTTTTCATACACCCTCTTCGGTGAAGTCAAGTGACGGCTTGACTTATGATTTTTCAACTTTACAATGGTGTGAAAGTGATATGCATTCAGTAAAAACTCTACTTTGAATTTTGAATATTGATTTTTTTCCAGGGCTAGTGATAGGTGGTATGAGACTCTCTCATGATGGTGGGCAGCAACAGCTGCAGGTTCCAGTCAGCCACGTGATCAGAAGGGTAGACAACCCATACACTTACAAGCATTCTGTACCCAGACAACTACTCTGTTTTTCACTTTCAGTACAGTAGTCAATAAATTACATGATATTCAGCTCATTATAAAATAGGTTTTGTGTTTGATGATTTTGCCCAAGTATAGGCCAATGCAAGTGTTCTGAGAACATCTTAGGTAGACTAGGCTAGGCTCTGATATTCAGTAGGTTAGGTGTGCTAAATGCGTTTTCGACATATTTTCAACTTTGGATGGGTTTATCAGGATGTAACCCATTGTAAATTGAGGAAGATGTGTGAATTATTCTGTCACAAATGAATGCAAATTCTTATGCATTCCATTCTGGTTTCCACAATATCCTAGGTGGTTTCTTTCCCCCATACGTTGTTTCATTCTTTGTTTTATAAAATTCTATGAGTTCTGACAATTGCAGAGGGCCATATATCCACCATTACAATAACATACAAAATAATGTCACTGTTCTAAAAATATCCTCTCACCATCACTGAATTCCTGGCAACCACTGATCTATTAACCCTCTTTACCATTCTTTCTAAACAGTCATATACATGGATGAAGTATTCTGTAAATGTCAATTAGATCAAGTTGAGTGATACTGCCGTTCAGGTCACAGATTACTGATTTCCTGTCTGCATGATTTATCAATTACTGTTGAAATCTTCAGCTTTAACAATGGATTTATCTATTTCTCTTTTCAGTTCTAACAGATTTTGCCTCAGTCTTTTGCACAGGCTCAGTGGCCATGGCTCACGGGCCCAGCCGCTCCGCGGCATGTGGGATCTTCCCGGACCGGGGCACGAACCCGTGTCCCCTGCATTAGCAGGCGGATTCTCAACCACTGCGCCACCAGGGAATCCCTGCCTCAAGTCTTTTGATGCTCTGTTGTTAAGTTCATACACATTTAGGATTGTTATGAGTTCTTAGAGAATTGATCCCTTTGTCATTATTTCCTCTTTATCGCTAAAAATATTTCTAGGATATAAGATCTAAATTTAAGGCCCAATATTACATGTCCCGCTGACATCTAGTATAATTGGAAGGGCCTCAAATGGCCTAAACACAAGTTCCCCTCTCCATTCTGCTCCCTCAGATGGGAACCTCCTGGCCAAACAACCCTTACCTTGGGGCCCAGGCACAGTTCATCCCTGAGTAGTAAGTTTCAGTTCGTGCGGTCAGTGGAATGACTCAAGCTAATCGCACCGTCCTGCAGGAGCCGGGGACACCCCTTCCCTTTGATGCTGCAAAGCCTGCCCCCACAGGCCCAGGCTGTTCACTCTGTTCCCAAGCGCAGCCCCCAGATTGTCCTGCCCGGGGTCCACGTCCTCCTGCCCTGGGCTGTGAGGATACGCGACTAATAAACCGCTATGACTTCATCTGTTCAGTGCTGGGTGTTGTATGGTCAGCCACTGCTATAACCCCAGGGTGAGAATCCCTCCCTCACCAATGAGGTGAATAAAAGGTGACTAAGACATTTCCTTGTTCTGAGCCTGCTTTGTTTGAAATTAATAGAGCTACTCCAACTTTCTTTGGATTAGTGTTAGCATGATATACCTTTTACCATCTCTTACTTTTAATGTATCTGTAGGCAATATATAGTTGGATCTGTAGGCAATATATAGCTGGATCTGAAACATTTTATCCATTCTGACAATTTCCAAATTTTAATTGGTATATTTAGATCATTCTCATTTTACATGATTAGAGATACAGTTGGATTAATAGCTACCATATTTATAATTGCTTTCTGTTCATTGCATTTCTTCATTTTTCTTTTCCTTTTATTTTCTGCCTTTTGATTTTAATTGAGCATTTTATACATCATTTTTATCTCATCTCTAATCACCAAATTCTGTATTACTACTATTGCTTTAAACAAAATTTTAAAAATAAGTGTGAATACCCAATTCTGTATTTACTACTATTGCTTTAAACAAAATTTTTAAAATAAGTGTGAATAACAGGGCTAACTTCAGACAATGTGAATGTAAGACTCAAGGCATTAGATGCAAGTGAGGGTCATTTTATTCCTATAAGAAGTATACTGTAAACTTAAATATTTAGAAAATTTTATGTGCAACATAGCATAAAATGTAAATATGTAATAATTATATAATTAGAATGTCAGGAAGGAATTAAAGTTTTTGTGGTTGACATTAACATATTTCTCAGCCTTTAAATCAGGAAGGAAATAAAATTAGGCCATAGAATTCTTATTATGATAAAATCATTAAATGACTTACGAACAGAGTATAGATTTCTTTTAAGCACTTATGAAACATTTATAAAATTAAACATATATTAGGCCACAAATATTTATAGTATTTAGTGTCTTAGCTGAATGTTCTCTAATTTCAAATGACTAATAAAAGTTTAAACAAAATACCTGATGATCAAGGCATTTTAATTTAAATAACTACTGGGTGAAAGGTGTAAGCGAAATATAGCATATTTAGAAAATGATGAAAATTGCCACAAAACTAATCAACAGATTACATGAACAGCCAAAGCAGTGCTGAGACCCAAAGTCATTTTAATCACCTTATACAATTTCACTATTTAATTAAATATTTGACTCAGATTTTTAAAAAATCTAAGAAGTGTAATTCATTCAGTTAACCAATATACATTGCCATCTACTAGGTGCCAGGTATATTACAGACACTGGGGATTCATTGCTGCACAATGGACACCATCCGTACCCTCATGAAGCTTACATATACTAAAATTAAAAGCAGAAATTATTTCAGAGTAAATAAGAAACAGAATTGATAAATAAATGTAAAAGATAATTATTAAATATTAAATTATTGCAAAATATAATAGTTTTAAAATAAAGCAAATATACTTTAAAATGTATTTTAAAAAATAAATTTAATTGTAACAATGAAGCATAGCCATAGGTTCTTGGATTAAATAAACAGAATAAACCATTATATAGAATATATTTGGAAATATTTGTGAAATTTTTGATTTTCTCAGAAAATATAAATAGCCAAACTTGGCTCATGAAGAAGTTCATAAGCTTTTTCATTATATTTCACAGAAGAAAAGGAGAGAAGGGAGAAGCACAGATGCTATTAGAATAAATCTGATATCTGAATAAATTGTCCTCCTGATCATACTGCATGGGACTTAAGAAGAAAACTCTAATAACATAATAAAAACCATCTACTTTAAAACCAACATATTCAGAGGTAAGACAACAGTAACATTCACATTAAAGTTAGCAACAGGAACAGGATACCTGCAACCAGCTTCTGGAGGCCATCTGCAGCCCTGAGCAAATGGCACCCTCCATTGTCAAAGCTAGCAACAGAGCACAGAATCCTTCATTTGCTTTCAACCTCTTTGATTTCTTCTCTGCCAAAGAAAACTCTGTTCTTAAAATGGCTTGTGTGATTAGAATAGGATAATCTTCCTATCTTAAGGTCAACTATGTCATATACATAACAAAGTCCCGGGGATGACATCTCATGTCTTCAACAGATTCCAACAATTTGGGCAGGGAGGCTTGGAGGGCCACTTTTAGAATTCTGTTTGGTATACCTGCATTATTTTTAATAGTGAAAAATTAGAAAACGAGTTGTTTAATAACAGCATAATGCTTAAATATATTAATGTATCTCAATTTTAGAATATGAGGCAGCCAACAAAATTCATGCCTTCAAATAATAATTATTATCTGGAGAAAATGCTTAAAGTATAATGTTAAACTGAAAAGAAGAAAAAACAATTCTGAAAACATATGAAGCTAATATGCTATAACCAGAGACATAGCTGTGCCTTTTCTTGACTTATGGGCTATTTTTAGAATCTAATAAGAATTATAACTCTTTTTCCCAAGAGAAGATATATGCATACACAAAATGTTGACTATAATGTAGCCTGTCCACACATCCCTTAGAGATCCCAGATTAAGAACCCCTAAGTAATTATATACATATTTATAAAGATAATACTAAAGGCAGTATGTTCTCCAACCTTCACCGCAATAATCAACTACTGTAGACAGCACCCATTCTCTGTTCCTGCAGGCAGTGTTTACAATGTTCTTATCACTCAGTATTTCTGAGAATCCCTAGGGAAGGCTTACATATTCCACAAATCTAGTCTCATCATCCAGTTCTACCTCTTCTTCTAGAACACTGCTCCTGGATTCTTGGTGCCTGGTAACCAATTCTTTGTGCAGTTGCAGCCATCTTCAGGTCTAATGAGTCACAAATGTGAACACAGTCTCCTCGAGTTCCCACAAAGCTCAGTTAACACAGGCCAGAGAGTTTAACCAAATTTTATAAAAGGCTAGATAACAAGTATGCTACAGAGCAGAAAGCAAAAGCCCAAGGTTAGATGTGCCCCTCTCCACAAGCCAGTGGCCATGGCACCTATTCAGGCCATCTCCAACATGGCACCTCATGGGCCACCTTGCTCTTGAGACTTGCCTGCAAACATGTCCAAAGGGCCCTCTCATTTCTCCAAAAATATGTCTAGTCATGCCCTCTTTCTTCTAGGATCTGGTATGCTACTTGGCCCTCCCAAAGAGGTAGAATGCCACCTTCAAAATGCATGGCAGTTCAAATTGAATCCTTCAATCAAACTTTGCTTCAATTTCCCCCCAACTAAATCCTTGACATCTCTCTGTATCTCTGCATAATGTTACCACCCTGACTAGGAATGAAGGCTTCTCCACCCACCATCCTCAACCATTATTAAACAGTGCAGCTTCAACTAGATATATCTCCCTCTGGCCTCACAAGATCGGGTTTCCCCGTAATGCAAGTAACTGTCATTGGAAGGTGTCCACATTAGTGAGCTAACATAGCAATAGGAACTCTTCAATGCAATCAAATCTTTTTTCACTTAGTATCACTTAAAATGGAATTATACCCTGAAGAAATGAACTAAAAGAAAGCTTTGTGGGCTAGGGGAATAGGAATCAGTGGAGGGCAATAGGAAAACACTGAAGATTCAATAACATCCCAATATCATGTTTCAAATATTTTTAAAAATGCTTTAAAGTATCATTTATTTGAGTAAAAGACATACTTAATCTATAATAAATCTATATTTATTAAATTATATATATATCAATAAACTCTAGAGTAGACATTGACATAGATTTATAAATCTAAAAGGTAAAAATCCGAAGATGGTTCTAATAAGGGGGTTTCAGCCTGAGTACAGATGCTATTTAACAGTGGGATTTGGAGGGTAATAAACTTGGAACTGAAGTCTCAGAATATTTACTAAAGGAAAATTAATATTATTTTTCACCATGTTCACATTTTTGTAACCAAAAAGGTATAAAAAATCCTAAATATTCTCATTCAATTTAATTTAAACACTATTCTTTTTCACAAGAGCTCTATTTTTTATGATCTCTTTGCCAGTCAACCTGTGAACTTGGAAGGCATCAGGAAGATGAGGAAATGATCTAAGGATACTGATGCCACAGTCAGCTAGTAAATTGCATCAGCAGAACAAACAGTGCATTGATAACCGTCTTCCTGTTCTTTTTTAAGATGGAAGATAATGCTGTTTAAATGTTGATGACTGAAATTCCTTTGAGAGGAAACAGTTAAAGAAGAATAAGGCAATAATAGGTCCTAGGTGAGAAATTGGAACCAAAGTCCTAGAACACGTAGAAGGACCAGCCTTAGATAAGAGGTGGCAAAGTTAGGCAAGATGCAATAATACTGCAGGGGAAGATGTTCAGTCATATCTGGCTGTTTCTGTGTTCTGTGGAAAAGGATATGAGGTCCCTAAAGAGTCTGGCTGCTGGTTAAAAACCTATGTGTGCTTTTTCAGATCTGACCACAGGCAGTTACAAAGGCTTTGCCTGGCCTTCCTTTGGGGGAAGGCTGTCCTCCCCACACCAGACTTGGCGCACAGCCAATGCACTGTGGTCTCTGAAGAGAGCTGCTGCCGTGGACTCAGGCGCCCCTGGCTGGTCATGATCTTCACACGTCTAGCTTCCTAGGTCTCTTTTATTTGAGACCTTGGGCAGAGGTCTTGAAGAGACTTTGTCCTACTCTGAGTACCCAGTACTCTTCTCCTCCAAGCTCTCCCGCCTCAAGTTTCCCTGGATATAAAACTGCCGGACCTTTTGTTCTGTGCTCTGTCAACAATGAGACGACCCTCACACCTGGTGCTGATCCACCGAACCCTGGATGGGTGCATAGGTGCGGTGTGCTGTTCCGTGGGGGAAGATGGAACGGGGCCATTGGCATTTTCTCCAGTTTTAGCCTCTTGCTTAGACCATAGCAGGAAGTGATTCCACGCTCAACTCTTCCGGTGTTTTGCTTGTTGCTTTAATGGCTCTTCTTACCCTGAACAGCTCAGGGCTCTTCTCCAGCTGGCTGAGCCCTTGGCAGTCCCTTCTGAGAGGGACATAAAGACTACTGTATTCAGAGTCTAGTTTCTTCTTTCCTAGCTGTGTGATCCTAAGCAAGTTGCTCAATCTGTGTAAATCACAGTTTTCTCTCCTATAAAATATAGAAATAACAACTCATTTTTAAAGGGATACTGTGAGGATTACCTAAAATGAGGCATGTAGAATACTTAGGACTGGAGAATTTTGAATATCAAGACAAGTGGTTTGTACACTGACAAGCAAATATAGTCGATTTTATTTTTAGTTTGAATAGGTAATATATGAACATGGTAAAACAAATTTTTCAAAGGAAAAATATGTATATAACCTGAAGGTAATCCTTGCCTCCTGGCTCTTACTCTCCACTAATAATAATATGTGGTATAATCTTGCAAACTTCTGTGTTATTAGCAGGTAGACAGAACTCTTAATTTCCCCAAAATGTAGATTTAAAGATTTAAATTTAATATGCTATAGTTAATGTGTATTCTTTTTTAGCTTCTGATTTTTTATCTTCACCAATTTTGTAATTAAAGGAAAATATTCACTATAATTCTAGAGTCTAAATATACTTTTCTGTGTATTATACCTTGCCAGTAAGTTATATTAACCGTCTTGTGAAACAAATACCAGGCTTTCCTTTGAAATATGTTAATCTCTTCTATTTACCTAGAGCAGTCTTTCATGTCCTTAGACAGGGAAAGCTTTTCTCTTTAAACAGAAAGAGTAGTAAAGTTTATCGATTAATATGTTTTGAGAAAAGTCTTTAGTTTTAATTCTTAAGGTGACAGGGATTCCTCATTAGCCATTATTATTAGGAATTATCTGTTTGGTGTACATGAATACTTCTTGTTTTTAAGTATCCAGTAATATTCTTTGAAATCAAAAGAAAACAGATTCATAGTAAAAATTAAAGGAATTCATTACTTTTTAATTAGTTTATCTTCCATTCCTAAGCAGAACTGCTAGAACAAGCAGTATATACATTTAACATTCCTGCCTCTGTCTTGAGAAATCAGTAAGGAGCTCATATGCCTGAAGTAGGTCTGCTCCAAGTCCGGCCCCCCTGCTGGAGCCACGTGGAAGTTCTAGGGTCGGCATGCTCCTGGCAAGACACCAAGCCACTTCTCCTCCTCAATACTCATTTCATTTATCTCATTATACCCTTTTCGCCTGTTTATGTCAATCTCCACAAGAAACTCAAGTGGCCTTCTTCACATCTCATCCCACACTGTTCTGCATATCTCCTCCTCAATCTGCCATCACTTCTCAACTCCCAAAACCCTTCCACTGGGTCATCTGAAATTCAGGGCTAATTGTTAGCAAAATCCCTAAAATCCTCACAGCACCTCTACTGTTTCTTTCATCTCCTTGGTCTAACTGAAATCTCACTTTCCCCTGAGAAAACTGCTTCTCCCGAGGAGAGATACTCAAATATCAGCATCTCTTCCATAGCCCTCCTAACAGCAACAAGAACGATAGATAAACGGAGATGGTAACTAAACGCAACACAAGATCCCAGATTGTATCCTGGGCCAGGAAAAACATAGTGGATCAGACAATATTATATCAATATTTTTTTTATCTTTATTGCAGTATAATTGTTTACAATGGTGTGTTAGTTTCTGCTATATAACAAAGTGAATCAGCTGTATGTATACATATATCCCCATATCCCCTCCCTCTTGCGTCTCCCTCCCACCTTCCCTATCCCACCCCTCTAGGTGGTCACAAAGCACCGAGCTGATCTCCCTGTGCTATGCGGCTGCTTCCCACTAGCTATCTATTTTACGTTTGGTAGTGTATATATGTCCATGCCACTCTCTCACTCCGTCCCAGCTTCCCCTCCCCTCCCCCCGTGCCCTCAAGTCCATTCTCTACATCTGCGTCTTTATTCCTGTCCTGCCCCTAGGTTCATCAGAACCATTTTTTTTTAGATTCCATATATATGTGTTACCATATGGTATTTGTTTTTTTCTTTCTGACTTACTTCACTCTGTATGACAGACTCTAGGTCCATCCACCTCACTACAAATAACTCAATTTAATTTCTTTTTATGGCTAATATTCCATTGTATATATGTTCCAAAACTTCTTTATCCATTCCTCTGTCAATGGACACTTAGGTTCCTTCCATGTCCTGGCTATTGTAAACAGCTGCAATGAACATTTTGGTACATGACTCTTTTTGAATTATGGTTTTCTCAGGGTGTATGCCCAGTAGTGGGATTGCTGGGTCGTATGGCAGTTCTATTTTTAGTTTTTTAAGGAACCTCCATACTGTTCTCCATAGCGGCTGTATCAATTTACATTCCCACCAACAGTGTAGGAGGGTTCCCTTTTCTCCACACCCTCTCCAGCACTTAGTGTTTGGAGATTTTTTGATGATGGCCATTCTGACTGGTGTGAGGTGATACCTCATTGTGGTTTTGATTTGCATTTCTTTAATGATTAGTGATGTTGAGCATCTTTTCACATGTTCACGTGTTTGTTGGCAATCTGTATATCTTATTTGGAGAAATGTCTCCACCCATTTTTTGATTAGGCTGCTTGTTTCTTTGATATTGAGCTGCTTGTAAATTTTGGAGATTAATCCTTTGTCAGTTGCTTCATTTGCAAATATTTTTTCCCATTCTGAGGGTTGCCTTTTCATCTTGTTGATGGTTTCCTTTGCTGTGCAAAAGCTTTTAAGTTTCATTAGGTCCCATTTGTTTATTTTTGTTTTTATTTCCATTTCTCTAGGAGGTGGGTCAAAAAGGATCTTGTTGTGATTGATGTCATAGAGTATTTTGCCTATGTTTTCCTCTAAGAGTCTTATAGTGTCCGGTCTTACATTTAGGTCTCTAATCCATTTTGAGTTTATTTTTCTGTATGGTGTTAGGGAGTGTTCTAATTTCATTCTTTTACATGTAACTGTCCAGTTTTCCCGGCACCACTTATTGAAGAGGCTGTCTATTCTCCATTGTATATTCTTGCCTCCTTTTCTATCAATATTAATTTTTTCACTTTGATAATTATATTGTCAAATAATTATATCACATACATATCACGTAATTATACTCTGGTGATATACGATATTGTCCTTGTTGTTAGACAATACATTGGAAGTGTTTTGGAGCAAAGGGACATACCTCAGTCTAAAATGTTTCAAGTTAGGTATATATCAAGAAAAAAGAGAAAAAGAATAATAAAAAGAATGAGGCAAAATGTGAACAACCCCTGAATCTGGGTAACTGGCACACAGGTGTTACTCATGCAAGATGTTTTAAGAATTTGAAATTTTATCCAAAGAAAAAGTTACAGTCAGTCAGTCAAACAATTATGGCTGACCCTAAAGTTCTGAGCCTGAATTCCTGAAAGATGAGGGGTGTCACCAAGAATGCCAGAGGAAAATAAGAAAGAGTGGAAGGGGAAGATAGAATTGAATTGTGAACAAGTGATTTTTGAGGTGTGACACTTTCTGAATGTAATTCCAAGGCAGCAGCTGTATCTTTATATCTGGAAAAAGGATGGTAGCAGAAAGCCAGATGCCCTATCATTATTAAGAAGGAGCTAACAAATACATCCAAGCTCTCCATAAAAAAGGTGTGTTAGGAATGGCTACATGCAGTTTGTTTTAAAAGGCCCGCAAACTAATCAGAAACCCCACTGAATAAGAGAACTCAATGAAATATACATTATTCACAGTTCAGAAAACAACAGAAATGGATCTTAAACTAAACTTTAATTCAGGCTGATCACTGTCCTTTGTTTCTCTATCTTGTGATGATTCACAAACCTGGAAGGCTGGCCTGATGTTGTTACCTTGTTAATTGTGTACAGGGAATAAAAGGGACATTTCATACTTTAGCATTTTTTTTTTTAATCCTAAAAGCACCAGAGAATATGTGGCCTTTAAATTCTACTCTAGAAGTAGCTCAAGACTGCAGACAGGGCTGCATTTTAATAGACAAGCTTAATTGACTCCTGTTCTTGAATGACTGATGTGTGGTCTCTTCGGTAATGCTGAATGCCACCTGTCCTGTATCATTTTAATCATCAAATTGCCACATGGCACCAGTTATGGATGCTACCAGTCTGTAACATGTCAGACATTTTAAGGGCCATTTGTTTTTCTATTTACATTGTACTTATGAATTAAATTTGAGGAGATATTGACGGTTCAAAGGGGACACATTTAGGGTAAGGACGCATTCTCCTGTGTCTAAGACCATGCTTCCCTAACACCCAAGAACCACTGAGTCCCTCCACCCAATCAAGGAAAATGCATTTGCTTTCTAGAATTGCACAGATAAATGTAAAATTGGTCTGAAACCATTTGTTTTTCTTCTTCTCCTGAAAATATATCTTACTATAAAACTGAAATGTTACTCACACAAACAACGATTTAAGAAGTGGTTGGTACACAGGATGCTGCATACCAGAGGGGATCTTTTCAGAAACTTCAGTCTCCAATGCAAATGCATTTCTTACATCACACCACGCAGCCCAGCCGTATGGTAAGTGTATGTGCTCTTGGCTATAATTATGGTGCATTCTTTGAAGAAAACCTCCTCCATAAGAACATTAGTCAGGAGGTACAGAAAACCGACCATGAATTCCACTCCATTAGTTTTGTGCTTCCTACTTTCACATGCTGTGGTTTCATGCTTGCCTGACAACTTTCAACATCATATTTATTTCCAAAGCATTGGTTTTATTCTATATCTAAAATAATACCAGAGCACATAACACAAGTACCTGTGGGAATAGGAAATGCTACTCTTATCATTTAAGCACAATGATGAATTATACTCCTATTTTAAAGCGAAAATACTTATGGAAAACTATCTTGCTGTTATCCTTCCTCTGCAGTGGTCGTTTTAGCACTAGTTTTGACCCTAAAGTACAATTCAGTTTATTTACTCTTCAAACAATCCTTCTGCTAGGATTTAAATCCTGTAGAGGATTTAAAGTAACAGGAGAAAAACTTAATCGAAATCATGTTCCTACTGCTTCAGAGTATATTTTACTATGGTGCTTCTAGTTTTATGGATCTACCCAGGCTGCAACTAAATTAATTCTTTTAATCATCTTATACAATATTTACTGAAGTAAAACTGTTACATAAAGCATAGTTTCTGCTTTATGAATATAAAACTATAGTAATTATATGGTGCATTTACCACACAAAAAGTGTGTTTGCTTAATTAAAAGGAGTCTATCTATTATTTGTTCCAATGGCACTCTACATCTTTAACGCTACTGATGGTAAAATTTTATTTCCAGCTCATTATACTAGAGTCTATATGGTATTTTCAAATGGGAAATGCCTGACGACCATTCAGACTATGGTGACAATGTTACATGAAGTTAAACTATTTAAATAAGCAAACTGAAATGTAAAGAAAAAATATAAGAAAGTAATAGGAAACCTGCTAATCGTGACAATAGTTGGATGAATTAAATTTAAAAACTAACAAGATGAGTAGATGTCAGCAGTCATCTAAGAATAGCAGGACTACTTCATGGGGAGCCTTACAGCAGGGACACAGCTGGAAGGAGAGTAGAGACCCTGGTGAGTCGGTGGAAGGTGAGGGAGATCTCAGAGCCCGTCCCCCAGCTTGTGGTCTAAGTGCTCTAGCCAGAGCAAGTTCATGGGCATTTTCTTTCTTTTACAAGTTTACTCATATGATTCTTTAAATTCACAATGTAACGTATCTCTTAGATTTTAAGACAGATTTCAGTTTCTCAAGATGTCTGAGAAGAGGGGGGAGAGGGAGGGAGGGTGGAGAGGGGAAAGGGGGGAAGATAAGAGAGGGGAAAGCGGGGGGTGGAGAGGAGGGGGAGAGAGAAGCTGTGCCTGTTAGGAAATAAGTGAATAATCAACTGTTTTGGGGGAGTTTGTTTTGTTTTGGTTTTGTTTGTTTTTTTGTTCATGTTTTTATTTTTTACAAATATAAGCAATAGAAAGTTTAAAAAAGCAGATACTTCATCACAAAGAATAAAGATAATGTGAAATTGAATTTATACTTATTTTAACAAATTGCCAACCAATTGTTTAGGTATTGTATAAAAAGACATATTTTAAGACTAAGGATTGTCTCTTATTCCAAATTGAAAAAGAATGATTTATTATGAGGCAATTAAATCACAGTATACAGTCAGTTTCTATAACTAAGTTACAGGTAAAGCAGTTTTGCTGTAGAACAATCTTCATTTATCTTCAGTAAGGTTTATTGAAGGTATATCGTGTACAAAACACTGGCTTAGAAATAGATTTATTTAAGACATAGTACGTGTCTTAAGGAAGCTTAAAATCTGGTTGAAACCAGCCATTGGGGTCTTTATAAAGGTATACTTGGTGTCTATGAAGCACCCTTGCACACCGTAAGGGATTAGAAGTAATGAGAACAGAGATAAACAGAAGAAATTATAATACTGCAAAGAAATAGAAGAGAAATATTATTTCATTGCTTCTGAACTGATGTAAGAAATGTGCTAAACAGGTAGTTAATAAGAAATAAAGAATTGCCAAATGATACTTTTTGGTCAAATGATGAAGCTCAGAATGGATTTGTATTGGACAAAATCTGTGGGGTACTGAAACTACTGCTTCCTATGAGATAAATAACTGGCTTTAAAAGTTAATCAATGAGCCAAAGCATTTATATCGGCTGCAGGGTTCAAAGTCAAGGAATTATTAGAAGAGTTTGAGAAAGATGAAACTAACACCTGAGGAATGGGGAAGAAATATTAAAGGTCAACTCTTGCTATGTGTAAGCTGGCACAGAAAGTCAAATTCTACCATTTGAAGAAATAACATTAATACTGAGAAATCTCACAGCACGAAGATAAGCTATGGGAAAACTTAAATACCATATCTAGCTTTATTGTTAAGAAAGGGCTGGGTTAAATACAGGTTTCACTGATTAGTTAATGCTTTTCAAGTAAATAAGCATGAAGCAAAATATCTAGCATCCCAGTCGATCACAGGTTAGAAGAAAACTGCGCTTTTAATAACAAAATCTGAAGTGCAAGAGAAGCATGTAGCTGAAGGAGAATTAAACCTAAAAGGTATAATCATTTGATGACCTGAACAGTGATTAGTAAGAGCTAAAACTTCATAAGGCCAGACTGATTAATGCTTGGATTATATATATATATATATATATATATTTTTTTTTTTAATGGGATAATGTTTATGTCTTCTTAAAAGGTTAAGTCTATATTAGTAAAAGTTAACGTTAGGATTTTTAGAGAGCCAATGAATAACACTTCCGCTTTTTCCACCCAAGACCTGAACAACTGAGACAAAGGGGTCAGGCAGATGGTCATCAAAAATGTCAGCCAGGGCTTCCCTGGTGGCGCAGTGGTTGAGAGTCCGCCTGCCGATGCAGGGGACGCGGGTTCGTGCCCCGGTCCGGGAAGATCCCACATGTGGCTGGGTCCGTGAGCCATGGCCGCTGAGCCTGCGCGTCCGGAGCCTGTGCTCCACAACGGGAGAGGCCACAACAGTGAGAGGCCCGCGTACCGCAAAAAAAAAAAAAAGTCAGCCATGCACTGACAGAGCTTATAGAACAAGGCTTAGTTTAGGGAAAATATATTCTTCCTAATAAGGAACCCCTGAATTAGGCCTGCTTACAAAACTGGTCACAGCAAACTTGGAAATAGCGTGAAAGGTGAGGGATGTGGCTGCCACATATGCCACACATCCAGGAGAAAGTCAGAGCTGTTTCCCTGCAGGCAGCTAGATGCCAATGAGTAGGAGAGAGGGGGCAAGCCATGTGTGCAGACCCAGCTTCCTCTCCCCACACAGCAAGGGAACCAGGGCAAACAGAGGTCAAGAGTGATCAATAATGGAGACCCCTTGAGGGGCAAATGAGTAAAGAGGTTCTTCTGTAACACTATAGAGCTATATTTCAGAGAAAAAATACTTTATAAGCTGGGTATTGTCTTTGGAAAGCTGCACATTCAGCCTCAGAAAGACCGACCTCACAAAACCAGATATAAAAGTGACAGAAACATCCCACGCTTAAATGGTCTTGATAATTGCCACTTCTCACTGCCTCATTTTGACACCCGGAGACAATCAAATAGGGCATACCTGGTTAGACCCTCTTACATTAATGAAAAAAGCACAGTCATGGCTGGGTTCTGGAAAGATGATTGTATCACATTCATAACATTAAAATGAGCTCTGGAGAAATGTATTTTATAATCCTATGTTTAATTCTTTATGTAATATTATCCTCTCTCCGTAAACACAGCCAAGCCTGATCCCCAGAAATGCAGTTTTTAAAAAGATAACCAAGAATGTCATATAAAATGAATGCCAGTATTCACAGCATGTGAATCCAAATTCAAAATTCTTACCTTTCAACAAGTCTGGGAAAATTCTGATGGGTTGCTAGACTATTTTTTTAATCTCCTCCAGAATCTTCTCCAAACTGAGTTCCAAGTATGAAAAGACATCCAATTAAGTTCCAAAAAAAGTCTGAGATTTTGAAAAATCATATTTTAATGGACATATTTTCATTCCTGTCAGTGATGAACAGTACGATTATGGCAGGTCCTTTGATCTTTGTTATGGTGTTTTCTATAAGCACAGGGCCTGACAGGAGATACCTCATTAAATCTTTCCTCATTTCCTCCTGTTTTCCTTTTTTCTTCACTTCGTTTTCTCAAAATAATATTGCGTGGCTGGCATTTTCTTTGAAAATAAGGTGCTTTATCATTCTCAGTTTTTATTAAGAACGTTAGTATTGTAAATATATCAATTATCCCATACCTACTATATACAAAGAACTGTGAACTGTGTATGGAGAAAATAATCCTACAATCTGGCCACTACCCTCAGGGTGTTTATACCCTAACTGGAGAAAACAACAGTAAAAATGTAATATGTGAGGTCCTAATCCATGATATTAAAATTTACTCCCATACATGCAGAACAAGACTCTAATAATACCCTGTGTACTTCAAATATTTGACACTTCCAATGGCCAGATATTTTAACTAGCTTCAACTTGACATTTCTCAGAGCTTCAGATTTTTTGTTAAATGACTTGAAATCTTGTGAGGTAACAAACTAAAATTGAAATTGATTTTTAATTATCATTCCCCCAAGACATTTCTAACTAAATCATTAAGTAAGCTTCTTTAAATACAATTTTAGCAATTCTGCTTTTCTATTAGAATTAGACTTTTCCTCTTTATGACTTAAATGCTGAAGATGAACCAATTTTAAAAATTAAAGGCTTTCTAATGTTTCCATTAGGAATATATTTCCTCTTTGATTTCACAATATGAAACTATTTGAAAATAAGCACCTTTCAACGTACACGGAAGAGATAATTTCTGATAATGGTAGTAAGTATAGAATACAAGAGTAACCTTCAAACTCACACTAGAGATTTTCACAAAATAATTGAGTAGGAAAATCCACGATGCTCTCTTCTTATAAGGAAATTACTTTCTTGTCTAAGAATTGAGGTGGCTGGCATGAGGAGCATTTTTATTCAAGCAATGGGGTTAATAGATTAGCAAAGAAATGTTGTGGAGTGCAATATGATAAATCATAACCATGATAAAAATAAAAGAAATTGCACTTACAGAACTATCTTATATACAGAGTTAGACTGAATGTTATCATTTAATGTCACAGAATGAGAGAAGAAAAAACAGAAAAGTAAAAAGAGACACACATAAATCTTGACACATATTTTCACTATAAACTTGTGGAGGAAATGAAGGATTCCATTAACTTAGAAATGTCTTAAAATAATTGTATCACTTGTAGGGAAAGACAAAGCACTACATACCAGTTGTCAGGCTCAGAGAGTACAAAACACCAGTGCCTTTGATCACTCAAGTGGGATGAGGGCAGTGATGATGGGCATTTGAAAATGTATGAACCCAAACAGACAATAGAGGAGAATGAATTATCAAATTTTAGCTTTTTGAAGCCAGCTAACTGAAGTTTTCTAAGAGCTTCAATAAACGGATTTACCTTATAATCTGATTTCATTCTATAAGAACTGAGAGAAAAACTCATGTTACCAACAAGTGTATTCTGTACCTCTAATACCATGTAGAAAAGCATATATTAGAGGATTAAAAGTATAAATATTAAGATTGATTGATGCAGTTAATGTGTTAACTTGCACTGGTTCTAAAGTATTCTGCTTGGAAGATCGCATAGTAATAGAGATCTTTTACTAGATCTTTAAAAAGTAAAAGACCCTGCAGTTTGGATTCTTTTTTTTTTTATTGAAGTATAGTTGATTTACAATGTGCCAATCTCTGCTGTACAGAAGAGTGACTCAGTTTTACATATATATACATTCTTTTTTAATATTCTTTTCCATTATGGTTTATCCCAGTAGTTCCCTGTGGTATAGAGTAGGACCTTGTTGTTTATCCATTCTAAATGTAGCAGCTTGCATCTACCAACCCCAAATTCCCAGTCCATCCCTCTCCCTCCCCCTCCCCACCTTGGCAACCACAAGTCTGATCTCTGTCTGTGAGTCTGTTAAAGACCCTGCAATTTGAATGGCATTTTTTTCTAAAGGAAGTTTCTACCTACTCTTCCAATAATAAAATTAGAAGCTCTAGAGAGAGGTTAATGATGTAAATAGCAAACTTCTGCGAATAGTTTTGCTAAAACAAAGTCAGTTTTTAAAAATTATGATTAGCCAATTCCAGAGAAAGACATACCAAGAGAAAGTTTGAAGATTAATAATTGTTCGATTATCAGCACAAATTGCTGATGATCAAGAAAATTTAATGCAAGGTAAAAAGTTCCAAATATCTTAAGGCATACTTTTGGAGAAGAATTTCACATTATCATTTGAAACCAAATTTTACTCTTATATTTCAGTGGACAAAATTCTACAGTGCCCTCAAGCAAGTGCACTATCTTACCAGTAAACTGCTTTATTACACATCTAAAAGATGTCGAATAGTATTTCTAACTCTTAGCCAACTCTTGCTTCTATATTTCATGACCTTTTAAAGAAAATTAAATAAACCTTTGGTGCTATCTTTTAGAGCCTATCTTGAAATAGAGAGGGCCATAATTTCTCATTGATTTGACTTGAGCAATTTAATCTATATTATTATTTGAACATTTCCTCCAAAGTTGGTTCTTCTAGAGACATAATTATTTCTGTTATCTCCTCCCAGTTGGTCAAAACATTCCCCTCAGTTGACCCAAACTTTTCCAGTCCAGGTGACCCAGCTTCAGGCCCACCCCCTGCAATCATACAGAGAATGACTTGTACCTGTGAATTTATCACATTCAGTCTGTGGATAAGCATCCCCAAAAGATGTCACTTACCACTACCCAAGATTGAAAGCTCATTTTTAATTTGTTATCTAGCACCAACCATGATTCATCTAGGAGCCTCTAATCATTATTGCTTTCCAAAAATTTTCCTCTCATTGAATTACTAGGATTTTCATCATATTTTCCAGATGGATTCATTTGCATTTTCAAGAAATAACCCTCACTCTATAATTTATTGCCTATGTTCGTAATATAAAGGTATTCGTATGGCTTCAACTCATATTTGCATTTGTAGATTTTTAATTTGTTTAAAACACAACTGACAAATTTTATTATCTGTTGAGTCTCTCATATATATGTTAAAACTGCATAACTTCAAAGTCCAGAAGAGAAGAGTTTGCATACTTGATGCTTTGCAATCTCACCTTAAGTTTGATAGAACTTGGAGGTTTCAAAAAGCCATATCAAGTAAATTTTACTTGGAATTACCAGTATGTTTCCCAGGTACCAAATAATTGTATAAATTGGCATCAGATATCTCAAAATAATATGTAATATCAGCCTTGTCCCCAGAAAAGGAGCAGGAAATTCCCTCATATTGCTTTATTCCTCTACTTCTTTCTCCTCTTTGCAGAGTTCTATGCTTTTTGGACCAAGAGAGCAAGCTAGTGCTATTTAGTATTTAGAGCATTATCATAGACCATTATGGTCTGCCTACAACACAATTTATTTTTAGTTGATTTATTTATCAGTTGTTGAGCACCAACTGAATGCTGTGTATAGCATCCTTAATGAATGAATAAGAACATGATTTCTGAGAACATGTCAGGTTCCCTCTGATTGTCTCCCTACCACTCCATACACACTGACAGAGTCAGCAATACCTCATCCCCTCAACATGAAATAAATGTGTTCACCAAGAAAAAAAAATGACATGATTACTGGCCTTAACTAGCTCATTTTCCAGGGAGAAGTCTGACACAAAATAAAAGTAAATTCTAATACAAAAGAGATACCTGCAGGATATATGAGGGAACTTAATTCCACCTGAAATCAGTTCTGCACTTCAAACAGTTGATTTACAAAGAATTTATAGAAACATAGTAACTCATGAGACAGGTACCGTCTCTGTAAATATCTCACAATATCCTACATGAACATTATTTTTGCAACCTAACTTGAAGGCTATTCAAACCCCCAAATCATTAAGATTAATAAACAATGTCATTAAGTCTGCTTATGATCCTTCATAGGGAATTGGAAGATCAATACGAAAAATAATACTTTACTTATTCGTTCCTTTTTTTTTGCAAAATGTTAAAAACAGTACATTAGGAGAAATAGTTTTATTCAGAAGATAAAGAGTTAAAGGTCAGTATTTTATTCCCGAGGTTGACAATTCCGACTCCTCTGTTTCTCAGTCATTCCTTCTGCATCCTCCTTAAGGTTGTTTCTTATCTGATATGCATTCCCAGCCCCGGCTAAGGATGAGGACTGTCATTATTTTTAAGCGCTTTAGTGCAGTCAAAGATTTTTAGTTTCCCTGAGGCATCATGCTCTATCAACAGTTCAATAAACCTGCCAAATGTTTTACTTATTCTGAAGGAAAAACAAGTTTAGAAAATATTAAGCCCTTAATATTTTGTGGACTTACATGAAGTGACTCTCCAGTAGGAATAAATGTCAAGCACAGAATCTTTCCTCACAATGTCAAGCTCAGCCAAACACAGTGTTTGTTCTAGGCCATTTGAATGCAGGGATGTTTATCATTATTCCTTAGATTATATTTTATCATGAATGGCTTTATTCTAATTTGTTGGTAAAACTCAGGGGAACTGAAATTAGTCTCAAAGGTGAATACAAAACAGAAGAAGCAATACATAGCAGATACATCTCTATACAATCATACCCCAACTGAGGCAGAATCACTAAAGTCTTCTGATATATTTAGAAATACTGCTTTATTCATTGTGCTACAAAAAAAAGTAATGTAAACCAAGATTACTCAAGGCTACTGATTGTAAACTACATGTGAGGGGTAGACTTCTGAAGATACACCAAAATATAAATTTAGCAGAAGATGCTTTCTCAAGAATTCTTTCCATTACTTACTTTCAACATACTAAGTTTGATTTAACTTAAGACCTGAGTTAAATTCCAAAGTCAGAGTGTGTGTCATTTCTCTAACCTACTTGGGGAAAACATACTTACACTGAAAGACTGTCCCTGAGACCCACTAAAAACTCTACGATACACTTAAGGTTACTTAGAAATAATGCACAAAGAAGTTGAGAAGAAGAAAGTTACTAGTGTTCAAGGATAATTTTTTCTCATTCATAATTCATTTACATATTTAAGGCTACAGTTTGAAACAGAGACATTATATCTTATATACTCATGCATTTATGAAATGTTTAAAGAAAAATAGCTTATGATTTATTTATGTTCCCCCCTCTAGAAGAGCAAATAAAATTCATTTCAAAATATCATACTGCATTTTAATAGACTATATTGATTATATATTTCTTATTCCTTTCAGAGAGATAACAAGGCAGTGAAGAACCATGGGACTGTGGGCACTGCTTCTGTCCTAGAGGTGCCTGGTGAGAACACCTGCTCAGGTGTCCAGAAGAGGCTGGTGAGAGACTCAGAAGTTGAGCAGAACTTCTGACTGACTGAGCAGATTTCAACAGACTCACAAGGCTAGATAGACAAAGTATCTTAGAACTTTTGCACTTTCGAGGTAAAAGCACTACATATACTAGAAATTGACAAGTCAAGGAGGTATTTTGTAGTGGGGTAACCACAGTAATAGTTATGATGCAACAAAAATACCAAGCTACCTGGGGAGAGAGAGAGGGAAATAGAATAACAGAAGGCTGCTTACAAGACACATACCTAAAATAGAATCTTTTCAATTTTTTAAAAGTTTGGACAAATGATAGAGAAAGACTTGTTGAACATCTTATCGTGGACACTAACAATAATGGAAAGAATTGCTAAAATGCAGTACATTAAAATTAAGAACTTCTATTCATTAAAAGACACCATTAAGAGAGAAAAGGCAAACTGCAGAGTAGGAAAAGCTATTTGTAAAACCTATCCCCGATAAAAGGCTCATATCTGGAATATTTAAATATTTTATTTACAAATAAAAAAGACTCACAAACAAATAATGGGCAAGATAATTCAACAAACACAATGCAAAATACAATATCCACATGACCGTCAGACCTACGAAAAGATGCTCATGTTGTATTGTCTGTTATCAGTTAAGCATCATCCCTACCCACATTTAAGCTCTCTCCTCACAAAGGAGAGGCCAACAGCTACGTTTTCTAGAATCTCCTTCCCCCATGCATCTAGTTTAGAGTTTGAGAATAAAAGGCACTTGCATTCGAGTTGAAACATAGAAAAGAAAGCAAAGCCAGAGGACCAGAAGAGCGAGATGATACGGTACTTATAAGACCTGCCTGCGGAGCTCTTGACAAACACTCCTAGGCATAAACCCAACTAAATTCCATTCATATGTGCACCAAAAAATGCGAATGTTCATAGCACTGTCCCCAATATCAAGACAATAAAGGTGACCCAAATGTCCACCCACTCTCTATATTTTGATTTATCCATAAAATGGAATTACAACAGTCAAAAGGAATGAACTACAGATACATGTGCACCAACAAGGTAGTGCATCCCAAGACAAATGGATTTAAAACCAAGACCACGTCTTTTAACTTTTTCCTCTGTCTGATTTAAATATCTGTTCTGGTATAAAGATGTGATGAAACATCAACCAAGAGGATCAAGTAAGAAACTCGAGGCTCTTTGTTTTTTATTCCTTTGTATCTTTACACTCCACATCCAATCGGTCTCCAAATACTGTGCAGTCTAATGATAATAGGTAAAATATATTAAATACTTGCATGCCGGTCTCTATATGAAGAACTATATGTATAAAATCTAATTTGATCCTGACAATGATCCTACAAGGTTAAGCGTTATTATTCCCTTTTTCTGATGTGGAAACTGAGGCACACCAAGTTCAAGTAAGTTGTCCCGTCCCAGGGCTAGTAACTGCTGAAGCCAGGAATTAAACCCAACCATCAACTGAGAGACTATGTTCTTAACCCACTCACTAGCCAAGCTCTGGAATATTCCTCAAAATCTATGTGCCCACTCATCTCCCAATGCAGTCTGTCTCCAAAAGCCTCGTATGATCTCCCCGCTTTTTACCCCTCTTCTCCCTCGCACTGTCTCCTGTGCTCCCTGATATCTTTCTGAATAGCTTCACTACTTGCCATCTGGCCTACTCTTCTCTTTTCAACCTCTAACGGGCAGCATGATTATGAATTAATAAGAAGTGTGGTACTTCGTTCAAAGATTATTTTGAGTTGAACTGTAGAATTTCATCCATTCAGGTTCATTGTATTGGATGGAATAGGTGCCTGGGAAAAAAATTCAGCTCTAGTAAATGAACTTACCAGTATACTTGCCTTTTTAAAATTGTTTTCTTATTTTCTTCCTTGAAGCTAAAAGCACATAATCTGTGTATACTACCAGAAAAAAAAAATTAACCATTATAATACTTCCTTCTTTATGTTTTTAACACATTTACTTCTGAGAAGACTCAAGAGGATTTTTACCCTCATAGAACAGTTATGTAGTGAGACAAAGATCAGGAGAAAAGACGTTACCCTGCGTTTGCTGCAGCTGAGCAGCTGAGACAAATAGAGTGTTGCATCAGTATTCTTTTGGTCAGGGGAAGCATGAATGCACCAGTACTTAATGTCACAGACTCCACATCCCAAGGTGGGATTCCTCAGCTTACAGGGATGAATGTGGAGTGAAAATACTGTGCATGATGAATGTGCAGTAAAAAGCCAGCAGTGGCTTAAATTACTGTCCTCTTGGGCCAGGTGTCTCTGCATTGCCTGTAGAGATAGACTACAGAATAAACCCTATTTGCCAATATTACTGAAAAGGCTCTTTACCTTCTCCCTCAAACCTGCCTCTGGGCCCTATATCTACCCCACTTCCTGCACTGCCAGCTCCTCTCTGGCCTGGATGACAAGAGCATTCTAATTGGTCTCCCTCATACTCTTCTACAGTCAGTTCTCCTTGCGGCAGGCAGAGTTATCCTTTAAAAGCATAAACCTCATGCAAAACCACTGCTTTTGCATCAAATATTCTTATGATTTCCTCCCTTATTTCTTTCCAGAGAGACTTTCCTTAGCCATCGTAGCCAATAAAACCTCTCTCATTATTCTCCATGCCCTTGCCCCATTCTATTTTAACCACCTACACTTACCCACCTTATCATTTTTTTTTTTTTTTCGGCCACACCTTGTGACATGCGGGATCTTAGTTCCCTGACCAGGGATGGAACCCGTGCCCCCTGCAGTGGAAGCGTGGAATCTTAACCATTGGACCACCAGGGAAGAAGTCCCTACCATCTAGCACTTATATCATCCAACATTATATTGTCTATTTAATGATGTTTTTATAGCCTTCTTTCCTCTTTAGAATGTTAGCAGGTTTCTGTTTGGTACTGAATTCCAAGCCCCTAGGATGATGCATACCACAGAGAAGGTACGTAATAAAGTGAATGAATAAACAATAAATATATGATGAAGCATACGACCCACCTACTTAAAAATGCTATTGTCTTTAGACAAGGGTATTCCAGGGTCTCTCACAAAGAAGCTTCACCTACCTTCTAGAGTCTTTAAACAGCCTTCTTTGTTACAACCTACAGGGCTACACTGGATCATTTGCTATTTTCTAAGATGCTTCGAGATGTTGTGTCTTTACACCTTTCTTTAGAATAAATCCTCTTCCTGGAAACCTCTACACTCTCTTCTCCACTTAGCGAAATTCTACTCATTCATTAAGATTCATCTCAACTATTATCTCCTTGTGAAGGCCCCACTGGAAAAAAAAATATCTTCAATTAGTAATAAATATGGTTTTAATAGCTGGATGAAAAAAAAAACGCTGTTACTTTATTTTTTGAATGATGTTTAATTTGCTTCCATCCTTGGCCAGGTTAGTGAGACATATATTCTTGATCATTACTGTGATTTTCTCAGGGTTATAAATGGAGGTCTTGGAAGCTTATAAAGTCCAGGGCATTTGTGGAAATGTTCTGTAATCTTCAAACCATGCTTATCTCTGTCAACATGCCCATTGTCTAAGCTGGATTTTTTCGGAAAGGGGGGCAGCTCCAGGCCTTCCAAGTCAAGCTCAGACCCAGAATTGCATTTCTGGTACACTTAGTATTTGATGTCCCCCACTTGGATAGAAATCACCCGTCTAGGACCCTGCATGGAAGTAGGCCTAGGTATCTACTCTGGGTCAATCTCCAACCCCAGGAACCCATCACTTCTGCCATTCTCACCCCTTCTCCTAATCTCAGAGATTCTTCAGATATTTCACTTTCACTCAAGTCTGGTCCTAAAATCTAATACTCACCTCTATCCTTTCTTCTCTCTAGGACATTCTAATATATTCTCATTAATTAGGTAAATCAAAGCCAATAGAGAGGAAAGGCCACAGAAGGGCCAGGATACCTTCTTGAGATTTGAGAGGAACAATAAAAAGCAGTGAGAACAAAATAGAAATTAACATCTCAAGAAATTACCCTTGCTACCCAGACCTAGATAAAAGTGAATTTAAAGAAAATTCAACTACTTATAGACCCACAAGTGCAGCCAGAAATATCAGTTAGAAGTAGATTTTATTATTATAGAAACAGTTTAAATACTTCAGGGCAAATACGAGGTAACTGGGGAGCAACCATTCCATGAATGAAGAGTGTAATATAATTATGGAAAGCTGCCTTTCCCTACGACTTTGGTTTACTTCCATAGTCATGATCATTGATGAGCGAGTGGGTAAGAAAATCTACACAAGGAACAAAGAAGCCTATTGAGAGGGGTGTGCCTGAGCCATCACTCACTTCGCCAGGAGATTCACGATTCAGAAAATGCAGTTGCACAAGGTGGTCCTGACTCATTTCTGCTGCCAGGAAAATCTCTACAGGGAAGCAACCATGAAGGAAGAAGGAGTCTGTGCTTATGACCAAGGCTCAGCACAACAGACAAGCAATTCAGGGCAAAAGACCAATGTCAAGAACACACTGAGTTGACCCAGTCAGCTGAGAAACAGAAGCTCTCATCTTGAGTCCCCAGGAATGCTGGGCAAAGGACTCTTTCAGTAAGGCATCACCAGGGCATGAACAAGTATTCATCAAACTCGGAAGGAACAGTGTTTAGCCATGACACTGTGCCTTAGCAACCAAAGAAAGGTAATCAGAGTTCAGACATATCCTCTTGGCCTACACAAACTCCAGAATGCTTGAAAATCAGAAAGACTAAAGGTATGTGGGGACTCGCATAATTAATTGGAATGAATTATTGCCATGTGACCATATTTGTTCCCCCAGGTGGTGAAGTGGCTGATACTCTTTACACATGTCCAAATATCTCCAAGTAGACTGAATTCCTTGTAGCTCTAGATTTTTTTTTCATACTGGAATTAAAAAGAAAAATGCAAAGTTCAATAACTGTATTGAGAGAACAGTTGAATATTTTCCATTTTAACATTCTGTATGAGATGGAATATATATCACCTTATCTTACTTGGTCAATGTCCTCTCATTTGGTGTTGAGAATTTTAAAAACGTCTTAATTCCAGTAACCAGACCCTAGATGCACTATGAATTTTTCTTTTCCCCCACCTTTTATACCTTGCCTTTTCTAATTTAAAATCCTGGTTTGACTGAGCAAAAGTATATTAGTATATCCATTTTGGCTTATTTCCTCCCATCTATCAGTATATCACCTTCATACGTACAATTAATGGGGTTTTCTGCTGACTCTTTAGAAAAAGATAGAATCTGTGTTTTGCCCAAATTGTGTTGGTAACTAAAAAGGGAAAAGGTTGTTTTATCACAGGGAAGAGTTCTCTGTGTCAGTCCCCAGTTCAGCTCTCCTCTGTCATTAGTTAAATCAGATTTTGAGGATTCTGGTCCCCACAGACATCGCTCATTCATAGGCTCCTGGAAACACTCATTTGTGTTCTTGTTTTGACTGAGGGATAATTTGTGAGCAGCCTTTTCAGAGCGAAGCATCATTTTTCTCATTGCCTAAGACACATTGATCTTTGGGGAGAGTGACACAATAGTGAGCACAAGGTAAGTAGGCTCTAAAGTGGAAATACACCACCCCATGAAACACACAGAAACATACAGGCACCATGTGGGATCTCTACAAATCAGAGAGAAAATTCTTTACAAACTTCTTCCTACCTGTCAAATCTATCACCCAAAGAACCAGGAAAACCTTAGGCAAGCAACAATTACTTTAGACTCAGCAGGCTGGCAGGTTCACTGACACTCACCACTGGAACTGACCCCACCCAAATATTTCGAAGGTCCTCCTTCCAAGCTACCTGACATAAGTGTTTGTCTCACACCAGCTCTCTGCTCAGATATAGAGTGAAAAATGGTCAAAATTTTACACTGCTCTTTGGTAAAACTAAATCTGTTTAAGTGCCTATCAAAGGAAGGACTGCCAAAGGCCCAATGATTTAGCCTGACTTAGAGTTTCAGATATAATAAAAAAGTGACCCTGGGTTCACCAAATGAGGAAACCCACTTGCTATATCCTAAAGTAAAACTTGCCAGCACTTTTCCTTCAAGGCTTACAGTTTCTCAATTCCTGAATCTGTTGGCCACCATTAAACCCACGTCAACCCAATAATTTGGGAGATATTTGAGCTTACTACATCATCTATAATGTTATGCCTCTTAAGGGAATAGATTATAATTTGAGTAATGTCACCTATTTTGTAAATAAATGCATTTGCTACTGTCATTTTTTTACAGTTATATCTCATGTTTTCTTATCTATCTTGACTTATATGTGGCTTTCCCCTGCTGCCTTGCCATTGCACTTAAAGTTGTCTTCAGAGCAAGACTGCCCATTTTGCTGCAGCACAAATACCACATTTTGGCTTTGAGGGGAAGGAATAATCGTCTCTTTCTCATGATTACCACTTTCACACCGTGGCTTTTTCTTTTCCATTAAAAAATTATTCTTGATGCTTTCATCTACAAATACCACTTTTTCCTCCTCACCGCCATTACCTGCTTGATTAATTGTTATCCCACTTTTACCAGGGACTTGAAGACTGAATCACAGTCATCTTCCCCCCTACCATAATTCTAGGTGGTAGTAATATCCTACGTGCATAACTTATTCAATGCTTCATTTCCTTGATCCCCTAAATTCTGGGGAGATTTTTTTATACTCCAGATGAGGGAGGTAAGATGGGATGAGAGATGATAGTTAAGTGAGGAAGAGGGAATTCTATTCAATGCAGATTCATGAATAAAGGGGAGGAGATGAGAAAGGAATTGTTATAGATTAATCATATGACATTTGCTGGGAATGATAAGAAATAAAGGTCAAAAGAGACAGAGTAGGGATCTGCTCATAGGCCATGCTAGGGAATTTTAACCTTATTTATGGGCAGCACAGAGCTATTGAATAGCGTTAAACAGAACACTGAAATGACCAGACCCTGTGGGTGGTTATATGCAGTTTGAATCATAATATTCATGTTGTTCTTAAGTTCTGGAAAATTATGAGCCTTGAGAGCTTTGAATATTTTATTTTCCCCAGTCTCCTTAATGTCTATTTCCTGGATTCCTATTAGACATATTTTAGAAATTGTTTTCCATCTGTGTCTCTTAAGTTCTTTTTTATATTTTTCACCTCCCTATTTCTCTGTGCTGAGTGATTTCCTCAAGTATACCTTCAAATTCTCTATTTTTCTCTGACTAGCTAGTCTGTTGTTTAATTACTGTTCACTATTATTGTTATATGAATTCTACTACTTCTTTGACAATCTAAACATACTCATTTTGATTTCTCTTCATTCTTCACTTCCTAGGGTATCCAGTCAGTCAACTCTCCATACGGGCAGATGTGGAACTCATGGATACAAAGGGCCAACTCTTCTATACCATTTTATACAAAGGACTTGGAGCACCGGCTGATTTTGGTATCCATGGTGGTCCCAGGACCAATCCCTTGAGGATAATGAGATGACTAATTTTCTTGTCTTTTGTTTTTTTGTTGTTTTGCTAATTCTTTCTCATGACGTTAAACTTCCTTACGTTCTTTGTAACTTTCTGTCTTTGATCTCATTTTCAGAATATCTTCTGTGCACTGAGCATGGGCATGGTCCTGCATGATATAAGTAGTTTAGACTTCACTATGGGGTGTTTTGCCTTGTAACTTTCACTAGAGTCTTTTGGAATAGCAAACCTTATTTGGTTCGCTAGAGTCTTTTGGAATAAGCAACCTTATTCTTTTGTCTTTGGGTTTCTTAGTCCTAAGAGTTATAGAAGAATTTAAGCCTCATACCCACAAATGATGCTGTTTAGAGGCTTCAGTAAATTACAGTTGAATCTCTTACAACCCATGTTGAGGATAGATAGCCTACTTTGATGTGCCGACCTTAAGAAAGTCATACTTTTTTGGCTGCTAGAGACCAGTCTTAACTTTATCTCCTGCGTGGCCCCATTCTTATTTATCTTCCACTTTTCAAGTTCCATTTTTGCATCAGTGTAATTATCCAATTTAAAAAATATCTGGAATTACAGATTAAAAAGCTTAAGATCAATGTGTCCATATAATATTTGCTTTATGTATCAAATTAAAGGTTGTACATGCATTTCTAATTGTAATTCTCCTTAAAATATTACTATTGTTGTTTTGCTGCTGTTGTTTTAAAAAATCTATCTTCAGACTTGATTTTGGAAAATAACCAGATAGTCCTAAAATTTTCTACATGACTCATGACTCAAATATTTATTGATTCTTGAATATTTTATGAAGAGGTATAAAAATAACTATTAATTATATATATATGTATATTCATAAAGTATTTTATTAGGATATCTTTCAAGGTACCCTAGCTCAAGGATTTTTAAAAAATTCATTAACTTGTCTAAGATTCCATCATGTCACAATTTCAAAAGATATCCTCAGTTATGCCATTTTGTCCAATGTCTTCCCCAGGTGGTACTGCTTAGAGTTGTACTGATTTCCAACAGGGATTTTACCTCACAGACTTAATGACAGTCATGTTGATATATTTCTTTTGATCTATTTCACTAGAACTCAAGAAACCCTCAATATAAATATTCTATAACCATTCTGCATATGTTAAGTTCTATCCAACTCAAAGGACGTCTTTAGATACCTGGGTATCAATCAAGAAAGAACACAATAGCCCTATAGTATGTCTCCCTAGGGTTGTTATGACAGGTGGGCTTTAAAATATTGAAAGAAAACTATAGTCCAGACTGTCCTTGGAATTTTATACAATAATATTTTACCTTTCAAAACTGTCCAATAAATCTTTCTTTATAGCTTAGTCTTCATGTGAATACTCATCTACCTGGGCATCACTTTAAAAATGTATTATTTCTTCCTTCATAAATCTCACATGTGGTCCATCAAATATTGTACATGAGAGGTAAGCAGATTAAAGACACAATTGAAAAACTGATCACTGTTATTTGCTCTTAGGCAAATTTCTAACAACAGCAAAATACTTTTATTTTTTCTTTTGCGGTACGCGGGTCTCTCACTGTTGTGGCCTCCCCCGTTGCGGAGCACAGGCTCCGGACGCGCAGGCTCAGCAGCCATGGCTTGCGGGCCTAGCCGCTCCGCGGCATGTGGGATCTTCCCGGACCGGGGCACGAACCCACGTCCCCTGCAGCGTCAGGCGGACTCCCAACCACTGCGCCACCAGGGAAGCCCCAACGAAAGATATTTTTATAGCGGTCATAAATCTCTCGATAAGGGAAAGCTTTTTTAAAAAACAGAATGCAAACTAATAAATACTGGAGGAATGATAAAATTAGAAAATCACTATTTGTGACACCCAGTGAAGTGATCTAACCAAGCAAGAGTCATCGATGGATGCTAAAAGCAATAGATAAAACTTGTATAAGATATTCACAGTGTGCAAAAGTATCACATTACAAGTAACATGCTAATTACAGAGGAGAACCTAACTTGACAGGGGAGTAAACTGGTGTTCACTATCTTCCAGTTGTTAAACATGGCATCACTAACAGTTAAGGATCATATGACATCAGGTATCTTCTGATGTGATACAAAAGAAAAACATGCTCTGCCTTTGAAGTATTTTTGCATTAAATGTTTAACCTGAATTGAATCAAGCCATAGACCTAATTTTCAATATATAAGAAATACAGCGAATAGAAGAACCCCGTGAGGAAAAAACAGGCAAATTCAGGATGCGAAATGCAACTGGACTTATTTCTTCAAAAAGCCAGGGCCTTTAGGGGAATAAAAATTTAGAGGACTGTTCTAGATTAAAAGAGACTAAGGAGGCATAACCAAATACATATGTGACCCTTGATCGGAAACTTCGTTGGTTAGAGAAAGCAACTATAGATATATTGGGGATAATTAGGGAAATTAGAGTATGATCTGGGGACTAGATGATTTGGGGGATTTGTAATTATTTTTAAGTGTGATAATGGCATTGTGATTACAAGGTTAATGCCATTTGTAGAAAATGCATACTAAAGTATTAAGGAGAGAAGAGTCATGATTTCTATAGCTTACATTCAAATGGCCCAGCCTCCCCTGGCAAAACAATAATTTGGCAAATAGTAAAAGCAAATGGTAAAAATATTAGTAATTACTGAACCCAGACGATGAGAATATAAGTGTTTGTTCTATCCATTGGGGTTCGATCAAAAGGGCAGAATCACCAAGAGTGATGTACAATAAGGGAAACAGATCTTTGCATGTGCAGAAGCTAAGGGAGTCTCTCTGTGCACCCTTAGCTCTGGATCTAGTGTTGAGCCTGAAGTCACTATGAGTCAGACGGTTTGGAAGGGTAGCTGGGTGTGGACAAGAACAAGGAGAATGTGGAAGCTACAAGAATAAACTGGAACCCCGTCTGTCTCTCAGCATCTCCAGCCTCACTGGCAGGGGTAACCCGCAGGAACAGCTGGCAGCATTTACCACAGAGCTGCACATGAATTTGCCCAGAGATGCGGAAGCTGAAGGAGGAGCTCCAGCAGAAGCCGGGAAAGGGGCTGGTCTAGGTGCTGCCCCACTTCCACAATGAGAGACTCCATCAGCAAGAGCATGTCTAGCACCCTGTATAAGGTTCAAAGCATAAAAATTAAAGCTGCTGTTTCATATCTGCTTTCCAAAAATCAGGCACAAAATGTCTTTTTTGGTCAGGGCTAATCAGAAACCACAGAGAGACAGGAATTCTGGGAAATTAAGCTGATACAATACAAAGACACCACAATACATTTATCTTTGGTACTTATAGAAATCTTCATATCATGCCCCAGAAAAACAATTTTCATATCAAATGTTAAAGAAATACCTTATTATCATTTTATCATACAGAAGAAATCTTTATAAGCTAATGTTTACAATCTAAATATAACAATTAGGTTTTTAAAATTTGTACCTTCATAATCTTGATAAATTCGAAAGGGTAGGGACACTCCTCTGACAAATGAAATTCTAATTTAATTATTGTAAGCTGTGGTTGTGTCTTTCCTACAATAAAAGCTTGAATATAAAGATACTGATACAGAAATTAGTTGGAATAGTTTCATGCCTACCTGCCAAACCTAATAGTTATATAAGAGCCTTTCTTCTCCCTGATGATACAAACTAGAAATTGCTAATAATGAACATGGATCTGTCATTTTAGAGAGCCAGACTTAACATCACTTACCCAAAACAGTGAATAGTGAATTCGTGCAAATAAATTAAATAATTAAAATATTCCAACAAGTGGCTAAGATAACACAGGCAGTGGCTTGAAAATCAGAAGCTCTACCAGGGTGCTCAAGCTTGCATGAATGTTCAGATCCCCTGGGCCCTATCTCACGTGACCACCTGAACCAAAATATCGGGAGGTTGAGCCCTGGCATCAGGTTATGAGAAGCACACTGGTTATTGTAATGCCCAAGAAAGGTTAAAAACCACTGAAATCCTGGACGGGGAAGTGACTAGATAAGGCTTGAGAAGGTAAGTACTGTAATTAACAATAAAAACAAATGGAGTGTCAGAGATGGAAAAAATTAATCCTAAATGGGTGACTCAGAGAATTTATAGAAAAGAGAGAATTTAACTTAGACCTTGAAAAACAGATATAAATTCATCATTTGGATTTTGATAGGGAAGGACGTTCCTGGAAATGATAGGAGGCTAAGCAAAACACTGTGGGTAGGAAACTGGAGGCAAGCTTGGAGAAAAGGCAAGGAATCCTGTCCCCAGGTGAATGGGGAGTGAGGTGACAACATAAGGAATCTAGGAGTGGTGAATCTGAGTGGGCACTGTGTTTACTTCTACCAGAAGGCAATCTTTAAAGTCGAGAAGAATATCTAAGATAAAAGCAGAGATTATTTGATGTGTGAGTAGATAAGCAGAGCCTCTTTAGTCTAAGGAACACAGCCAGCCATATTCACCAAAGCTAGGAGGCTATGGCTGGGCCCACAGGCTAGTTTTTAATCTGCATGTAGCCTCATGTGTATATACCAGTATCTGTAGAGATAGTATCATTCTGTAAGTGTGCCAGGGCATGAGAAAGTTTTGGAAACACTGATCTACCATACAACCATTTTGTTTGATGTATAGAGACGACTGCCTACCCTTGGAATTCTCATGCCCTACTAAGCCTAAAAATTAAATAGAAAAGTGAAAATTAAAATGTTATTGAATAGCCAGGACATGGAAGCAACCTAAGTGTCCATCAACAGATGAATGGATAAAGAAGATGTGGCACATATATACAATGGAATATTACTCAGCCATAAAAAGAAATGAAATTGAGTTATTTGTAGTGAGGTGGATGGACCTAGAGTCTGTCATACAGAGTAAAGTAAGTCAGAAAGACAAATAGTGTATGCTAACACATATATACGGAATCTAAGAAAAAAAAATGTCATGAAGAACCTAGGGGTAAGACAGGAAAAAATACACAGACCTACTAGAGAATGGACTTGAGGATATGGGGAGGGGGAAGGGTAAGCTGGGACGAAGTGAGAGAGTGGCATGGACATATATGCACTACCAAACGTAAAATAGATAGCTAGTGGGAAGCAGCCGCATAGCACGGGGAGATCAGCTTGGTGCTTTTTGACCACTTAGAGGGGTGGGATAGGGAGGGTGGGAGGGAGGGAGACACAAGAGGGAGGAGTTATGGGAACATATGTATATGTATAACTGATTCACTTTGTTATAAAGCAGAAACTAACACACCATTGTAAAGCAATTATACTCCAATAAAGATGTTAAAATAAAATAAAATAAACCACACACACACACAAAATAAAATAATGTTATTATAAAACACAAATATATTGAGAAAATATAGTAAAGTATACAAGGAAAAAAAAATCATTCTACCAAAATATATTTCAACTCAGTGAGTTTTTTAACCTTTCTTTTTTTCAAATAAGTAACACATTCTTTGGTGATAAAAAGGATAGAAAAGGGTAAATGTGGAACAGAGCATATTTAATCAAATATCATGTCCTTCAGCCATTCAATTATTCTTCCTGAAGAAACCACTGTCACTAATTAATTTTTATTGTTTCAGAAATAGTCAATGTAGAAGCTGTGCAGAAAAGAGTTAACATAGCAGGCCTGAGACTGCCATCCTAAGAGAGGATCCTTGCAAGGTTGGCCATTGGCTGGTGTTTGGGAACTTAAACTGGGGAATGTTTCCACCACACCCTCACTAACAAGAGTGGCTTACTCTGCCTAGTCTGTGCAAACACGGTAGTTTACGCTGAATAGATTCCTTCTGGGAATCTGGAATTTTGATATGTGCCAGGCTGGGGGTGCCTATGTGACCAACTCCCAGTAAAAACCCTGGGCTCTGAGTCTCTACTGAGCTTCCCTGGAAAATAACACTCCATACTTGTTACTATAATTTGTAGCTGGAGAAAGTAATGACTCCCTGGGGACAGGGCTCTTGAAAGTTTGCGCTTTCCTCCTGCCTTTACATCATGTGCTTTTTCCCTGTGCTGAATTTGCTTTGTATCTTTTGCTGTAATAAATTATATTCATCAATATGATTATATACCGAGTCCTATGAGTTTTCCTAGTGAATCACTGAACATGATAGCCTTGCATACCACCCACCCAATATACAAGTATATATGACAATTTTACACAATGGTAGCACAGTATATACATTGTGCTGAATCTTAACTTTTGAATATAGTATATGTCTTTGACAGTCTTCTTTTGGGGGCACATAGGCCCAGCTTATCCTTCTTAACAGCAAATAGTATTTTACTATACGAATGTATCATAACTTATTTAATTAGTCCTTTATTAGGGATATTTGGGTATGTCCAGTCCTTTCCTATTACAAAAACTCTGCAGTGAGAATCTTTGTAAATGGTTCACTTGCTCTTTGTGTCAGTAGATCCATCTTTTTGAAAACAAAGAGTAGCATTGCTAGATCAAAGGTGATGAAAATTTTTTCATTCTAAATGCTACTGCCAAGGGACCTTCAAAATGGCAGAAGAGTAAGACCCGGAGATCACCTTCCTCCCCACAAATACATCAAAAATACATCTACATGTGGAACAACTCCTACAGAACACCTACTGAACGCTGGCAGAAGACCTCAGATTTCCCAAAAGGCAAGAAACTCTCCACGTACCTGGGTAGGGCAAAAGAAAAAAGAAAAAACAGAGAAAAAAGAATAGGGATGGGACCTGCACTTCTGGGAGGGAGCTGTGAAGGAGGAAAGGTTTCCACACACTAGGAAGTCCCTTCACTGGTGGAGATAGGGGGTGGAGTGGGGGAAGCTTCAGAGCCACGGAGGAGAGAGCAGCAACAGGGGTGCGGAGGGCAAAGCAGAGAGATTCCCACACAGAGGACTGGTGCTGACCAGCGCTGACCAGCCCGAGAGGCTTGTCTGCTCACCTGCCAGCTGGGACAGGTGGGGGCTTCAGAAGTCAGAACCCAGGGAGAGGACTAGGGTTGGCTGCGTGAACACAGCCTGAGGGGACTGGTGTGCCACAGCTAGCCGGGAGGGAGTCCGGGAAGAAGTCTGGACCTGCCTAAGAGGCAAGAGACCATCGTTCTGGAGTGCGTGGGGAGAGGGGATTCCTTCCCTGTCTGCCCACAGAAGGCAGAGCAACACCTAAATGAGCTCCAGAGTTGGGCACAAGCCATGGCTATCAGCTCAAACCCCAGAGATAGGCATGAAATGCTAAAACTGCTGCTGCAGCCCCCAAGAATCCTGTGTGCAAGCACAGGTCACTATCCACAGCCCGTCTCCAGGGAACCTGTGTGGCACACCGCAGCCAGGGTCCCATAATCCAGGGACAACGTCTCCGGGAGAGCACACAGTGCACCTCAGGCTGCTGCAACGTCACACCAGCCTCTGCCGCCACAGGCTCGCCCCGCATTCCAAGTATAACTACCATACCCCTCCCTCCCCCCGGCCAGAGTGAGCCAGAGCCCCCTAATCAGCCACTGCTTTACCCCATCCTGTCTGGGCGGGAACAGATGCCTGAGGGTGACCTACAAACAAAGCGGGGGCCAAAACCAAAGCTGAACCCCAGGAACTGTGTGAACAAAGAAGAGAAAGGGAAATCTCTCCCAGCAGCCTCAGGAGCAGTGGATTAAATCCCCACAATCTACTTGGTGTACCCTGCATCTGTGGAATACCTGAACAGATAATGAATCATCCCAAAATTGAGGTGGTGAACCTTGGGAGCAACTGTAGACTTGGGGTTTGCTGTCTGTGAATGATTTGTTTCTGATTTTCATCTTTATCTTAGTTTAGTTTTTAGCTCTTGTTATCATTGGTGGATTTGTTTATTAGTTTGGTTGCTCTCTTTATTATTATTATTATTTTAATTTATTTTAATAAATTTTTAATTTATTATTTTTTTCTTTCTTTTTTTTCTCCCTTTTCTCCCGAGCCATGTGGCTGACAGGGTCTTGGAGCTCTGGTCTGGTGTCAGGTCTGAGACTCTGAGGTGGGAGAGCCGAGTTCAGAACACTGGACTACCAGAGACCTCCTGGCCGAATGTAATATAAATTGGCGAGAGCTCTCCCAGGGATCTCAATGCTAAGACCCAGCTCCACCCAACAGCCAGCAAGCTCCAGTGCTGGATGCCCAATGCCAAACGACTAGCAAGACAGGAACACAACCCCACCCATTAGCAGAGAGGCTGCCTAAAATCATACTAAGTTCACAGACACCCCAAAATATACTACCGGACACAGCCCTGCCCACCAGAAAAACAAGATCCAGCCCCACCCACCAGCAAACAGGCACCAGTCCCGTCCACCAGGAAGCCTACACAACCTCCTGAACCAACCTCACCCACTAGGGGCAGACACCAAAAACAACGGGAACTACGAACCTGCAGCCTGTGAAAAGGAGACCCCAAACACAGTAAGATAAGCAAAATGAGAAGACAGAGAAACACACAGCAGTTGAAGGAGCAAGGTAAAAACTCACCAGACCAAACAAATGAAGAGGAAATAGACAGTCTACCTGAAAATGAATTCAGAGTAATGATAGTAAAAATGATACAAAATCTTAGAAATAGAACGGAGAAAAGACAAGAAACATTTAACAAGGACCTAGAAGAACTAAAGAGTAAACAATGATGAACAACACAATAAATGAAATTAAAAATTCTCTAGAAGGGGGCTTCCCTGGTGGCGCAGTGGTTGAGAGTCTGCCTGCCGATGCAGGGGACACAGGTTCGTGCCCCAGTCTGGGAAGATCCCACATGCCGCAGAGCGGCTAGGCCCGTGAGCCATGGCCGCTGAGCCTGCACGTCCGGAGCCTGTGCTCCGCAATGGGAGAGGCCACAACAGTGAGAGGCCCGCGTACCGCCAAAAAAAAAAAAGTTCTCTAGAAGGAATCAACAGCAGAATAACTGAGGCAAAAGAACAGATAAGTGACCTGGAAGATAAAATAGTGGAAACAATTACTGCAGAGCAGTACAAAGAAAAAAGAATGAAAAGAATTGAGGACAGTCTCAGAGGCCTCTGGGAAAATATTAAATGCACCAACATTCAAATTATAGGGGTCCCAGAAGAAGAAGGGAAAAAGAAAGTGTCTGAGAAAATATTTGAAGAGATTATACTGAAAACTTCCCTAACATGGGAAAGGAAATAGTCAATCAAGTCCAGGAAGCACAGAGAGCCACATAAAGGATAAATCGAAGGAGAAACATGCCAAGACACAAGTAAATCAAACTATCAAAAATTAAATACAGAGAAAAAATATTAAAAGTAGCAAGGGAAAAGCAACAAATAACATAAAAGGGAATGCCCATAAGGTTAACAGCTGACATTCCAGCAGAAACTCTGCAAACCAGAAGGGAGTGGCAGGACATATTTAAAGTGATGAAAGGGAAAAACTACACCCAAGATTACTCTACCCAGAAAGTATCTCATTCACATTTGAAAGACAAATTAAAATCTTTACAGACAAGAAAAGCTAAGAGAATTCAGCACCACCAAACCAGCTTTACAACAAATGCTAAAGGAACTTCTCTAGGCAGGAAACACAAGAGAAGGAAAACACCTACAAAAGCAAACCCAAAACAATTAAGAAAATGGTAACAGGAACATACATATTGATAATTACCTTAAATGTAAATGGATTAAATACTCCAACCAAAAAACATAGACTGGCTGAATGGATACAAACATAAGACCCATATATATGCTGTCTACAAGAGACCCACTTCAGACCTAGGGACACAAAGAGACTGAAATTGAGGGGATCGAAAAAGATATTCCATGCAAATGGAAACCAAAAGAAAGCTGCAGCAGCAATTCTCATATCAGACAAAATAGACTTTAAAATAAAGACTATTACAAAGGACAAAGAAGGACACTACATAATGATCAAGGGATCAATCCAAGAAAAAGATATAACGATTGTAGATATTTATGCACCCAACATAGGAGCACCTCAATACCTAAGACAAATGCTAACAGCCATAAAAGGGGAAATCAACAGTAACACAGTAATAATAGGGGACTTTAACACTCCTCTTTCACCAATGGACAGATCAACCAAAATGAAAATAACTAAGGAAACACAAGCTTTAAATGGTACATTACACAAGATGGACTTAATTGACATTTATGGAACATTCCATCCAAAAACAACAGAATACACTTTCTTCTCAAGTGCTCATGGAACATTTTCCAGGACAGATCATATCTTGAGTCACAAATCAAGCCTTGGTAAATTTAAGAAAATTGAAATCGTATCAAGTATCTTTTCCGACCACAACCCTAGGAGACTAGATATAAACTACAGGAAAAAATATGTAAAAAATACAAATACATGGAGGCTAAACAATACACTACAAAATAACCAAGAGATCACTGATGAAATCAAAGAGGAAATCAAAAAATACCTAGGAACAAATGACAATGAATACACGAGGACCCAAAACCTATGGAATGCAGTAAAAGCAGTTCTAAGAGGGAAGTTTACAGCAATACAATCCTACCTCAAGAAACGAAAAACATCTCAACTAAACCACCTAAAGCAATTAGAGAAAGAAGAACAAAAAACCCCCAAAAGTTAGCAGAAGGAAAGAAATCATAAAGATCAGATCAGAAATAAGTGAAAAAGAAATGAAGAAAACAATAGCAAAGATCAATAAAACTAAAAGCTGATTCTTTGAGAAGATAAAAAAATTGATAAACCATTAGCCAGACTCATCAAGAAAAAAAGGGAGAAGACACAAGTCAACAGAATTAGAAATGAAAAAGTAACAACTGACACTACAGAAACACAAAGGATCATGAGGGATTACTACAAGCAACTATATACCAATAAAATAGACAACCTGGAAAATAATGGACAAATTTTTAGAAAAGCACAACGTGTCAAGACTGAACCAGGAAGAAATAGAAAATATAAACAGACCAATCACAAGCACTGAAATTGAGACTGTCATTAAAAATCTTCCAACAAACAAAAGCCCAGGACCAGATGGCTTCACAGGCAAATTCTACCACACATTTAGAGAAGAGCTAACACCTATCCTTCTCAAACTCTTCCAAAATAGAGCAGAGGGAGGAACACTCCCAAATTCACTCTGCGAGGCCACATCACCTGGATACCAAAACCAGACAAAGATGTCACAAAGAAAGAAAACTACAGGCCGGTATCTCTCATGAACATAGATGCAAAAATCCTCAACAAAATAGTAGCAAACAGAATCCAACAGCACATTAAAGGACCATACACCATGATCAAGTGGAGTTTATCCCAGGAATGCAAGGATTCTTCAATATACACAAATCAATCAGTGTGATACACCATATTAAGAAAATGAAGGAGAAAAACCATATGATCATCTCAATTGATGGAGAAAAAGCTTTCAACACAATTCAACCTCCATTTATGATAAAAACTCTCCAGAAAGTAGGCATAGAGGGAATCTACCTCAACATAATAAAGGCCATATATGAGAAACACACAGCCAACATCTTTCTCAATCGTGAAAAACTGAAACCATTTCCTCTAAGATCAGGAACAAGACAAGGTTGCTCACTCTAACTGCTATTATTCAACATAATTTTGGAAGTTTTAGCCACAGCAATCAGAGAAGAAAAAGAAACAAAAGGGATCCAAATGAGAAAAAAAGAACTAAAACTCTCACTGTTTGCAGATGACATGATACTATACATAGAGAATCCTAAAGATGCTACCAGGAAACTACTAGAGCTAATCAATGAATTTGATAAAGTAGCAGGATACAAAATTAATGCACAGAAATCTCTGGCATTCCTATACACTAATGATGAAAAATCTGAAAGTGAAATCAAGAAAACACTCCCATTTACCACTGCAACAAAAAGAATAAAATACCTAGGAATAAACCTACATAAGGAGTCAAAAGACCTCTATGCAGAAAACTAAAGACACTGATGAAAGAAACTAAAGGTGATACAAACAGATGGAGAGATATACCATGTTCTTGGATTGGAAGAATTAACATTGTGAAAATGACTCTACTACCCAAAGCAATCTACAGATTCAATGCAATCCCTATCAAACTACCACTGGCATTTTTTACAGAACTAGAGCAAAAAATTTCACAATTTGTATGGAAACACAAAAGACCCCAAATAGCAAAAGCAATCTTGAGAAAGAAAAACGGAGCTGGAGGAATCAGGCTCCCTGACTTCAGACTACAGTACAAAGCTACAGTAATCAAAATAGCATGGTACTGGCACAAAAACAGAAATATAGATCAATGGAACAGGATAGAAAGCCCAGAGATAAACCCACGCACATATGGTCACCTTATTTTTGATAAAGGAGGCAAGAATATACAATGGAGAAAAAATAGCCTCTTCAATAAGTGGTGCTGGGAAAACTGGACAGCTACATGTAAAAGAATGAAATTAGAACACTGCCTAACACCATACACAAAAATAAACTCAAAAATGGATTAAAGACCTAAATGTAAGGCCAGACACTATAAAACTCAGAGGAAGACACAGGCAGAACACTCTATGGGTTAAATCACAGCAAGATCCTCTTTGACCTACCTCCTAGAGAAATGGAAATAAAAACAAAAGTAAATAAGTGGGACCTAATGAAACTTAAAAACTTTTGCACAGCAAAGGAAACCATAATCAAGACAAAAAGACAACCCTCAGAATGGGAGAAAATATTTGCAAACAAAGCAACAGACAAAGGATTAATCTCCAAAATTTACAAGCAGCTCATGAAGCTCAGTATCAAAAAAATAACAACCCAATCCAAAAATGGGCAGAAGACCTAAATATACATTTCTTCAAAGAAGATATACAGATTGCCAACAAACACATGAAAGGATGCTCAACATCACTAATCATTAGAGAAACGCAAATCAAAACTACAATGAGGTATCACCTCACACCAGTCAGAATGGCCATCATAAAAAATCTACAAACAATTAATACTGGAGAGGGTGTGGAGAAAAGGGAACTCTCTTGCACTGTTGGTGCAAATGTAAATTGATACAGCCCCTATGGAGAACATTATGGAGGTTCCTTAAAAAAGTAAAAATAGAACTACCATATGACCCAGCGATCCCACTACTGGGCATATACCCAGAGAAGACCATAATTCAAAAAGAGTGGTGTACCACAATGTTCATTGCAGCACTATTTACAATAGCCAGGACATGGAAGCTACCTAAGTGTCCACCGACAGATGAATGGATAAAGAAGATGTGGCACATACGTACAATGGAATATTACTCAGCCATAAAAAGAAATGAAATTGAGCTATTTGTAGTGAGGTGGATGGACCTAGAGTCTGTCATACTGAGAGAAGTAAGTCAGAAAGAGAAAAACAAATACCATATGCTAATACATATATGTGAAATCTAACAAAAAGAAAAAATGGTTCTGAAGAACCTAGGGGCAGGACAGGAATAAAGATGCAGACGTAGAGAATGGACTTGAGGATATGGGGAGGGGGAGGGGTAAGCTGTGACAAAGCGAGAGAGTGGCATGGACATATATACACTACCAAACGTAAAATAGATAGCTAGTGGTAAGGAGCTCCATAGCACAGGGAGATCAGCTCGGTGCTCTGTGACCACCTAGAGGGGTGGGATAGGGAGAAGATATGGGGATATATGTATATGTATAGCTGATTCACTTCGTTATACAGCAGAAACTATCAGAACTTTGTAAAGCAATTATACTCCAATAAAGATGTTTAAAAAAATAAGTAAATAAAATAAATGCTATTGCCAATTGTGTTGCTTATAAATCAGGTCAATTTTACCTCCACCATTGTATGAAAATGTATGTTTCTCTTAGAATTTGCCAAAATTGTAGTTTATTACAAAGATTGATCCTTTGCTAATCTGAAAAGGAGGAAATGATAGTGAAGTTTCAACTGATATTACTCTTACATTAATGAGGCTAAAGATCTTTTTTATAAAAACAATACTTTTTTCTTTACTGTCTTATGCTTGGTTCTTTTTTCTATTATATTCCTAGAATTTTTCTCACTGACTTGTAGGAGTTCTTTAATCATTAAGAAAATTAACATCGTTTTTTTGATGTGAATTGCAAATATTTTATCCCAAGTTGTTGTTTATTCATTGCCTTTGTTCATGGTACACTTTAAAGCTGAAATATTTTATGGTTATATAAATTTTTGTGGCTTCTTGGATTTGTGTCAAACTTGGGTTCTCCTAAAACCCATATTCCTCAAACAATATAAATCAAACATTTTATGTTCTATACTTTCTGCCTGAAATATAAAAATATAAAAGCATAGTAATGAAATGTACAAAAGTATATTTAAAAGAGAAAAGTATAATTTCTTAAATTCTATTTCAAGTAAAATGAATTGGCAATTTTACATCACATTTGTTTCACCCATTCCTGATCTATGATTAAGAACATTAACATCCCAAATGACACATTCTAAGGACACCACGTTCCAACTGCTTTGGCACTAGTGCGTAAATAAATCTTAATTTCAGACTCTAGTTGACATTTCAGCTGGCTATTATAAATTACTTGAATTCTTTCACAAGTGAATTTGTTTTAAAAGCCTCTAAAAGAAGCTGATGGACAGGATATGACACTGGCCAACCTCTATTTTCACTACGAATTTTAGACATGCATATCTGAAATCTCTGAATATTTATTTGACTGTTGCCTTGCAGGAATTACATTTAAGAAGAAGAATACTCAGTGCATATACCATCTATTTATTCAATGTACAACTTACCGTCAGAGATTCCAAATTAGAAAACAAAAAAATAAGAATTTTGTTCTAATAAACTGCCTATTAATCTCCTCTCCCTCCCTACTTACTTTCCTTTCTTTCTTCCATTGTCCCCTCCCCTATTCTCCCCCTCCTTTCCTTCCTCTATCCCCCCATACCCCTACCCATCCTACACCCATTCTTTCCTTCCTGGTATTTAGTCAGTCATAATTAATGATGATTAGAGCTAATCTACATACTGAGTTTATGTTGAGATCTGTGCTAAGTGGCTACACACATACCAAGTGAAATGTGTTACTGATGAGGAAATTGAGGCTTGAAAATGTTAAGTAACTTGACCAATATCACAAAAACGAAAGGTTAAGGACTGAAATCCAGCTGTTTCTAACTCCAGCCCAGCCCCTTAACCTAAGCTTCCTGGCATTTTTAAGTATAAATCATTGGACTATATTTCATCTTTCTATTCTGTTCACATACTTACATAATGCCCCTTTCGTTGCTATATACAAGCAGAGACAAAATAACCTATAAAGTCATAAAAATCAAAAGGGAATAATCTTGACATTACCCCAAATTACTGCTCCTCATGGGAAATGAGCCCTCAATTTATCCTACATTCCTCACACAATAGTCCTAAATTAGTGAAATAATCTGGTCACAGGCAAATAGTTTACTCTCTCCCTCACCATTAAAGTATAATGCCCTGGCTGCCTTAGGATTAGATCCTCATTAGAGGCTCACAAAATTGGGCTGGCTGGCATCAATTTCCAGGCATGAGTACTTTAACACACCATCTCCAATATTTTTAAATTTTTCCTTAAGGACCTACTGTATAGCACAGAGAACTATATTCAATATTTTGTAATAACCTATAAGGGAAAAGAATCTGAAACGATTTCAGAAAAGAATCTGAAATATATATATATATATATATATATATACATACACGGCATTGTAAATCAACTATACTTCAACTTAAAAAATAAAATTAAAAAAAATTTTCTCCTCTCTCCTTTTTATGTTCCCTTCTTCATTTAGCAAAAACCCCTCCTTCCTGACCCTATTGCTTCTTCCCTCCAACCCTTATTACTCTAAGTTGCTTTTTCTTTTGTCTCTAACATTGATAAATTAACTAATGCCTTAGCTTTGTTTTTTTGTTTGTCTTTTGCAGTACGCGGGCCTCCCACTGTTGTGGCCTCTCCCATTGCGGAGCACAGGCTCCGGACACGCAGGCTCAGCGGCCATGGCTCACGGGCCCAGCCGCTTCGTGGCATGTGGGATCTTCCCCTATCGGGGCACGAACCCGTGTCCCCTGCATCGGCAGGCGGACTCTCAACCACTGCGCCACCAGGGAAGCCCTAATGCCTTAGCTTTAACTAACGGGTTTCCACAGCACTCCTTGCCTTCCCTCCCACCAATCTCCAAACTTCATTCGTCTAACTGTTTTTGTGAAAATGTGCAACTTTATTGAATTTTTATTTACCTCATAGAGTGTGAATCCCATGTTCCTTAAAAAAAAGTGTGCCAGGTAGTACCCTTCACACTCAGAGTTTATAGAGAAAGGAAACTAACACATAATGATGCTCATTATGTGTTAGACAATTTATATAATACATCATTGCAACCTCCCTTAAGACCTAAAACTGAAGCTCAGACATTTTCAATAGTGTATCTATTATTACACAGTTAAAACATGGCTGAACCAGGATCTGAACCTATATAATACTTGAAGTGATTTTCTTTGTACTCCACCACCCAGACACACTGCTTCTTTTGTGGAGTTCCAAGTACTAAAATTTTTGTCTGATTCATAATGACATGAGCTCTTTGGCCATTTATTTGTATTAATTGTTCGACTCTGAAGAACTCAAATACTTTTTTATTTCTCTTTTTTCTTGCTCATCTTTGAACACAGTAGATAGTAAGAAATTTGATAGATTTGTTAAGATTGTCTTTCTAATTTATACAGTTTTCTTATGTGTCTCAGATTATATCATTAGAGGAATTTCTTATCTCCTTACATTTGTAAAACATATGTACACCTATTAGACTTCCCGGGTCTTAGCTCTGTTTATCTTAAGTATCAGTATGTACCCTCACTGAAGGTTCACAGTGAGGTTTATTCATAAAGTGTCTCACTCATTATTTCCAGTTTGACTGTGTTATTACACAACTTCACATTCTATAAGTGATCCAAACAGCTTCAACAAGCAACGAGCAATGTTGACATGCCATACTAAAGCAAATTTTTGAATATGAAATTACACCAATAAAAAGATCATTGAAATTTTGGTGATCATCATTAATGTAATACTATTAATTCTAAAAATATATATGTATTCAAATGACATTTTAAAATTGATCATAAGATTAGAATCTTGGTGTTCCTAAAATTAAAAGTCCTTAATATGAATGACTCATCATCCATCCCCCCAGATTTCTTAAAGGTTACCATATAAATCCTGGTTACTACAATTCAGGTGCTTAATGCTAATAACCACAGCATAGGCCACAACTTAAGTTGTCAGAAATCAGTATGAATAGTGATTTAACCTGCATGGAAACCTTTTTTTGTTTGTTTATTGAGAAGTTGCTCCAACCTCCTCCGTGATACTTGGCAAGTGTCTATGTCATTACAATAAACTCAACCATGGATAACATGATTTTTCTTTAAATGAATGCAGCCTTTATTATGCTTCCCCCTTTTAATTCAAAGTACTATCACTTTATATTGTGTATTTTCTTTTTGGCTTGGTCTTACCCTCTGATAGCTATAGTAATGTGAAACAACAAATTGAATCTTCAGACAAGTACCCTAGATTCATCTTTATACTTTTCATAATTCTTATTTTGACTCACTCATCTATAAAATGAATCTTGGACCAAAAGATTTTCAAAATCCTTCCAGCGTGAATATTCTATGTGCCTCAAATTGATGGAGAACAATGTACTACCCAAGCACAGAAAACAATTTTCAAGCTCAAATACATATTTCAAAATTTCAAGCCCAACAGTTACTGCCATAGAATTTTGTCCAGATTTTTACATCTTACTACCTGAGTAAGGGCACTTTCATTTTAAAATACTACAAATTATAATGTAAATGCCCATTTTACATGTATGCAAATAGGTACAGAGAGGTAGAGTATCGATGTTGTGCTGCTACAGTCCAATCAAGAGTTAAAAGTTAAGAAAACGTAAAAGGAGTTGAAGTTTGCTTATATCCATCACACATCTGCCTTTCAATCTTCCTTGACAGCTTCCTTTCCTTCCCCTTACCTCAAATATTCCACTCAAGGAATGTGTCATTTATCGCAAGGGAAAACCCTTATGGGTGTTTCACGGAATGTCAGGGTTCACAGCTCACTCCTTTTGTTTACTATATTCTTTAATGTAGTCCTTGGCAGATGGTAAAAGCAAAATAATTAAGGAACACAGCTTTATTACTGATTATGGATTTGATATTTATGAGCAGAAGATAATTTATAATCTTTGATTCTAAATACCATTACCTAAAGCAAACGTTTTACTCACACATTCATATCAGATTTTAAGGTGCACTGAATGAAAACCAAAACACAGGCTCATAAAATTTTGACATTTGTTCTTAAATACTCATATTGTTTCTAAGTTCCTATATTAAAAAATTAAGTGCATGAGACTTTTCCTCTGTGTCAAGGTACTTTCAAGACAATTAAAAAAGAAGGAAAGCAGATGAATCTTGGAGCTTCTACATGACAAGACAGCATGAGGGAAAGACCTGGGAAAGAAGTAAAAAAGTGAAATACAAATTTAGCTAGGAAAGCTCTCAGGAGAATGACAAGGAGTCACAGCATTTTAAGACCAGTGATTCAGATGGGAAAAAAGAGGGGCAGGAAAACATAATTCACAGAAATATCAGCTAGTATGTGAATTTTTAAAGAAAGAACCAGCCAAACGAAACTCGAGATAATGAAGACATCGCTGGCTTTCTCTGTAAGGAAGGCTGTTAGCAGGCAAGATACTCGTATGGTTAATGGGAGTATCCCAGGAAATGTTCATATCAAATATTTGATATGAGATGGGTTTCCACAGTCATATCAAAACCGTAAGGAACATTTAGTGAAGTCTTACATTATGTGGGTCCAAGTCTTTTCTCTGCAGTTTGTCACGTTATTTTTTTAAGATGATTTTTTAAGAGCAGTTTTAGGTTCACAGCAAAACTGAGAGGAAGGTACAAAGATTTCCCATATACACCCTGCCCCCGTGCACATAGGCGTAACTTCTTCCTTCACCAGAGAGTAGTACAATTACGCTGACTGCAAGAAAAGCGACCAACATAAAAATTGTGAGTTAAGTTTTATTCAGGAACTCTACTGAGGACAGTAGCCTGGGAAATAGCTACTGCTCTGAATAGGTAGGGGAAGAGCCAGTATTTATATGAATTTTTCTGGCTAGGAAATATACGTAGTCTAGCATATATCTCAATAAAACATTACTGCTAATCGCAAAAACGGATATCTCAAGTTAATGATTTTAGTGCTTTTCTATGTATGGGAAGATGCAAGAATCTGGGGTCACTGCAATTCTTCCTTAGATATGCATCTTAACTCTCTAGGGGGCTTATATCTAAAACACAGAATGCTTCATCCTATTTTTCTCCATCCTGAATTCCCCCTAGGGCACACTGTCAGTGGGCAACTGCAGTGGGTAGTTACTCAGCCTTTTGTGTAACTGGATGATGAGCAAGACTGTTCTTTTCATTTACGGCTTCAACCGATGAACCAACATTATCACGCCATTATTATCCAGAGGTCAAAGTTTATATTAAGTTTACTCTTGTTGTACATTCTATGGGTTTGGACAAGTGTATAATGACATGTATCCACCACTATAATACCATACAGAGTAGTTTTACTGTCCTATAAATCCTCTGTGCTCCATGTCACTCCCCACCCTCCTTAACCCATGGAAACAACTGATTGTTTTACTGTCTCCATAGTTTTGCCTTTTCCAGAATGTCATATAGTTGGAATCATATAGCATGCAGCATTTTCAAGTTGGCTTCTTTCACTTGATAATATGCATTTAAGTTTCTTCCACGTCTTTTCATGAAAGGTGATGTTATTTTTTTAAAAATATTTTTATAAACACAAGAATACCATTCGGAGGATCACAATAAGAACGCAATGAGAAGTATTAGGAAAATGAAGCTTCCTGAAGGAATAGTGGATTCATCTCTCCTTTCAGGGCAGGTACCACTGAGTAGAATGGCAGGCAGAATCACTCACATTCTTAAATTATTTTTCTTGAAAGGATTATTTTTGCTTAGTTTATCTTTAAATATCTCGCTTTGTTTTATTTTTGCTAAACCCTTAGTTTAAATTTTTGCCAGTTTAATGCAAAATAACATGAGTGCCAGCTATGATTATGTTTGTTTATTGTCTGAATAGAATTGTATGAAATGACATTGTGAACAAAAAATAGAAGGGATTTGTGCAGGAGGATTCTTCCTTTTGCATACTATGTCGAAAAGAATGTGCTGAGGGTGAAGTAACCTTGAAAAGTGTCACCCTCTGCTCCCTCACTGGGGCAGACATTTGTTTGTACAGCGCCACACAGTATAAGTTACAGTGGGTGTAGGAGATGGGTTTCCACAGGCGCTGAGGCAGGCTGGTAATCTATAGCACCAGGATTTTTCAATCACCATGGTGTAAGAGATACTTCTTTTTCCTTCAAGCTTGATGATAAACAGCAAGTGGTAATGGGCCTCAGGGTCAGAAAGACATTAGGGAATGTCTGGTTGTGTGGCAGGTAGAGAGGCCCCACCCCATCCAAAGAGGGCACTTGCTACCCTAGATTTTTGTGATGCAGGAAGATGAACCCAGTGTTGTCAGATTGTGCAAAAGAAGCTGGAAAGTCAGATTTTTTTTTGTAATATCTCTAAATTTCAGCAATCAATTCTAGGCTGACCAACACTGTTCTAACCAAACAAAGCACATTTTTAGGCCAATGCTGCCTAAATCAATGGGGCAGGTGTAAGTTTGTAAGGCTGATCTAAGTGGAAGAACTGAAGAGAAAACCCCAACTCTGAAGCCACTTCTGATGGAAGGTATGTTCCCCTGAAGAAACACTATCAGAGACAGAGCCTCCCTGGAAAAAGCCATGCCCATAATCCCCTGCACCCTGAACTGTACATATACAAGCTGAAAGCCTTCCCTTCCCTATTCAAACCAAATATACAGAGTGACTCTTATGTGCCAGACAATGGCACCTTTCGTTCCCTCTCAGTCTGTCCTACTAATATGTATCACAGGGCCAAAAAGCAAGAGAATGAGGAAAAACTAGGTTAGGAGGTAATGATATGTAGAGAGAAGCAACCTAACTACTGCCTGGAAGGGTGAAAGCTTCTGATATGGTGAACTAAGCACAAAGCAAGTTGAGAGAGCTCACCAGTTTTTAAAAACAAGATATAAATATTTCTTTTAAAAAGTAGAAAAACCACTTAAAATCTATCTTTGGTCATAGCTAATTTAGTTTTGAGTAGATTGTAAATCCCCTTTTTCTACATGTCCTACATTGCTTCATATTTTTACTAATACTTGACACAATACATTGCACATGGCAGATGTGCGAAGTTGATGAATTGATTTGTCATTGCAAAGACAAAAAATATATACACTAAAAAACTTTTTTCTCTATCTCAGTGCAAATTTTCCTATATGAAGACTTATAATTCCCACAGAGATTTTGAAACATTTAATCAAAAATTTAAAGAAAAAAATATATGAATAGGAAATAGCAAAAAAGAAAAAGATTTAGTCTAGGTTTCTTTTATTTCTAATTAAAATTGCCTTGAGTTCAAAACTAGTTTAAAATTACAGGAGAATCAGCCCTACTTTGCCTCAAAACAATGGGGAAGAATAGTGGGAAAGAGATAGCGATGGGCAGTATCTAACACATAAATATGTATATATTTTTTCATACATATAGATGAGTTATAAAAACATTACAGAGACTTATCTATACTCTTCATCCAGCTTCCTCTAATGTTAACAGTTTGCATAACTATTGTACAATTATGAAAACTAAGAAATTAATAGGGCCACAATTCTGTTAACTATGGACTATACTTGGATTTCACCTGCTTTTGTAATGTTCTATCTCTGTTTCAGAAACCAGCCCAGTGTCTCACAACTCATTTAGTTGTCATATGTCCTCATATCTTCTCTCTTTGACACTTCCTAAATCTTCCCTTGTCCTTCATGTCGCTGACACTTTGAGTTGTACTGGAAAGGTGTTTTGTGCAATGTCCTCTGAATTGCGTTTATCTTAGTTTTTTATGCTTAGATTGATTTTATGCATCATACCAGGGGGTGGCTCATTCTTTTTAACAACTGCCATTATTATATTATTTGCAAGTCTACAGATGGGCACCGTCAGTAGTCTATTCTTTTTTTTTTTTTTTTTTTTTTTTTGCGGTACGCGGGCCTCTCACCACCGTGGCCTCTCACGCTGCGGAGCACAGGCTCTGGCCGCACAGGCCCAGCGGCCATGGCCCACGAGCCCAGCCACTCCGTGGCATGCGGGATCCTCCCAGACGGGGGCATGAACCCAGGTCCCCTGCATCGGCAGGCGGACTCCCAACCACTGCGCCACCAGGGAAGCCCAGTCTATTCCTTTTATAAATACTAAGAACGTCGCTACAATAAGTGTCTTGGAAAGATATGTGATGCCTCTCATGTGAGAGACAAATTCCAAAGAGTGGGATTTCTGGATCGGGTAGAATTCCTGGGCCTTTTGACAGATATTGCTAAATTGCTCCCTATAAAGTTAGCACTGATTTACATTGTCATCAGCAATGCTCTCCCTACCAATTTTTTAGTAATTCATTCTTTCCCCATAACTTGAAATTGTGGCTGTTTTTATTCTACTTTATATTATAGTAATTTGGGCACAGTTTTTGCCTTCCCTAATACATTGTCAACCTATTGGGGACTGAATTTGTGTCTCTCAGTGTTTCTGAAACAATGTATTCCACATCAGAGGAACAAAGTAAATATTCATTAAATGGATGAGTAACCCAGGTCAGCGTTAGACCTTCATTCCAGGTTACTTTGCTCTAGGCACCAATCATAACAGGTGGACTGCTGTTTCTGAACAATGAAGGGCCCAAATATGCAATGAGGAGATGTGTGCCAGGCAGTCACCATGAAACAGTCATTATCAAGTAACTTTGAGCATCAGGGTCTCTTTGGGCTGTAGAAGTTAAACACAGCTCTTCTTACAGAATTTCTATATTCCAACAGTTAAAAAAGAAGATAACAGGCCCCAAATGGAGTCACCGTACTAAGCCCATTTCACCAAACCAAGACTTAATACCTCACTTAATTACCGTTTCACCCTCTCCCAGGAGTGGAAATTTGATCTAGTCGGTCCGGAATTACCTGGTCAGCACTAGTGAGGAAATCTGCCCAATAAACCCCTGTCCTCCCCTGAAGGAAGGTGATCTGCCACAATCCCCTCTTTGCTAGTAGCTCCTCGTCCTACCCCCTTCTGCCTAGAAAAGTCTTTCATTTTGTACAGCTCCTCAGAGCTCCCTTCTACCTGCTAGATGGGGTGCTGCCCGATTCATGAGTCCCATGAATCCCAGCTGGTGGTTAGTCCCAGCAGCTGGAAATGCATTTTACATATTTAGCTTCTCAATGTAGTAAGTGTTACACATAGAAAGAAGACTTAATAAACCTCAGCCAAGTTTCACATTATTAAAAAAGAAAAACATTTAACTGATGATACTTCTAAATGATTTTGTTCTTACCAGTAGCTAAGGGGATTGGTTCAAACAGATAAGTTATTGTCTCTTAGAATTCTATCTTGAGTGACCTGCCCTTAGTTAAGAACATTAAATCTTACCTCTTAGTTGAGGTAAGATTTAATGCTCAGAACCACCTGCGAAGGCAGGCGTCTCATTCAACACAACCTGCTCACTGTGAAGCTACCACGCCGTAAAGGGTGCTTGAAAGGGCGGCAGTTTTCTCTTGGGTGTGTTCTCAGATTCATACCAACTCAATAATCCCCCGAGGGGTGATGGGCTAAGCTTTTTCCTTCAGGCACAGATCACAATTGTCATGGAGGTCTAAGCCCTTGAAAGTCTCAGAAAAAGGGACTGGAAGAAACCTAATTAAAGGTTATATATTAATTACAGAACTACACATCAGCATTTTTATTTTCCAAAAAAAGACTGCGATTCAGTCCATAACCACAATGACAGGGTAAGAGTGTCTTTAAAATACTTATGACCAGGACTGTCAGCTCAAAAGAGAAAGGTGTAGATTATTAATATTTTTTCCACGTATGCTAGAAGCCTGTCTTAGAATCTTCAAAATTATAACTTCAAATGTCTTCACATGAGTGTCTACTTTGCAATTAATGCTAGCTTTTATTGCAGAAAAAAAGGAGAAAAAACACCTCAAATTATTCTTTCTCCTAATTATCTTTTTTTTTAAAAAATGGGTTATGGCTCTCAGCAGTAGTTTTGACTTGATAAAGAGCTTTTATTATATTTTGCTTTAGCTCCCAAAGGCTTTAATTAAGTTCAATTATAACAATTTTTGGAAGTCTATCACTCCTATATTATTGTATGTCCTTTAAATCTGAGGTTACCTGAGCAAATAGTTAGAGCAATTAAGCAGTTGTGACTAATACATATATCCCCTTGTGATATTGGATACTGATACCTAAAAAAGAAAGAAGCCTCAGATATTTTATCTTGATAGTTCCAGATTTCTGGCACGACATAGTCAGAGATGTCCCTTCATGGTAAGCCCAAACCCCCCGCTTTATTTCCCTCAAAAGCCACTTTAGCCTGAATGGTCCAGATTAGGGTTTCCACATCTTAACTTCACATTGTCTCCCTAGCCGCTGACACTCTAATTTAGAAAATGTCTTCTCCACTCTGTGCCTGAAATTCATTCAACGATGGAAAGTTACACATGAAAAACATTTTGCTCCTGTCTAAACAAAATCACGAACTTGGAATAAACGAACAGTTTAGTCATTTGGGTTTTAAATATTTGAAAGCTTCTAACCACCTCTCAAAGCAGTAAAGCTATTTAAACCCCTACATATAATAATGAGCAATAAAGACACACAGTTTGATACTTAATAACCCATATGTACTCGCGATTAAAGTGACTGCATCATAATGAGTTTTGTCTCATGGCGGGGGAGACTTGCCTAAATATATGTCACTGATATTTCAGATTAAAGTCAGACTTTTACATGAGAGTACCACTGGAGATGGGGAACTCTATGGGTACACTTTGTTGTGGAAAATATTGTCATTATTGAATAATCTTCTCTCAATCTGAGCTGGAGAGAGTAGGTCAAGAGGATGCAGTGTTTTTGCCCATTATTTGCCTGTTGGAAGACGGCCCAGCCAATCTGCCCCAAGCTCAGGAGCCGGAGAGCCTGAGCTAATTTTGAAGAATCTCACAAAGGTTGCAGATCCTCAATCTATGTGAGTGCCGAAGAATACAGATTTCAGCAGACAATTCTCTACCTTGATTTTATACAATTTTACACTCATAGAAATAAGCTCTTTTTCAAGCTATGTTCCTTTAGAAGGGCACGTAGTCATTCTGTCTGAAATATACCTGATACACAGCTTCATGGGAAAAGAGGAGGTCATCACTTGACCACCAGTTAATATATGAACTCTCAGCCCGAAGAACGCCAACCCTGCACACGGTGGAGGAAGCTCAGCTTTTCTGCTCTAAGGATATAAAAGGATAGCTTCTGCTTAAAGTCGGCCAGTGCCATGGCTCCCCCTTCCTGCCTCACTTGGAGCCTGATCCAGAGACACACTATCATGTCCCTGGTCATGTCATGACTATCAGTGTTATGTGTGCTGGCGAGCAGTCTTCCCTACTCAACTCCTACAGCGGAACAACACAAGATGTCCTAGCGCTGCCTGGTAACAGTGGGTTTGATGTGACTGAATGGGAAAACTGAGCTATTTCAGCCAAGGAAGATATTTGATGATTTTACAGAAGAGGGATCAGAACCTCTACATTTCTCCCCACAGAGCAACTGTTGTCAGTTCAAGACGTTCTAGAAAGTTCTTCTTGAGAAAGAAACATTCAGGGATTCTTACTGAGCACCCTTTTTGTGACAGACATTTTATGAACACTTATGGGAGATGCAAAGAGAAATAACACATGGTCTTGACTTTCAAGATCATAACCTAAAGGATACTTTTCCACCAAGAGCCATAAAAAAATGGACAGAGGCAAATATTAAGCCAGCTTTTCACGAAAGTCGATAGACTATTTGAACTTTACCTAAGAGAGACTTTCATCTTCTGATCCTGAAACTTTCCAGAATATTAAAATGTGATTCCAAATTAAAATAAAACAATATTCTAAATAACTTGCCATATTTAGGTTTGAGACTGCATTCTATTCAAGTATATGTCCTTGTTAGAGAGCTCAATTTTCATAAAAGGCTGTCAGTGTTCTCCCCAACTTCGCTGACTGCTAAAGCTTACTTCTTGGCACTGATTCACTGACACTCAACAGCTGTTCTCCAGGCACCTGTCATGGAGGATAACCCTGGCCCACTGCAGCAAAACTAAGCCAAACTTGGTCCAGAGAAATAAAAATAAATGTCTACAAGAATTTGCAATAGTTTAAACTCATTTGATTTTAAGGTACAGAAACCTCCTTTCCATTTGTTATAGGAAACAGAGATGTCTCATGGAAGCCAAGATCAGGGATGTGCTCAGGCCTCAGAGATGGATTCATATCTGTGTCTTATGTGCATTTGCCTCTGCATACCTGATCCATGACTCCCTCTATCTACTGACCAACGCCTGCTACTTGGGTTCATAAGTCTAGCTAAAGATGTCTAATCTTGACTATATATGAGTTTATTTTATAACTTCAGCCTCCATAAGAGAGGCTATCACCTCTCTCTCTGTATGCAACCCTTCCCTCCATCCCAATACTAAATACCGTGGGAAAGAGCTATTATTGCTCAAGAGGTAGCATGATTCGTGCTGAACTAATAAATTATGGGCAAAGAATAGCGTCTAGAGTAAATAGTAGCTTGGTCCATCTTGGATCAGGTTCCTATGTCTAATCCAGCCAAGAGGTTAGGACTATGACTTGCAAAATTGCTGCTATGGGCTCACTATTATGTAGGTTACAGGGAAGAGAAAGCAACCAAATCATGTGTGGGTGAGTGGGAATTGGGAAGGCAACACATTAGGGTCCACAACAGATATTCAGGGATCCCATTTCTATAGAAATTTTAAAATGTAATGTTTAAGCAGAGGGAGGCTTACTTGCTAACATCAGCAGTGACTGCCCAGAGAAATGAGTCACGGGTGATGCCTTTAGCTGATCAGGAGAGTTTTTACAAGAGACATCCTCAAGGCACTTACTGTGAAGATGTTGTTGAGGACCTTCCTCATTATTTCATGTAGATATACAAGAAACATGTCCCCAGATCTCAGTATTGGGGCAAATATGTTTTTGTTATATGGATCCCAGGGTATATGTAACAAAACATGTTGTTCTCTTCACATTTGCTTCTGGACATTCAGAAGTGCTAAGTATATGTTTAGACGTCTTCTGTATATTATCCGCCTATCCTGGTTCACCTTACTTTTTTTAAAAAAAATGTTACTTTTACCTGTGATCCCTCACTTATTTTAAATCTTTTTCCTTGTGATTTTATGTGCATTTAAGCTGCCCCTTCTATTTTATTGAATTGGTTGTGGCTTAAAAAAATTTTTTTTTGAGTTTAGGAAACATTTTTTCATGTTCAGGTCTGTATCGCTGACAAAATATAAACGGCAAAGCTGTATCGTTTTTGTTAATGTAAAAAAGCATAAAATTTCCCAGGGCTTGCTCAGCAAGTCTCAAGTTATTTTTCTGTTTTGGCAGTCCTAGTTAGAAATCCTTCTCTTCCTTTGTATTTTCTCATGCTCTGTTGTAATTACTGCTTCCTGGTCCCAAAAGCCTTCTTCAAGTTTCCTTCCAAAAGTAAGGATTGCGTTTAAAAAATTTCTCACATGGTTAGAAATTTCAAAACATACCCAAAAGGTACAAAATGAAGAGTAATGCTGTGTTTCAAGTAGCTTTCATGTGTCAAGAAAAGAATATCTGCCTGTGTTTCACTCCACAGGGAGACAGGCATATACGTGACCCTCCCCTGAAGTACTGACACTACACAAACTCAGAAACTCCTTTACTCCACCCCTTTATCAACTTACCATTGAAACACAAGCCATTCAGGTAAGTTTTCAGCATCTCCTGGGTAGCCGGGTTAGAAAGTGCTCTATCTGGAAGTGCTGCCTTTATCAGAAGCACTGCAGTTAACCTGTGCTCCTCAGCCCTGGAAAGAGATGAGCTCTTTCTGTCTTTAGTCCAGACAAGGTGTAGGGGGCCCAGCCCTTTGGCATCTCTAATTGAGTCATGGCCACACAGCTGGGCCTTCTGGCTTGTCACGGTCAAGTGCCTCTTTACTAGAAAACATCCTAGCACAACTGGACAAAACATTTGCTTTCTCCTCAACATCGACATACGTTTGACTGGTTAGAAGCCGCAAAAAATGCTAAAACAGTGATGTATTAACAGTTAAACTCATAGATAAGCAGGTTATTTCGGACTCTATTTCAACTACACTCAATTTCTCTCTTTTCAGAAATCTTTGGTGATGATACTTCAGCTTGCTAGCAGAGGGGTACCAGGAGTTATCATTTACTGAAGAAGAGTGATTGACCTTTGACAGCGACTCACTGTTGGCCTTTAAAACACTAATCATCTATTTTTACTCCATTCTCTAAACATTATTAAGCACCAAGCATCGGAGTGATAAAGGTTAACAAGACACATTTTCCTTGTCCTTGAGCAGCTTAGAGCCCAGTGCAGGAGACAGAAATGTAAAGAATTAAGTTATGATTTAATGAGTATGAGGAAAAAAAGCTGATGCAATGACAAAATGCTCTTAGAGCATATTAATAGGACAAAGGAACCAATTTGGGATAACATTTTAAAGAGATACTGTCCTCTGAGCTGAATTTTAAGATGGGCGATTAGAGGGTTGGAAAGGAAGGGATGTCACAGCAGGTGCCTAAGGTGCGCTCTGGGAAAAGAGCTACCGCAAGGTTTCTCAACCTCAGCATTATTGGCATTTGGGGCTGGATAATACTTTGTTGTGGAAGGCTGTCCTGTGCATTGTGGCATGTTTAACAGCATCCCTGGCCTCTACGCATTGCACGTCAGTAGGACACCCCACTGACAGCCAAAAAATGCTGTGACAGACAACGTCTCCAGACATTGCTAAATATTCCCTGGGATAGAAAGCAAAATTGACCCTTGCTGAGAACAACTAACCTACAGGAGTTTATTAAAGCACCGAATAGGGACAGGGGCTGGTTGATGGTGACTGAAAGGGAGATTGGCGCTAGACTGAAGGGTCTTATACACCAGGCTAAAGTTATGTTGAATGATTTAGGATATTTTACAGATAGTCCTAAATTTTTTATTCACATTAATTTGTAGTGCTTCTCCAAATAAACCCCTGCTTAATGCAGACATTACAAACAGTTTGACACCACGTATATCAGAGATATTAATCAATTTCCAAGTGTGTCCTGGGAAAGGTTACTTCTAGCTTTCAGTACATATCTGGCTGTACAATTTCTCCTCCAACTGCTGTTTAATCCTATTTTAAGAAATTTCTTAGGTGTCACCATTGACACCACTTCATTCTGTTGCCTCCAGCAAAAGAAGGGCAAAAAAAGAGCACAAAATTGAACCAAGCAAGAACGGCACTCAATAACATTTTTAAAATAAATCATTGAATGGATGCATGCACAGGCCTATTACATAATTAAGTGAGGGAAGGGGAGAAATTAAGGAAAAGAGGGGAAAGAAAGAATTGTGGGGGAAAGGAGGAAGTCTTTCAATATAGTATTAAAAACATCTCTTGTGTAGTTAGGAAATTGGCTCTAAACAAAACTAAGCAATGACATCCTTTTGGGAAAAGGTATTTTTCCAAGGGGACTATTAAAGGTATTAACCCTTGCTAGGCCATAAAAGCTCTGATATATTGCTGAAAAGTTAGTCTCCCTATTTTAGAGTCAAACCTTATATTCAATCCTTTAAAATGACTAACAACGAAAAAAGCAATGCTAAATTGAGAACTGCTAAACATGATCTTAGGCAAAGGGCAACTTGTGCCTGAGTTTGAAAGACCTAAAATCATACATTTGGGATCACACTAAATATTGTGTGCCTTTGAGTTGGTCCATCATTCGAGCCAGAGCTTTGAGCGTCTAACACCGCGAAGCAGCTGCCTGGTAAGGATAAAGGGATAGAAAATACAGCACAAACAAATTTCCTGCATTTTAAAGGCAGGATTGCCATGCACATCAGGGTGGAAGGGGAAGGCACTGATGCTATAGAGACACAGCTCAAGGGAGACTTTTTGAAAGTAGGGTTGGAACAGTTTGATGTGAATGCCTCTGCTCACCTCAGGAAATGTTGCAAGAGAAAAGAGGGCAGCAAGAAGAGACACGTCTGGAGACATTTTCTCAGAAAGTTATCTGGTGTCTCCCTCAAAGAAGCCTTTTGAATCCTTTGACTCTGGTGAAAGGGTGCTATCACTTCCTGTTTTCTCAGAGAGGTAGATAAGGGAATTATGAAGTTGAGAACTGCATATAGTACAATGTGTTATATTAAATAGTTTCACAGTGGATTTGTCTAGTTACTGTGCTCCTTGGTTAATCTCTTTTCCCAAATTTTTTATTCTGGTAAAATAAATGTAATATTTACCATCTTAACCATTATTAATGTACAGTTCAGTGATATTAAGTATAGTCGTAATGATGTGGAACTATCAGCACTATCTATCTCCAGAACTCTTTTATCTTGTAAAAACTGAAACGCTATACCCATTAAACAATAAATTCCCCATTCCCACCGCTCCCCAAATCCCAGGAATCCCAAATCTAATTTCTGTCTCCATAAATTTGACTAATCTAAGCACCTCATATAAGTGGAATCATATAGTTTTTGTCTTTTTGTGACTGGATTTTTTGCACCTAGCATAACATCCTCAAGGTTTATCCATGTTTTAGTATATGTCAGAATTTCCTTCCTTTCTAAGGCTGAGTAGTATTCCATTGTACATATATACCACATTTTCCCCATCATTACTTGTTCAAAATACTGTCTTTTCCCCCTTGAATGGTCTGTGTACTTTTGTCAAAAATCATCTGACTATATATGAGGATTTATTTCTGGCTTTGCTATGCTATTCAGTTAGTCTCTATTTCTATCTTTATGCCAGTACACAGTGTTTTGATTACTGTAGTTTTGTAGTAAGTTTTGAAATCAGGAAGTGGGCGTCCTCCAGCTTTGTTCTTCATCTTCAAGATTATTTTGGCTATTTGAGGTCCCTTGAGATTCTATGAGTTTTAGGATGGGTTTTTCTATTTCTGCAAAACATGTCATTGGGATTTTGATATGGGTTGCGCTGAAATTGTAAATCAGTGAAGGTAGTAATATGAGGTGCGCTAACTCACATTCCATCAACAGGAGATGTGTCCCCATTTATCTGTCTTTAATTTCTTTCAGCAATGTTTGGTAGTTTTCATTGTACAGGTCTTTCACATCGTTGGTTATGTTAATGCCTAAGTATGTTATTCTTTTTTAATGCTACCGTATATGAATGGAATTTTCTGTAATTTCCGTTTTCATATTGTTCACCGTTGGTGTATAGAAGCGCAACTGATTTGTGTGTTGACTTTATATATTACATCTTCTGTGAGCCTAAAGACAAACAAATAATTCTTTAGGTGCATTAGTATTGTAAATCATGTAGAAAAGAAAAAGAACAGTTACAAACAATTGTCACAATAATACTAGATTTTATAATTGCCCATGTATTTACCTTTATTTAGGTCTTTATTTCTTCATATGGCTTTCAGTTACTGTCTAGTGTCCTTTCATTTCACCCTGGAAGGAGGGACTCCCTTGAGCATTTCTTGCAGGGCAGTCTAGCAGTGATGAAATTCATCAATTTTGTTTATCTGGAAATGTCTTAATTTCTCCCTCTCTTTTAAAGAACGGTTTTGCCAGGTATAGAGTTCTTGTTTGTTTTTTTCCTTAAACACTCTGAATATATCAGCCCACTTCCTTCTGGCCTCCAAATTTCTGATGAGAAATCTGCTCATAATCTTACTGAGGATCGCTTGTATGCAATGAGTCACTTCTAAGTCTGATTATAATGTGTCTTATGTGGGTCTCTTTGAATTCATCTTACTTGGAGTTCATTGAACTTCTTGGGCGTTTACATTCATATCCTTCAACAAATTTGGGAAGTCTTCAGTCATTGTTCCAATATTATCTGCCCCTTTCTCTGTCTCTTCTTCTTCTGGGACTCCCACAATGTATATTGTTGGTCCATTTGATGGTGTTCCAAAGGTTCCTTAGGCTTCCTTCAATCCTAGTTTTTCCTGTTCCTCACACTCAATTTTTATTGTCCTATCTTCTACTTTGCTGATTTTTTCTTCTGCCTGCTCAAATCTGCATATGAATCCCTCCAGTGATTTTTCTTTTTTTCATTTCAGTTATTGTATTTTCAGCTCCAGATTTTTTTTTGTTTCTTTTTTAGGTTTTCTCTTTACTGATATTCCCATTTTATTCATACATTGTTCTCTTGACTTCCTTTCATGTCTTCCTTTAGTTCTTTGAGTATGTTTAAAACAGCTGTTATAAAAACTGTGTCTAGTAGATTTGCCATCAGATCTTCTTCAGAGATAGTTTGTTGATTTCTTTTTCCCTTTAGGTCATACTTTCTTGTTTCTTTGTATGCCTTGTGCTATATTTTGTTTTTGAAAAGTAGATATTTGAACTTAATGATGTTGTTAGGTCTGAAGATCAGATTCACCCTTTTCCCCAGAGTTTGCCTTTTTTTTTTTCACTGATTTTGGTTTTTTCATTGTTAAAAGTTGTCTCTGTGTCAAGGATAAGACTAAGGTATAAACTTAAGTTCTTCTTAGGTCTTTTCTGAGCCTGCAACTTTCCCTGGGCAAGTGCAGTCACTTACTAATTTTATCCATAGATGCTTTGTTATGGTTGGCTTTGAATGTTTGGCTTTAATCTTTAATGTTTGGCTTCCAAATGTGCAAAAAGAAGAAAATAAGTGGAGAAAAGGGTGCCAGTCCTTAAAGTCCCCCTGGAAGTTACTTCAGCCAGATGGGGAGGGGCTTGCAACAATGTGGGGAAGTACAAAAAAATGGCTGCTTGCTTCTTTGTCTGCATCTCTGTGGTCAAAATACCAATTGGTGATCAAACACAGATTCCTGATATCTGAAGGACAATGTCATTTTTTCCACACTTTGACTCCCTCAAGCTGTGTACAGGTTGACCTGGAACATGTGCACAGCTGCCTAACATGGGGCTGGGGTGGAAGAATGGGTAGCTACTACTGTGCTAAGAGCTGAAATTGACCAAAATTAACTGCAATATACACTATCCTTGAAAGTTGTAAACCTTAAGTAGACCCCAGAGTTCCACAATACTTACATCAGACAGATTCTGGTGGTGCGACTGTTGTCTAGTGGGAGACAGATTCCTGGTACTTCCTACGTCACCATCTTAGCATCATCCTTGATTAATCTATCTTTATACATATTAAAATATTTTATTCTTATTTCATACAAGTATACACCACATTATACTTGATTAAATATTGTGTCCATGACCCTGCAACGAAGTGTTTGCAAATTCGCTTCTTGGCTGGAAGCATGACTCCAGCGTTTTTTGCTTTGGGGGGTTTTTTCAGTATTATTTCCACAGGAAAATCATTCATTTGAGCATGAAATACCTTAGTCAGAAACAAAACCTACGGTAATAACAAGATACTCAGCCAATTGTTACTTCATTTTACCAGGTTTTAAAATAATAAAGTGTATATTTTTAGAACCTAAAAGAAGCATGTGACCCATCTTTCCAGATTTGACCTTCTGATTTGACCCTTAGAAATTAAAGTTTGAAAGAGTTTAAAATCAAATGTGTATAATAAGTTGAATGTAGGTTGTTATCAAATAAATTATTTATTTTACCTTATGTTTGTGGATTATCAAAGTAATACCTGACCATCATAGAAAATTTGACAACAGAAAACTATACAAGCCAGAGAAAAAACTCTCCAATTCCACCACTCTTAACATTTTGACACAGAAAAAGTCACCTCTGATCATAGTACTAACATTTTAATGTAGTTCCTTTCACTCTTGTTCTATCGCATTTTTTTGCATTGTTGAGATATTGTTTACTTTATTCTGCTTTAAGGTTTGTTTGATACTATATGATAATAACTTCAAGTTTCTTTTAACTCTTCTGGAAAGTCGTTGTTAATGGCTAGATAGCACTCCTCAACTGATTATGCAAGGTTGAAAATAAATCAAAAAGAATTTAACTTTTAAAAATATTAATAGTAATAAAATAGCAAGCATTTGTTAAAATTATTGACTTGGATCTAAATGTACCAAAATGAAAAAATTCTGTAATATTCTCAAATGAACAGTATCATATGTAAGATGATCCATTTGTGATTAAAGAATACATACATGAGCATACCTAATGCACATGCAAACATATAGGCAATGGAAAGGAAAGATACACCTCAAATGCTAAGAGCATTTACCTCATGAATGGAATAGAAACTTTTACAATGAAAATGTATTACTACACTTAACTGAAAAAATTTTAAGTATTTTAAAACAAAAGTTCATGGCAAAAGCTTAAGACGATATAAAAGGTTATGAAAATAACTCATTCCCGCCACTCAAAGAATCACTACTCTTTTAACATATAAATTTCTAAATATAAGGTTTTGCACACACACTGCATGTTATTTCTTATAAAAATTGTATCACACAAACCCTGCATTTATCACTTCTATGCTGTGTATATTTCCATATTAATCAATTTTATAGCTAAATATAATCTATTTAAATTTTCCCTCTTTATGGTTAGATTATTTTTTTGCCTTATAAACAATGATATAGCACCAAATACTTAAACCAACAGCTTTGCATTTGTGTGCAATCATTCCCCTTTATGAAAGTAATCTGTCTACCAGAATTTCTCCTAAAATGGTTTACTATTACTTAGCCTACATAAGGATAACTTCTTTTTATGCTTTTTTCCTCTGGGGATCCAGTTAAATTTGATTTCATTTGTCAGTAAAATATGTTTAGCTTTTTTTTTAATCTTCTGACACATATATCCCAAATAAAAATTCTTATTCAAAGTGGCTGGAATGGAGTAATTTCCAAGGACTCGATTTTGAAGACATCATGTTTCATACTTTGCATAGGCTATTTGAGTTTCCCTTTCTAATTATTATAAAATACTCTTAATTATAGGAAAATAGTTTATTTCAGAATTCAAATCCATATTAATTTTAGATAATTGGTGGCCTGAAAATATTTTAGCATGATAAACACAAAGGTTAAAAGACAGCTCTTCTGAATAAGGAATGAGAAATACCGATGGAGATTTAAAGTACAAAAACATATCCATTATCATGTATTGTGAGCTTTGCGCTTTTGAGCAGATACAGCATGGATTAAATAAACTCTAAGGTCCTTCCCGACTAACATTCTATCATTTTATGACCAATACGCTTGTCTTTCAGTGTTTTGAAAACACACATCCTGGGATATGCTTGTCCAGTTACTTTAGAGATGGTCAGATCTTGATCTGTTTATCTGTGCGCAAAAACAATGATTCATTTATCAGGAATGACAGGAAATAAAGTTTGTGAACTAAATCATTAGGCAACATTTTCAGATCAGTAGTTTTAATCCCTTTATGCCCAAATATGTTTTTGAGTTTTGTTACAAATTTTCTGTAGAAATTTCTCCATCGTGTATTACCATGCATTGATAAAAGAACTTAATCTCACTATAAACAATTATTCAACTGTGGCAAAGTATGGCAACTTTTAGTTCTTGGGGTTTGCAGAGCTATTTGCCTCTTTACTTTCTGACCACAAATTAATGCGATAAAATCTATTAACTAAATTATATGTACGCTAAATCTATTTAGAAGAACTCGCCTAATTTTCCAACACTTGTTTTGTCTAGTTCCTCTGTTGATTCCTGTCACTTTTCCCTGCTGTTACTGTTTTTTTGCTGGTAAATCTGCTTCCTTAGTTTATGTAAAATAACCTGGGTAATGACACTTAAGGTCCTCTGAGTTAAAATACTTGTACTTGGTGATATTTATTTGCTGCTCAGGTATAGATTTCACTTATCCTTTGTTTTATTCTGTATTCTAAATTTTGATGTTACTGGCCAAAAGGAGTGAGATTTTAAAGTGTTCTTTAATTCCATCAGGAAAAAAAAATGTGTATTACAGTATCTCCAGCACTCACCATTATGAATCATTTTATGATGGTATTCTAAAAGCAAAGCTGTTTTATAGACATAGACGTAGTAATAAGGAATCTCACAGCATACTGCGAAGGATGTAGGAGAGAAAGGGGACAATTACTAGGCCCCTTGCCATCTTATCAACACAAGAACATACTCCAGCAAGTTTCTCCCTCTCTCCCATTACACTTTTTCTTTCTACTTAATCATTCCTTTGCATATATAAACATTCTGTTATTCTTCCATCTTAAAAAAAATGTCTTAATCCAACTTTCCTCGTCACCACTCTCCCACTTCTCAGTCTCCCTTTGGAGTAAAATGCCTCAAAAATTGTCTATACTCAATGTTTCCCTTTCTTTTATCCCATTCTTCCTTCCTTTGGTCTGGCTTTTGCCCTCCACCTCTGCATTAAAACTACTCCTGGTAAAACTGTCCAATGTTTTCAGTGTTGCTAACTCCTAGAGTCAATCCGAGTCTTCATTTACTCAGCATTGCATCAGCATTTGACAAATTTAATCTCTTCCTCCTCCTTTGTACATTTTCTTACCTTGGATTCAAAAACATTTCCCTCATTGTTCCTTGCCAGTCTCTTTGCTTGTTCTATTTTATTACCATGAATCTCTTTGTTTTGGAATGCTGCGGGGCTCAGATTATCCTCTGCACTCATTCCATTGTCTATGCCATTTATTCTCCTGGTCTTAGATACTGTTTCTATGAGGATGACTCCCAAATTCATATATCTAGTCCAGATATGTCTCCAAATTCCAGAATCATATATCCAACCATCAACTCAACATATCTTCTTTAAAGTCTAATTGACATGTCAAACCTCCCATATCCAAAACTGAACTTCTGCTCGTCCTCCCTGAAACCTGCTTTCTCCAGCCCTCCCTACCTGAGTTTAGGGTGATGCCAACCATCAAATTCCACAGGCCAGAAGCCTTAGAGTCACCATTGTCTCCCATACTCCACGGCCAATCTGTCATAGAAGTATCTTTTTTTTTGCTGTTATTCTTCTTTCAAAATATAGCCAGAAAACAAGTAATAGGAAAAAAAAGGTCAAAGACTAAAACTAATTTCAAAAAAAAAATGATAAAGGTGTAAAGTTTTAGACTGATCAAAAAAAAGAGAGAAAATCCAAATTACCAGCATCAGGAATGAATTGGTACATATTCTGCAGACACTAAAATAAGAAAGATATTAGGTATGATTCTATGCCAAAATATTAGACAATTTTTTTAAACGGGCAGATTCTTCAAAAAAAGGAAAAAAAAGACACATCTTACTAAAACTAACAAGAAAAAAAATGGAAAAACCTATCAAAAACTTTTCCACGAAGAAATCTGCAGGCACAGTTGGCTCCACCACTGAATGCTTCTAAACATTTGAGTTAGAAAAACATCAATTTTATACATACTCTTACAATAAGAAGAAAAGAAATAACATCTACCAACTCTTTGTTTTCTTTTTGAGGCTGGCATAACATTAAAGCCCAAATCTTTGAAGACATCACAGAAAAGGAAATGAGCCTATCTCTCTCATAAACATAATTTCAAAAGCCCAAAATTTTAGCAGACTAAATCTAGTGATATCACTTTCAATTTTGTCTGAGTGTTCTAACTAATGCTATTAGTAAAGAAAAATAAATAGCTATAAGGATTGGAAAGGAAGAGATGAATATACCATTCTTCACAGAAGACATGATCATGTCTATAAACAAACTAGTAGAAGTAATTTTACAAAGATACTTGATTAAAAGGTCAATATAGGGCTTCCCTGGTGGCGCAGTGGTTGAGAGTCTGCCTGCCGATGCAGGGGACACGAGTTCGTGCCCCGGTCCGCAAAGATCCCACATGCCACGGAGCGGCTGGGTCCGTGAGCCATGGCCGCTGAGCCTGCGCGTCCGGAGCCTGTGCTCCCGGAGCCTGTGCTCCGCAACGGGAGAGGCCACAACAGTGAGAGGCCCGCATACCGCAAATAAAATAAATAAAAAGGTCAATATAAAAAGTTTTTCTATATACCAACAAAAATAATATATTTTATAAATATTCTTACAATAGTCTCAAAAACATCAAATATCTGGGGAAAATTTTAATTAAAATTGTGCAAGCTCTATAAAACAAAAATTACAAAATCTTGAGAGAAATTAAAGAGGACCTAAATAAATGCAGGCACAAATAAATGCATGTTCATGGATTGAATCACTCAATATTGTAAAGATACTCCTCAAATTGGTTTTTAGGTTCAATACAATTTAAACCAAAATGCAAGCAATTTTTCTATGGAAATTCACAAGCTAATTGTCCATAGAGGTGCAAGGGGCAAAGCCTAGGAGATCTCCAGGAAGAAAAACCTGAGTGACAAACTATCAGAAAAATATTAAGTGTAATTATAACAAAATAAAATTTAAGACAGTGAGGTATTTGTGTTAATATAAACAAACGGACCAATGAACCAGAATAGAGAGCCCAGAAACAGACCCATACATAGCATCTGACTCATGGCCAAGGTGACAAAGAATACTGTTTGCGTCTGATTCATGACAAAGAATCATGAATATTCTCAATAAATGGTGTTGGGTCAGTTAGACCAGTTTGAAAACTGAACCTTGATCTTTACTTCACTCCCTAAGCAAATATCAATTCCAGGTAGAGCATTAAGCAAATGTGACTGTTAAAACAATACAGATATTAGAAGACGACATAGGATAACATTTTTATGACCTTGCAGTAGGCAAAGATGTCTTAAATAGAGCATAAGAAGGCACTAACTATAATTAAATGTCTTAAAGGTTAAGAACTTCTCTATTCCAGCATTACTTACAATGTGCAAGACATGGAAACAAGTGTCTGTCGACAGATGAATGGATAAAGAAAATGTGGTATACACATACAATGGAATATTATTCAGGCATAAAGAAGAAGGAAATTCTGCCATCTGTGACAACATAATAAACTTGGAGGGCATTATGCTGAGTGAAATAAGTCAGAGAAAGACAAATACCATATGATCTCACTTATATATGGAATCCAAAAGATAACACTCATAGAAACAAGATAGTGTGGTGGTAGCCAGAGGCAGGGATGGGGGGGCTGGTGTGGTGGAGGGAGGATGAATGAAGGTTATCAAAGGGTATACATTTTTACTTGTAAGGTAAGTTCTAGGGATCTAATGTACAGCATGGTGACTACAGTTAGCAGTACTGCATTATATACTTAAAGGTCGCTAGGAAGTAGATCTTTAAAGTTTTCGCTATACACACGCACAAAAAAAAATGATTACTGAAGTGATGGATGTGTTAATTAACCTGATTGCAGTAATCATTTTACAATATATATGGACACCCAATCATGTTATATACCTTCAACTTACACAATGTTATACGTCAGTTTTATCTCAATGAAGCTGGCGGGGAAAAGAGAATCTAGCACAGATTCTGACACTCAGGAAGTATATAATAAAAAAAAAAGAACTCTAAAAATCACAGCATTAAAACACTGAAACGGCAAGCCACAGGATAGGAGATGTCTCCAATAAATATATACAATGGACTCTGCATTAGCTTTCTGTTGCTACCATAATAAATTACCAAAAAGCTAACAGCTTAAACAACACAAATTTACTGTCTTACAGTTCCATAAATCAGGATTTGATGTGGCTCTTACTGGGCTAAAATCAAGGCATCAGGAAGGCTGGGTTTCCTTCCAGAGGATCTAAGGGAGGATCTATTTTCTTGCTCATTCAGGCTGTTGGCAAAATTCAGCTTCCTTTCTGACTGTCAGCTGAAAGCCATGCCCAGCTTCTTAAGGCTGACACATTCCTTGGCTCACGGCCCCCTGCTTCCATCTTCAAAGCTGGCAGTGGTGGGTCAAGTCCTTCTCATGTCACATCTCACTGACCCTCTCTTCTGCCTTGGTCTTCCACTTTGAAGGACTTATGATTAAACTGGCCTCACCTGGATAATCCGGGCTACTCTGTCTCAAACTACTTAACCTTAATCACATCTGCAGAGTCCCTTTCGCCATGAGAGGTAACATATTCACAGGTGCCAGGGAATTGAATGGGGACACTTCTGAAGACCATTAACCTGCCTACCACAGATTCATATATAGAATATAAAAATAACTTTTATAAATCAATACGTGTATAAAAGACAAACCAGTAAGAAAAAATGGACAAAAATTTTAAACTGGTACTTTACAAAAGAAGACATCTAAATGACTATTAAACTAATGAAACGTCTTCAAATGTCTAGCCAACAAGGAAATGACAATCAATCACAAAGGAATTCTTCCCCACCATGCTCCAGAATAACTATAATGTGAAATAAAGAGAGTCCCAGTATTTTTGAGGATATGTAATAATTAGAATTCCATTCTTACTGATAGACATGTAAATTGGTATAATCACTTTGGCAAACTCTGGCAGTATCCACTAAATTTGAACAAAAGCACACTCTGTGACCCTGTAATTCCACTACTAAGTATACGTGAAATCAAAAAATGCCTCTATGCATTCATTGGAAGAAGTACAAAAACGTTCATAAGAAGCACTATTTATAGTAGTCAAGAAGTGGCAACTAATCAAATGTTTATCAAGTGGAGAATGGATAAAGTGTAGCATCATCATCTAATAGAATACCAGCCAGTAATAAGAATGTAGGAACTGCAAATACAATTCACAAACATAATATTAAATGAAGTATACCAGATACAGAGAGTACATAATTTATGATTTTTTTTTTTTTAACCATAAAGCTAATCTTTGGTGTTACAAGTCAGCATAGAGATTTTCCTTGGTGGGAAGTAGTGACTGGGAGATGATAGGAGGGAAGGATTATGGGTATTAGTAAGTTTCTTCATCTGAATGTCTATTAAATTGGTGAGCCTACTTTGTGAAAATTCAGTAATTTGTGCTCTCATGATTTGTGCATTTTCTGTACTTGTTATACATCAGAAAACTTATTTCTTTGCCTAAATTCTGCAATGGCTCCCAATTTTTCAACAGTAAAGCCCAAAATCCTTATAGTGGATATATGCCCTACATACCCTGGCTCTCCATTATCTTTTTAACTTTTTATTGAGGTATAGCTGATTTACAATTAGTTTCACGTGTACAACACAGTGTTTCCATATTTTTATAGAATATACTCCATATTGGCTATATTCCCTGTGCTATACAATATATCCTTGTAACTTATTTTATACATAGTAGTTTGTACCTCTTAATCCCCTTCCCCCTTTTGCCCCTCCCCCTCTCCCTCCACTGGTAACCACTAGTTTTTTCTCTGTATCTGTGAGTCTGTTTCTGTTTTGTAATATTCCTTCGTTTTATTTTTTAGATTCCACAAATGAGTGATAACATACGGTATTTGTCTGTATGATTTATTTCACTAAGCATAATACCCTCTAGGTCCATCCACATTGTTGCAAATGGCAGAATTTCCTTCTTTTTAATGGTTGAGTAATATTTTATTGTGTATATATACCACATCTTTATTCCTTCATCTGTTGATGGACACTTAGCAGCATTATTTACAATATTTGAAATATGGAAGTGGCCTATGAACACTGGGGTGCGTGTATCTTTTCAAAGGAGAGTTTTCATTTTCTTCAGCTATACACCCAGGAGTAGAATTGCTGGATCACATGGTAGTTCTATTTTTAGTTTTTTGAGGAACTTGCATATTGTTTTCCACAGTGGCTGTACTAATTTACATTCCAACCAACAATGTACAAAGGTTCCCTTTTCTCCACACCCTCTCCAGCATCTGTTATTTGTGGTCTTTTCGATGATAGCCATTCTGACAGGTGTGGGGTGATATCTCATTACAGTTTTTAATTTGCATTTCTCTGATGATTAGCAACGTGAGCATCTTTTCATTTGCCTGTTGGCCATCTGTACGTTTCCTTTGCGAAAATGTCTATTCGGGTCTTCTGCCCATTTTGTAATAGGGTTGCTTATTTTTTTGATGTAGAGTTTTATGAGCTGTTTACATATTTTGGACATTAACCTCTTATCAGTCATATCATTTGAAAATATTTTCTCTGGGTCTAGTGCCTGCACAGTGGTGTGTGGGCTCAGGTCCTGAGCCCTCCAGTTGGCAAGGCTGTGTCCAGGGGAAATTGTGGGCTCAGGGCCTCTTAAGGCAGGCTTCCTGCCTGCCTTCTGGTAGGTGGGGCTGTGTCTCCCCACCAGACCCAGCTATTTGCTTGGCCTGAGGTGGCCCAGAACTGGTGCCTACAGTCTGGTGGGTGGGGCTAGATCCCTAGGTTAGAGAGAGGAGTCCAAAATGGTGCTTGAAAGCACCAGTGTCCACGTGGAAGCATAAGCTCCTCAAAATTGCTGATGCTGGTGTCCATGTCCCAAAGGTGAGCTCCAGTTTCCTCCTGCCTCTCCAGGAGACTCTCCAAGTGGCTCCTTTCAAATTACTGCTTCTGCCCTGGTTCCCAAAGCATATGAAATTTTGTGTGTGCCCTTTAAGAGTGGAGTCTCTATTTCCCAAAGCCCTCTTAGTCTCCCAAAGCAAGCCTTGCTGGTCTTCAAAGGGACTCATCTTCATGGTGCAATATCCCCGGGCTAAGGAGCCTGATGTGGGCTCAGACCCCTTATTCCTTGGTAAGAACCTCTGCATTTGTAATTATTCTATTTGTGGGTCACTCACCCCTGGGGTATGGTTCTTGACTGTACCTTGACTCCACCCCTCCTACCTGTCCTGTTGTTCCTTCTTTATATTTTAAGTTGTAGAAGGTCTTTTCTGGTAGCTTCCAGTCTTTCTCAATAGCATCAATAGGTGCTCTGTAAATAGTTGTAATTTGGGTGTGCCCACGAGAGGAGGTGAGCTCAGGGCCTTCCTATTCCACCTTCTTGCAGCCTGGCTTCCTTCTCCATCACCCTTCTCATCTCACCTCTTACTACTCCCTTTGCTCACTCTGCTCCAGCTGTACTGGCCTTCTTGCTTTTTTTTTTATTTTTTATTTTTGCGGTACGCGGGCCTCTCACTGTTGTGGCCTCTCCCGTTGCGGAGCACAGGCTCCGGACGCACAGGCTCAGCGGCCATGGCTCACAGGCCCAGCCGCTCTGCAGCACGTGGGATCTTCCCGGACCGGGGCACGAACCCGTGTCCCCTGCATCGGCAGGCGGACTCTCAACCACCGCGCCACCAGGGAAGCCCACCTTCTTGCTGCTTTGATGTCAGTGCCTCTCCCACCTGAGAGCTTTGCTTATATCTTTTTGGTCGTCATGGAATGCTCTGCCTATAGATCTGTCTCCCTGTTTTGCTCACGTCCTTCAAATTTTTGTTCAAATCTCACCCTCTCCATAAGATCTACCCTGACCACTTCCACCCTCAACACAGCACAAACCCTAGCTGTCCCGATGTTCCTTACAGTGCTCTATTTTCTACAGCTTTATCTTCTAATATACATCTTACTTATTAAATCTTTACTTTAATGTCTCTCTAATCACTTTAAGCTCTCATTTCCACAAAACCGGAGATCTTGTATCCCAAAGACCTTGTGCCTAATGTAAGTCGGATGAATGAAGCGAATGGATTAATCACAGAAACAGCTCAGTCTGAGATGTTTTCCTCTGTTTAGTGCTTAGATCTCTCAGAGATAAACGACAGGGTTTACCTCAAAATATTACCCACAGTGGGCTTCCCTGGTGGCGCAGTGGTTGAGAGTCCGCCTGCCGTTGCAGGGGACACGGGTACGTGCCCCGGTCCGGGAAGATCCCACATGTCGCGGAGCGGCTGGGCCCGTGAGCCATGGCCGCTGAGCCTGCGCACCCGGAGCCTGTGCTCCGCAACGGGAGAGGCCGCAACAGTGAGAGGCCCGCGTACCGCAAAAAAAAATATATATATATAACCCACATTTAACTGCCTACCAAAGGAAAAAGCCTGGAATTCCTAACTGGGTGGTTTCTATTATTTTGTAACAACTTGCCGACAGTTAGGTATGAAGCAAAGAATAACCTAGTCTTTCTCATTGCACACAAGGGTCAATATGGAAGGCCTGACAGCTATGTCCAGAAGGGGCTGCCATCCAGGAACTTGAATTTCAGGAGTGCTCCCATTGTTCCCTAACTGATAATGGTGGTTTATGTGTCTAGACTGTGCAAATAATGTGGGTTTTGCTAAATGCTTCCTTTCCTTCTAGAAGTCTTAAATTTGGGTACATGCTCAACAGAGGGTACCTACAAAGAATCCCAAAATATCCTGGGCGTTAAGTCTCTAATGAGGTTTCTTGATAGATAATATTTTATATGTGTTTTCATAATCTGATGCTTGAGGAATTAAGCATGGTCTGGTGTGACACCATGGGGAGAGGAGTCTTCAAACTTGTACCTAGTTTCCTCCACACTTGTCCCACGTGCCTTTCCCCTTTGCTATATTTTGCCTTTTTATCCTTTTGCTGTAATAAATCTAAGCCATATATATGACTATATGCGGAGTCCTCTGAGTCTTCCTAGCAAATCACCAAACCTGAGAGGGTACTTGGGGACCCTTGACGCACTCATCATATACAAATAAGGTAGTAGAAAATTTATAGCACACTCTTCTCATTTTACACAGTGGCTCAGAAAACAAATGGAAAGAAATGCAGATACTGTGATACATGGACTCATTCATTAGGGAGATGCTACAGTAACTAGGACAGAACTTGACTCCTGAGGATATAAAGAAGGTATACTTGGTGTGAATGTCCTAGTTCCAATACCTCTAAAAATAAAAAAGGAATGATTTTCATGCAGTCAAACAGATAATAGCTGAGTTGCTTCTGATCATCTGTAGCAAGTGCCCACAGACACCAGGAATATGTCATGAGTAATGAAGGGAGTCTGGAAGGATCTGAGGCAATGTGGAATACCACTGTCCAGACCCCAGAAGACAACAGCTATCAGGGATAGCTGACTGTGACCATGCAGGAATGAAGCCTGGTGCTGCTAGGACTCTGAATTTTCAAGTCAGAAAATCATATCTTTAAGTAAAATCTTCCAATGTTTAATCCTTGGCAACAAGCTAAAACAATTTTTTAAATGGCCAAAGTGTACCCTACATGGTCCACCAGTTGAGAATCTTTCCTGTCTCATATATAAAAATTTATGAAGCTATGTATTTAATTTATATCCTAAGCCTCCGACAAAAAGAGAAATGTAAGCTGAATTTCAATATAAAAGTATTACAAAGATCTGGAATCATTAGACAAAATAATCTTAGCTCTTGCTTAGCAGTGATTTGTTTTCAGGGGACGCAATTAGAAAAGTTCATGAACAACAGCAAATGGCATCAAAGATGATATTATTAGAGTCATCTGAATAAATTAACAGGACCAAAGTGTTTACTATTTCATCTTCTAGAATGGAAACCTTTACTTTCACACAGACACCAAATGGTAATGTCTCTACTTTTTTTTCCGCCCAAACACAAACATAAAAGTGGCCACACCCTCTGCAGAAGAGCTGATCTGTTCTCATTAATCCAACTCACCCTCATCCCCAAAATTACCACCTGGCTCAAGATCTGGTCCCACCAGGATTGTGAAAATGCACACAACCATTCTGAGGTCCTCAGGTGTTTACACTGTAGATTTAAGACAACCATTTTGCCACCTTGTCTTAGTATTTGCCTTTTCTCTGAGTTATTGATTTGCTCTCCAGATCAATCCAAGAGAAATATGCCTTTGTAGAAATGTTTATTATCTTTTCAGTGGGTTCCTAGTGGAAGTTTGAATTCTCTAAACTGGACTGCTGGTCCAAGCATGATTCAATCTTACCCATATTGAATGTGACGTGATTCCAAACGGACCATTTATTTGCTTGTGCAGAAATAATCTAAGTAGGAGGTAGAAAAGCAACATAATACACACGTTGATGATAACCATTCTGGGCAGTTTATTTTGTTCTCCCTCCTTGTTTTCAAGGTTGTAGCTCAATGACAGACCACTCCTTACTAAGAATAAACCATTTGTCTTTCAGAAAATTAACTAATTATGTCCCAGATATGTGTGAGGCTGTATTTCTCACAGAACAAAATCTCTACGAACTGATTTCTTCAGAAGTTCTAGAGAAAACTAAGATGCTCAAACAACTACCTTGTGTGTGTCTGTGTATATATATTCAATATACTATTCTAATATATATCCTAACTCAAGAAGAGAAGATATTTGTTTCATTACCAGTGGTGGTGCAAAATATAATTTTAAAACTCCATTCTTTCATTGTATTCAGTTTCTTTAAAAATATATATCTTTTTCATAATCTTGATAGGACTAAGGATACAGTTTTAGAAAATAGAACTCAAAGATGTATTGTGATCATTCTTTCTTGAGAAAAATAGTTCAGCATTTTTTCTGAGTAGGAGATGAGTTCGTTTGGTGATAAGAATGAGGCCTCTGGGTTAGGTCAAGTTGACTGGGGCTGAGGAGGTCACAGTTTTCATTCAGGATATTCAAGACACTATCAGTCATCACAGAAATAACTGGCGTAGATAATGGTCTAAGTTAGGGACACCAGGAAAAACTGTTCAGAGATGCATTCTATCACTCACTGCTCCCATTGTTTCTGCTAGAAATTCTACAAGTTGGTAACTCATGGCTTTATTGGGCATTTCCCTCATCCTGTGTCCCTATTTTAAAACACAAATACCCCTAGAAAAGTAACAAATTAAGTGCCTCACGCCTTTATATAAATAGAGTAATCAGATTACGTTTCTTTTCAAAAGAGGCCCTAAAAGCATTCTCTGTTCTTCAGTGGCTCCTAGGAAGGCGATGGGGGCAGGGAAGGAGGGGGTTTGGAGAAACGACTTAAACTTTACCTTTTTTTTTTTTTTTTGAATTTCATTTATTTATTTATTTTTGGCTATGCTGGGTCTTCTTTTCTGTGCCTGGGCTTTCTCTAGTTGTGGCGAGCGGGGGCCAACTCTTCATCGTGGTGCGCGGGCCTCTCACTGTCGCGGCCTCTCTTGTTGCGGAGCACAAGCTTCAGACGCGCAGGCTCAGTAGTTGTGGCTCACGGGCCCAGCCGCTCCACAGCATGTGGGATCTTCCCGGACCGGGGCACGAACCCGTGTCCCCTGCATTGGCAGGCAGACTCTCAACCACTGCGCCACCAGGGAAGCCCCAACTTTACCTATTTTACATATCATCATCCTCGCAACAGTGAAAACTTGGCCCTAAACGTAAATTATTACTTCTCGAATTCTCATTTGAATTATCTTCATGATGATGGAATTTTACTAATAATGTATTTTTACTAATATAAATATGGCACTATTAAATTTTAAACGTGGTATTTGTTTTGTTCTATACTTCTTGTATACTTCTTGTATCTTTTGAGTATAATAGTGGTAAAGGTTTCTGTATGCGTTACCAACGCAGGCCTGTCTGACACAACCAGCTCTAAGGTTAAAAGGAAAGCATATCTATTCTAAACTATGAGGAGTTCAAATAGGGATTAATGGGGAAAACACTGACGTGAAATAAGCTGACCCATATTCTAGTTCCAGCTCCATTTCCAGCTCTAGAATTTTGCAGATATTCATCTTTTCTTCCTTGGGAGAATTTAGGCCTAATTGCATTGAATATGTATTCAGATGTGTCTTCCTGAGGTATAGGAATAAGTATCTGTATAGGACAGAGTCAGTTTACAATTGAACTGAGAAAGGTATATCCTGATCTCTGGGGACTCTGGGTGTCAGCTTTGACCTTTGGCCAAGATAAATGCCATGGGATTTATGATGCGCAGTTTAAACCCCAAAACTCCCCTGGAAACCTTCCAGGGCCAGTTTGTTTACTGGTGGTCTTTACCTGATATAACTTGTTAGCTAGCCTGGTTTGACTACATGACAAGAAGACCACAGATCCCCTACTGGGAATTTATGCTTTGAACTCTCCCAAAGCCAAGATTCTTCACCAGACCTTGGTGATTTAATTCAGAGACAAACTGTGTCCTTGAACAAGTAAGGACCCAAACTTGCACCTGGATGTCTATCAGAGCCCCAGTGCTTGCCCACACTCTTTTTCTTGATGCACTGTAAATAAAAACCTTATATGAGCATACTCTGTTGAGTCTGGTGAGTCCTTTCAAACCACTGAACTTGTGGAATCACTGCAATGTACAGACTCTAATAATAATCTTTCAACATCATTAAACATTTATAGTCCATTGAAATGAGCCTACACAATTCCTCTTTCTGACTTAAGGGTGAATGTTTGCAAGGTTCTACCATCAAATTGTACTCTTTCCCTCTTTGGTTCACAAAAGATTCTCATGTTTTAAAACTTCCCCCTAAATTAAAAATGTATACAGTTATTTTCTTTTCTGTACCCTTCAACACCTACAGTTTGTATAAAATCCCAATAATATGGATACATATACTTACATGGCACATCTAAAACATCCTTGGCAAATAAATATTAAATCTCCAAAATTCTGATAGACCTACTATTTCTCTGATTAAAAATGTTAGACCGGTGGGAAATGACTTTGTCACAAAACAGAACAGAGACGTGAAAAATAAAGCTCCTGACAAATGTGTAAGAATTTGAGGGCTTAACAAAAGCAATCAGCAAAGAATGTTTTTGCTGCGGATCAAGAACAAAGAGCTGGGAGAAGATAGGTTGCACCTGGAATACCAAAGTAAACAAAAGGCAAAAAATGACGTGCTTGGCCAGGCTGGATCCATGAAGAGGGCCTTCTTGGAATGTTTCCTTCTTTTAGCACACCGTGGATGGCATGGCCTCTGGCCTGTGGGGCTTTGTTGATCCACTTGTGTGGGAAGTGTCTGTTCCATCCAGATTAATAGCTCCTACCAAATCCCCCCAGACAGGAGTGCTTAGTGAACAACTGTGCCACTGGCCAACCTGTGCTCTGGCTGTACATTGCATACAATGAGAGTGAGTTTACTCTTCTAGGAAAGAATTAATGATAGTCAACCTCTTCTCTCAGGAAAAGAGAACGATGCAATGGTTCTGAGACATTTAAGGCGACTTCCCAAAGTACCTGTTTAACTTTAAGGTTAACTCTGGGGCATCCAGAAAGAATGAACAATCACCCATGGAGAAAAAGGAAAGCTCTGCCTAAATTATTTCATAGAAAGAGGCATCTTCCTTGTACTGGCATTCCAGCTCCCATCACTGCCCCCTTTCCTTCTTCAGAATGCCTCAGCAGAGAATCATGTTTCGCTCTGACACTAATGACAACTCCATTCACAGGTGTATGGAAATTTGAGAAAAATGAATTCCTTTGCTGCTATTCTCCACTTTTATCCATTTAAATATTTACATATACCGCGAAAGCAACTAGAATTTGGAGAGTTTCGTTTATCCATAGTATTTAACTGCCTTTTAAACTGTCTTAAAAATATTAAAAGCCTTGTGCCATTTGGGTTTGATGTTTCTTCATAATAATAATTTTACTGCCTATTAGCCTTCGTGTCTCAGGTGGAACAAGGACTGTGAGGTTGTTGATCTCAACATTTGCTGGGCCATAAACAGGCCTCGGACAGGACTAGTTGAATCAAAGGTGAAACCCAGACTGTCCACTGCCTAGTGACTAATTATCACATTGTACTAGATCTTCTCATTATCTACTTCGGTTTTGTCTCATGATTTAATAATACTAGAACCAAACTAGGGTTATAGAAAGAGACAGAGTCCACTCCAAAACTCCCAACACCTGAAACTAACATGACATTGTAAATCAACTGTACTTTAGTTTTTAAAAAGTAGTAAATAGTAGCAAATGCTTTAAATAATTTCAACTTGAGAATGGTGACTAGGCTTTTCATACCTATTCATTTATAAACTATAACTTTGCCTGTGTAGAATATAGTCTTTCAATCCAAGCCTCACCCATCCAAGTCACTTGCCTAGAGTACTAGTCACCTGCACATTCCTTAACCTACCCTGGAACTAACGGGGATTACCATGTCAGGCTATGTCTCGGAAAGATGCTTGACAAGTCCAGACACTAGAGATGCATTGCCAAGCGCTTCAGAGACCCTGAGAAATAGTGGAGCCCCTCATCACCCACATAAAAAGATCAGGCTATACGACTCGCCCCTCGGCTCTTAACCACTTAGGCACAAAGAGATTTGCTACTGATGACTTGCCCTGTATTTTAGTCTATTGATTAGGGCCCATTTCCCCACTTCATTCCCACTAACCTTGTTTCACAGGGGCTGGACTCTTTTTCATTATTCTCTGCCTCATTTTCCCCGGGATGCCTCTATGGGCTTGATGCTCTCATTATTACTTTCCTGTACCCCTTACTTTACCCAGCACACCCTCCTCCCCAATATGATATACAGCTTTGGATATCTACTTCAGCCCGGTTTGAAGGTGCCATGCTCCCATCAAAACTTGATATTTAATGTTTACTGCATCCCTTGAATTGAAATTCCAGCTCCCATCATTGCCCTCCTTCCTGTGCAAACCCCTTCACTCCTCAACTCAGCCCCTTCCTCAGCATGCTACCCAGCGGCACGGATTTCAAACCCTCCTGTAAGTTTACACCACACATCCACCCAATCACCCTTCTACTTAAAAATTCCTGACTTCCACTGCTAATTCCTTGCCCTCACCTGCTTCTGCAACACCATGAGCAGCAGGTGATATTTCGAAGAGCTTTTCAGAGCAGCCTTTATGGTCCCTCATTTTTTACCACTGCACTGCCCTTCCTTTTGTCACTCATTGAACTCTACACCAGGGCTGATGAAAGGTTTAGTAAAGCTTGCGCCTGGATAGTACTGCTTTCTGCCAGAACTAATCATTTTTCTGACAAACTGGCTTTTAGGGCTTAGGAAGGCAACTAAAGTAGTCTGTGCATTTCAGATCCACGCCTCCCCACCTCCTCTCCATACTTCAGGATCAATTCAGTTCTGTTTGATCATCCCTCACCCACCTCTGGCCCTCCTTCACTTTGGTCATCTCCATTTACAGCTGTACTGATAACTTACCCAATCTGCTGTTTCACCTTCTGCCAACATCCCCATATCTGTAAGGAGTTTGGAGCAGGCAACACAGGAGCAGGGATGGGGAATGGGTCAGTTGCCCGTGAAACAGACTAGGTAGAAAGGTAGCTGAAAAGAGATACTGATGGCAATCACCAACTTGTTATTCATGAGTGCGTCTCAGGGTATCATTTAGATTATGTAAATAAAGTGTCCTGCTGGATAAATGAGAGTTCATGTAAATTATCTATAGATCTATAGCCTCAAACCCCAGAGAACTTCTGAGCAAACACTACAGGGTCACTTAGATATACTGTAAATGCTTAAAAATAAAAAGAACCATCAAACAAAATAAATCTGATAAAAAACACTGTATGATTTGGAGAACTGTATGTACACATGGGAAGAGGGAGTTAAGAACAATCATATCATCACAAACAAATAGCAATACCTCACTTTAGGTCGAGGCAAACAAGGTTTACTGCTTTAGAAGAATGTTCTCTCCAATATATATGACAAAACATTTTTCACTGACAAATCATCAGGAAAAGTGTAGACTAGTTTTATTATTCCCTCTTATTTCAAATTTTCTATTCCACCATGTAAAAAAACACTGTAACAAATGTGGGGTCAGAGTGTCTAACTGCATTAATCATTTCCAAGAATAGGGTAGAAAGCCTCAGTAACTATTTCAAAGAGAGAGTCTGATCCACAGGTGAAGTCCAAGTTAGAGATGTGACTTCAGTTTGAAGATCCTTATAAGGAAAATAAAAAAACATATTCTTGCAGTTTATCACTTTACCAAGAATGAAATGATGTTCACAGTGCCACACAAAGAATCAAGTTTTAATCACTTCAGTTCTTCTTAACAGAAACTTTTGCAAATGTAAGCTTTTTCTGTACTTTTCTAAATAGATACTTGCAGGTATAATGCAAAGCTATTTTCCTAATCTAGTTGGACAACTATGAAAAACTATTCACTGTAATGAAATAATTTCTCTTTATAAAATGTGCTTTCAATGTCTCCTTCCCTGTTACTTAATGAAGTAGTTTGGTTAATAATAGGCAAAAGGCTTGGCTTGAAGTCTTAAAATCATTCTTCTGACAAGAATTATTCAACTGGAACTGTGTTTATTTTTATACATGCATACATTATCCCAAAATGGATATGTAAAATGTAGTAATTATTGTTCTTGATAAATATGAATTAGAGAGCATTCATCCACTTGTCTTTTTGATTCATGAATACTTATCAGGTAGTATCTTCCAGAAAGATGTTCCAGAAAAGACTTAACTACTATCATTACTACTAAGGTGCTTGAGCCCTCCTAACCAGATGAAACAACTCAAACATTTCACATTTGAGTTCATATTTACTGCAACAGAACTCTCAAGGTGACCAAACTTCAAAAAATGTGTTGAACTCATAAATATGGTCACACTTCTCATTCTCTGCCAGTATATATCAGAACTGAGTTGTATTTGATAAAAGATATGTAGTCACAAGTCTGGTGCACATGTCCACTTGGGCATAAACATAGTCCCAACAATATAAACCCTCACGGAGAGGAAAATATTTTTCTGTCTTTATTAACCTACTTTATACAATATATGTGACCATGCCATTCTGCACAACTAACAACCTCTACTCCACCATATGAAACATTGTTTCCACAAATCACATGTCTTCATAGCTAAGTAAAATAACTCTAACCCCAAATTAACTCGGAGAGAAGGGATCCTCTGAAAGCAAAGGAGAAAACTAGTAACATTTACATCCATTGAGCTACAAATGCCTTATACTACTATCTGACATTTTTGAAATTCTTGGTCCAAAGAACATTTTTGTATTGTTTTTATTGGAGATGAATTCTAGAATGCAAAGTTGTTTTCAATGAGAACGAACTTCCAGCCTGACAAGACTTTAGTCATAATTCAGACCAAATCCCTCTAATAACGTTCGAAGTTAGTCACTAAAAGGTGTATTTTCAAAACAGCAAAGGAAATAAGCAGTTCAGCCCATGTTTACAAAAAATGGATTTCAACAATTCCCATGACTATTAGCTTCACTACGCAAGTAAACCATTCCCATGTCAAAAAGGAAAACATGCACTTTAAAATTAAAAGAGCTAATTTATCTGAATATATGTGTAATAGATACATATTGTCTGTTAGATTTTAAATGTTCCAGAGGTCTTAAGTTCTGACCTGACATGTTGCTTATTGCTTCTCTGTAATCGATAGAGCAGACTGAATTAAAGAATATGAACTCTACTACAAAAAATGATTCCACAAGCAAATGGAAATGAAGAAACAGTAGAAAGGCATCAGAACTGAAGCAGCAAACCATCTTGCCAGGGAATTACCCTGGGATCTCAGCAAACCAGATATATTAGCATCACTGTGTACACATCTGCTATGTCTGCTACTCCACAAATATCTAGGGTAGCTTTAGCATCCACTCAAAATGTGGTCACCTGGGAACTTGTTAGAAGCACAATCTCTGGACACATTCCAGCCCTACTGAATCAGAATCTGCATTTTAACAAGAGCTCTAGGTGATTTGAATGCATGATAAATTTGAGAACCACTATTTTAGAGTATAACCAAAAAATCTGAGACATCATTTTTTTCCCCTTAATTCAGGGCAATGATGCATCACAGTGATTAACTCAGACAAACCACCTTTTCGAGAAAGAGACAGAATAGAGAGATCCTAGGGAGGTACAAAGAGTTTTCTTCAAAGTATGGGGTAAATAATCATGTCTGTATAGAAGGAGTGATTAAAGAGTTTATCTGGAAGCATACATTTTCTGTAAGGTTGCGGAAACATCCAATATCCATACAAAGAATGGGAAGGTGGACTGATGGGGACACCTGGAATATTCTTCTGCCCGAAAATACCAGCAACTATTTTTGCCGCTTCTAGAAATTTTATTTTTATCACTAAATTGTGTACAAGTATCCTCAAGAGAGAAAAACCAGTATCAGTAATTTTAGTCAGACACTATATTTATGAAAAATTCTATCTGCAAATTTCAATAGCAGTTGAGGAGAGCCCTAACTGTTCTTGACCTATTCCAGGCCTTTTCTTTTTTTTTTTTTTTTTTGCGGTACGCGGGCCTCTCACTGTTGCGGCCTCTCCCACTGCGGAGTACAGGCTCCGGACGCTTAGGCTTAGCGGCCATGGCTCACGGGCCCAGCCGCTCTGCGGCATGTGGGATCTTCCCGGACCGGGGCACGAACCCGTGTCCCCTGCATCAGCAGGCGGACTCTCAACAACTGCGCCACCAGGGAAGCCCCAGGCCTTTTCAATTGTTGTTCTGAATTCGCATTTTTCAAATTATGGCAAAGGGCATAGTTAAGTAAAAATGCATTTCAGCTACCAATTCATTCATTTATTCAAACATTCATGGGAATATCTACCAGTCTCCACGTTGTGTATAGGTGCTAAGTGCTAGAAATACAACAATTAAAAAGACGTAACTCCTGCTCTCTCAAAATGTGGTCAGTGGAGATGGCATACAAAACAATAATTACACTGAAGTGTTTTTAGCGCACAGAAGAAAACACAAGACACTAAAATATAACAATAGAACCTTCATGAAAGCATTTAGAGGAAGAAACACATGACCTGTGACTTTGACTTCACTACTGTATAAATTTCATTAAATTCCAGTACCCTTTGTACAACATAATTATTTAAATGTGGCTTACAACTGCCTCAAAGCATGTTTTTAAAAGCATCCCATTATTAAGGGTGCTAAAAAGCAACCACACATAGCACTATCAATTATTACTAGGAACACCTAGAGTTTAACGTTTTATAAACAGACCAAGACATACAACTCCAAATAAATGTCATCCTTGCAAAATATGTCACCTTTGGTGGTTTACAGTTGTTTGATCTGCGAATTCTGAAGTACTTATTGAATTTTTAAATTTGTAATGACAAATTTAACAATGATTGGCTGCTAATGTCAGTTACAAATAAAATCTCATAAATATAACTGTTTTTATTGCAAGGCACAACATATGATAATGACGACTATATAGCAAAAGGTAATTAAAGTATTTGTAATGACTTGGGGAAGAAACTGAAATTAATAAAGTATGTATATAACCTTTTGAAAAGCTGGTTTTACATGAAATGCAGAAAGAATGAACATTATATGCACTGGACTAGGGCAGTTCTCACCCCCAACCTCTTCTGAGATCAAAGATACTTTTATATCAGTTGACAAAATGGATCATAATCCTCCCAAGTCAAAGCATATTCTGGCAGAGTCACATGTTGGTTTTATATAACAGATTATATTTAGGTAGACAAATAAGTAGAGACTAGAGCATGCTCCTTGGTCTTTCTAAAATACTTGTGAAATTGAAACTTCCTTTGTAATGATATTCCTTTTAAAGTACCCCTAAGGCACCTCTAGCTTTTTATGATGTTCAGATTTGGCCATTCTGTTGGGTTTCAAATGATGGTAGACTATTACTGCAGAAAATGTGAGAGCAACACACATGCATGTGTGCATATAGGTGTTTAGAGACTTATCTTAGATTGCATTTTTAGAAACAGTATTGAGATTTGTCACATTGCCTAAAATATTTTGGAAGATTCTTTCCTAAGTTACTTCTTAATCACTTTAAATGAAGCAAATCACTTCTCCCTCTTTGGGTAAATTTGATTTTTAAAATAGCCAAGAGCCATTCAGATCCAAATCTGGTGAATTACATATATAATTATAAGAGAGATTTTTTTTTTAAACAAAACCAGGCGATGGGAAAAAACATGATTACAAAGATACTGATTTTCTAATAATGCTTACAAACCAATTTCAAAGCTACTCTTAATTTCAAAAAAATATAGTAATATTGGAATAAGCATAGGCTACGAAGGTCACCACTAATAATTTTGTTCTAAAGAATTGATAATGAGTTATTTATGCATATCAAGACATGGTTTATCTCTTCTACCTTATTTGATGAAAGTAAGGTGATAGCAATATAGTACCTGGCTTATAGGATGGTATTTTTCTCTAGATCGAGTTTTTTAATTGTGGAAATTATGACTTAAATTTATATTTCTAATTCCTAGGAAAGTTCCTGACACAGAGCTGGCACTCAGTGTGGAATGAATAGGTGAATGAGAGTAAAAACGAGTAATTGGGCAGAATTTACATAATACTGTGAACTACAACATGCATGAATACATACTAGTCTAACCTAAAGAAATTCTAGACCAGACCCCAAAATAACTGAGGAGGCAATGAATAACAAAAACTTCTTGTCTAGAAATCATCCTAGCAAAATATTCTAAAAAAGATGAAAATTTTAGAACACATTCAAATATTTATCATCTTCCTCATACAGATAAATTATGACATCAAACTAAGCATACGTACCCTGACCAGAGTCCTCAATCTTTATACAGTTATGAGAACAAATACATTTCACTCTCACCATCCACTCCCACCAAACACCCACAATCATATTCTGGGTTCTTGCACAATGTTGTTTTTCACAGGGTATACTTGAATCTTCAAGGATTGCAGCTAATAAGTTTTCAAACACTAACCATTAATTGAAAGTTGCCTATAACTTTGTAGGTTTATAGTGGATAATATGCATATAATTTATATGCTTAGAGCTTATATATACTTGTGTGTATGGTATAAACAAGCAAATCATGTGAAGATGGTTAAGAAGAAAATAAAGATAAGTGGAGAGAAAATGTCCCCAGAACAAACTGCAATTCAAATTCCTAAGAATGGGTTACTCAGAAAAATCAGTAGATTGTGCTCCTACTGGAAATGTTGTACACTGAGAAAAAAAATGCATCGAGATCTTATAAAAATTATAAAATATGCAAAATCTCTACTCAAAGCTCCATGTCTCATCTCAGGCTTTATTTCCACATGGCAGAAGATAGACTGTCATACATGAGTGGTTTTAACAACATATATAACCAATGTCAATAAAAGTCTCATCCCAAAGGAAAAAATCAAATTTGATTCATTTCACCCTGACAAATTACTTCTAGCAGAAAAAGATGCATAAGATCATCTATTTTATATGCAGTCTAGCAGACTTTATAAGAAATAATTCAAGACATATAAATACTATTTTACTGTATATTTTTAAATATGCTAATAGCAGCAATAAAAGGAAATTTGTTCCAGGAGTTTCTGTCCACCCAAAGCAAAAGGCCTGTTCTGGTGGAAATAATTAATATGAATATTAAAGGAAATTAAGCAATGGCAATAATTCATGACTACAAAAGTCCAAAGACTTCTTTTATTTTATTTTTTTCAGACAAAATTTTTTTATTAATTTCAATCATCCATAGAATAAATTTCAACATTAAATGTCATACTTTCTCTTATTTTATTTTATTTATTTTTTTAACGTTTTTATTGGAGTATAATTGCTTTACAATGGTGTGTTAGTTTCTGCTTTATAACAAAATGAATCAGTTATACATATACATATATCCCCATATCTCTTCCCTCTTGCATCTCCCTCCCTCCCACCCTGCCTACCCCATCCTTCTAGCTGGTCACAAAGCACCGAGCTGATCTCCCTGTGCTATGCGACTGCTTCCCACTAGCTATCTATTTTACATTTGGTAGTGTATATATGTCCATATATACACTACCACTCTCTCATTTTGTCCCAGCTTACCCTTCCCTCTCCCCATGCCCTCAAGTCCATTTTCTAGTTGGTCTGTGTCTTTATTCCCATCTTGCCCCTAGGTTCTTCAAGACCTTTTTTTTTTTCAGGCTCCCAGGCTTCAGACTATACTACAAAGCTACAGTAATCAAGACAGTATGGTACTGGCACAAAAACAGATAGATCAATGGAACAGAATAGAAAGGCCAGAGATAAACCCACGCACATATGGTCACCTTATGTTTGATAAAGGAGGCAAAAATATACAATGGAAAGAAGACAGCCTCTTCAATAAGTAGTGCTGGGAAAACTGGACAGCTACATGTAAAAGAATGAAATTTGAACACTCCCTAACACCATACACAAAAATAAACTCAAAATGGATTAAAGATCTAAATGTAAGGCCAGACACTGTAAAACTCTTACAGGAAAACATAGGCAGAACACTCTATGACATAAATCACAGCATGGTCCTTTTTGACTCACCTCCTAGAGAAATGGAAATAAAAACAAAAATAAACAAATGGAACCTAATGAAACTTAAAAGCTTTTGCACAGCAAAGGAAACCATCAACAAGACGAAAAGACAACCCTCAGAATGGGAGAAAATATTTGCAAATGAAGCAACTGATAAAGGATTAATCTCCAAAATTTACAAGCAGCCCATGCAGCTTAATATCAAAAAAACAAACACCCCAATCCAAAAATGGGCAGAAGACCTAAATAGACATTTCTCCAAAGAAGATATACAGATTGCCAACAAACACATGAAAGAATGCTCAACATCAGTAATCATTAGAGAAATGCAAATGAAAACTACAATGTGATATCATATCACACCGGTCAGAATGGCCATCAACAAAAAATCTACAAACAATAAACGCTGGAGAGGGTGTGGAGAAAAAGGGAACCCTCATACAGTGTTGGTGGAAATGTAAATTGATACAGTCACTATGGAGAACAGTATGGAGGTTCCTTGAAAAACTAAAAACAGAACTACCATATGACCCAGCAATCCCACTACTGGGCATATACCCTGAGAAAACCACAATTCAAAAAGAGTCATGTACCACAATGTTCACTGCAGCTCTATTTACAATAGCCAGGACATGGAAGCAACCTAAGTGTCCATCAACAGATGAATGGATAAAGAAGATGTGGCACGTATATACAATGGAATATTACTCAGCCATAAAAAGGAATGAAATTGAGTTATTTGTAGTGAGGTGGTTGGACGTAGAGCTGTCATACAGAGTGAAGTAAGTCAGAAAGAGAAAAACAAATACCGTATGCTAACACATACATATGGAATCTAAAAAACAAAACAAACAAACAAAAATAAAGACTTCTTTTAAAATAGTACAAGACTCTTTAGAATCCTGAAGAGAATAGGATCATGGACACTTTGAAACGTGATATTCCTTCAAAGGAAGTATCACATAAGGGCAGTGGAAAAAGATCTAAGAATTCAGTTACACCAAGATAAATAAGACTTTCACCACCTAGAGATATCTTTCTTCCAAGACTGCAAATTCCACAGGGAGGTATAAGATCAACGGAAATCAGGAGAAAGGAATTGCTCTAATTTTTCCTCAGAGGCTTCCGTGAGAAGTAGCTCAGACTTACAAGCACTCAACCTGAAAAAACTGGATGGCAACCTGATTTCAAATCATTTAAACTGCCACCTATCCATAGAAAACCAAAACTGAAATGGATAGAGAACTATCTTATATGTGTGTCATCTCCAGTTTACTGTGGTAGGGTCTGACTGGTTTAAAAAATATACACTACCCAAGCTGAGCACCAAACCATAATTTAGAAGGAGTCCCAAATATAATGAAGATAATACTAAAGATGCTGGGGAAATGCTCACAATTACAGATTGAAGTCCTGCCAAACCATTGCAGGCAACTTGCTGTCTTGCCTCAAACACAATCAGAGGTTTCAATAGCATTAAAATATAACAATTTTGGGAAGTCTACCAAGGGTAACAGAACAGCATGAGGTTCTATTTTTTTTTTTTTTTAGTAATCTTTATAATGTACTGTGGGCTGCTAACGTTATATATTCCTAATGAGAACGCTTCACTAGCAATATTTTCAAGGTTAAAGAGCACACATTTCTTTTTCTTTTGTCTTAAAAAATTTGAGACCCAAAGTAGGAGTATGGGATTAACAGATACAAACTACTATACATAAAATAGATAGGCAACAAGGATTTACTGTGTAGCACAGGAAATTATATTCACTATGTATAATAACCTATAATGGAAAATAATCTGAAATATATATATATATATATATATATGAATGAATCACTTTGCTGTACACCAAAACTAACACAATATTGTAAATGAACTATACTTCAATAAAACCTATTTTTTTTTTATACACACAGAATTCTACTGTGTTCTAAAATCTGGCTCAAGTTACCTCCATCTCTTACCAGGATTACTGAAATAGGCTAACAGTCTTTGAACATACTTGCTCACATATTCCTCTAAACATTTTTAAGCCAACTACTAAAAATTTCATTATGTGTTTAAACTGCTGCAAAGGATGAATTTTTTTATTTTACATATATCTCTTGGAACCTAAAGGTCATTTTGATTTAATCCCATCTGCCAATTAAAAACATGAATAAGCACTTTTATGACAAGTGGAAATGTAAAATTGTTTATTTTTCTAATTAAACTTGTTTCCATTCTGTTACAACATAGAAGTTTATATTATATATAAATAATATTAATATATATGTATATTATATCATATACAAACATAATATAACTATGTATATAATACAAATGTTATATAATATAAATAATATATAATATAGCATACTTATGTATTTATATATACATGTACTTATTTAAAATTTAGAGCTGTGCTATACAGCATGTTAGCAAATAACCATTAGCCAGTAGCCACATGTGACTACTGAGAATGTGAAATATGGCTAGTCCAAAGTGAGATGTGCTATAAGGTAAAATGCACAACAGTTTTCAAAAAATCAATATGAAAACTGGGTATAAACTCTCTCAATAATTTTTCTATTAATTACATGATGTTAAAATAATATTTTGATATATTGGACTAAAAAGATTTAAATTAATATACTATTTTAAAATTTTAAATTACATTTAAAATACACGGCTCACAGGTGTAATTCTACTAGAATTACATTTTTGTTTATAGTGCTGGTTTAGAATCTTCTACCGATCACCTAAAATTTTTCCGTAATAAAAATATATTTATAATTTGAATTTTTTTCCTGTGTCTATTAACATTCTAAATTCTTTTAAAAGATTTTTCTTAGAAATTTTTGTTTTCTTTTTTAAATTAATTTATTTAGTTATTTTTGGCCGCATTGGGTCTTCATTGCTGCGCACGGGCTTTCTCTAGTCACCGCGAGTGGGAGCTACTCTTCATTTTTGTGCGCAGGCCTTTCGTTGCGGTGGCTTTTCTTGTTGTGGAGCACAGGCTCTAGGCACGTGGGCTTCAGTAGTTGTGATGCGTGGGCTCAGTAGTTGTGGCTCACGGGCTCCAGAGCGCAGGCTCAGTAGTTGTGGCACACGGGCTTAGTTGCTCCGCGGCATGTGATGTGGGATCTTCCCAAACCAGGGTTCGAACCCGTGTCCCCTGAATTGGCAGGGGATTCTTAACCACTGTGCCACAAGGGAAGTCCCTAAAAGATATTCTGAATTAAGTTATCATTCTAATTATTAGTGGAATACAGCTGATGGAAGCAATAAACTTTAAAATACTTCATAATTATTAAGTAAACATATAAAATTTTATTGAAACTGCATATCCTAATGAGATAGATGGTGGCTTTTCCCCCAGTTAGTTGGTATATTATACAATGAATTTTTATCTGTGGATAACAGTTAAGAGCAATTTATTTTCATACTGAGACACTCTAATCACATAACTACATTACAATAGAAATTTAGGTTTTTTGGGTTTTTTTTTTAATGTTACTAAACTATTTAAACTCCATCCATGCTTTATGACAAAAATCCATAGTGGTTAGCAATAAAATTTTAATAATCAACTTATAGTTTAAATACTTAGTTTTGTTGAACATAAGAGACCCAAACTCCAACTTTTTTCTTTTCTAGTCATTGGAGTCATTAGATTCTTAATTTATGGAAAGTATACTGCAAAAAGAAGCATTATCAATATCCACCAAACAGCTACTCAGTATACCTATTACTCTTTCACTTAGAGGCTCCTCATTCTACCAAATACAATTAGAAAGGGCAAAGAAAAAATCAAAATATAATTATTTTCGAAATTATTTGGCCAAATAATTTTTTAGATAAAACATTTCTTATCACAGGCTTTAAATATAATTTTGCTAAAGCCATAGAGCTGCAGATTTAGTTAATTCATTTCAAGGAAAATTTGAAATTAGGAATTCAATTCTTATTATCAAACCAGTTGCCCACAAACTTATTTTCTGACATAAAAGTCTGACTTGATTTTTCAATGTAAATACTTGTTTTAATAAAGATCCACGTGGAAACAATCTTCTGAATCTAAATTCAGATAATTTCGATTTCTATGATAATTTAAATTTCTATGATACAGAGATGAATAGACAGATTAATGGGTGAAGCAGAGACACTAGTCTGTGACATGATAAAACCAGGTACTTTTCTCAGTCTCCTTTTGTTTTTGTTCTCAAAGGGATCGCCCACGGGGATGGTGGTTTTTCTGGCAATAGAAAGGGAGTGGAAGAGGTAAAGATGTCAAATCCAAGGATTTGAAATTGTCCCTTCATTTTTCACTCTAGAAGTTTTTACACCCTGGGGAAATGTACCACTGTAAAATCTGGAACAAATGAGAAAAAAGGAGATAGGAGATGGGAGATGGGAGATGGGAGATGGGAGATGGGAGATGGGAAGGATGAGCAAGCAAGCACAATGCCTTGACCTCCATTTCATTATCAGGCAGCTAAGTTTTAGGCCATTAGTTGATCTGGAAATTCACTCCTTTAAAGACTATGTCCCTATAAAATTTTGAGGCAGCCTCAGTGGTTGCATATCTAGTTTGAACACTACTCCATTATCCAAGTCACTGTCGCCCTGCTTCCATCCCTGACTCCTACAGCTGGGTTTCAGCAAAGTGCCCAGAACGGTTCTTTCAATTTCAAAACAGAAAATTACCCCTCTGCTCAAAACCTTCCAGGGGTTTCCCAGTCTCACACACAGCAAAAGCCAACTATCCTGACAGTAGCCTACGAGGCTCATAACTACCTGCCCTTAAACCCCATCACTTCTCTGGCATCCCATCCTGCTAAATTCACTTGGCTCAGTTTGCCAAACCACCCTGGGGTCTTCTCTGGCCCTCAAATTTTCTCATCAGGCTATCATTTCAGGAAGATGTTTCCTCTGCTAAAATACTCTTCTCCTTGACCTTCATGACTTAAAACCTCATTTTCATTAGGTTGTTATTCAGATACCTTCCCAGTGAGGCTTTCCCTGGCCACCCTATTACTTACCCTTCCTATTCCCCTTTTCCTGCTTTAATTTTTTTCCCCAAAGTACCTATTACCATTGGACTCTATATTTTCATGTTTACTATTTGCTTTTTCACCCTCTATAGAATGTAAGCTAATAAAAACAGGATTTTTTTTCTGTTCTATATTCTACTAAGATAACATAAGGCATCCAACAAATATTTGTCAAGTGAAAAAACCTGTGACCCCTTTTATAAGTGAGGCAAATTTCTATGTACATTAGAGAACAGTCTTATTTGTTTAGGCTTGTTTTTTTTTGTATATTAAGAAATTTGAGGAGTTGTTAAGGCTTGAAATAAAGTTCTAATATACAGCATCTCTGGAATGGTTCTATGGAATGGACATCAACATTTATGCTGAATTCCTCTGACTCTGTACATGTGACACACATGTATGGATATTCCTTGGAAAGCAACATACTATTTGTATATATACATCCAGTACTTAACCCAACAGCATGCACATTCTTTTCAGATGGTTTCCTCCATTTTTACTAAAATTGGTTTTTCTTTGACTCCAAAGCAGTTTCCTTAAATTTGTAAGATATGATTAATGAAAACATTAACTTTACCACTGGCAACATATTTATTCCTTTTTCATAAATTTTAATCACATGTCTGGGGAAAAGCTATATGGGTGCTTCCCCTAAAGTTAAATAACTTTTCTACATCAAAATGTCCAGAAAGAATGTAGCTAGAGTGTTAATCAATAGTAAATATATACGGTTGACAGCACATTGGAATTGGGTACCCTGAACTGTAGCCAATTATGGATGTTATCAATTTTGTCCTTAAAAGCATTTAAGGCAAGTTTGCCAGCTGTCACTATCACACTATAACTTTCCCTCTTGTCTTTTAAGTCATTTAAAAATCCCATTGGATTTCATTTCATTAACAGGTTAGTAGATCTATTACATTCCACTAGAGTACTATTGACTAAGTTTGAAAAATTATCCACTTTGCCTCATGTCACTTGTGTAGCACTTCTTTTCCAGATATCAAAGTATCAGAACCAGAAATGCCGCGTCTTGAAGATTGTTTAATATAATTTGAAGGACATTGAATATACCTCACAAAAACCATGAACCATATATATATATATATATATATATATTCATTCAACAATATTTATAAAGAACTTACTCCATGCTAGTTGCTGTGAAGGGATATATACACAGCACACACATTATGATCAAAGATTTAAGCTAAAAGAACACTACCACCACAGAAAATGTATGAAATAATTATGGGAATTAACCCAAATGGCACTCGTAGATGAAATTTATTTAAAGAAGTAAAACCAAAAACTAACAAAAAATAATGATCTGAAGGATATTTATCCTATAAGCAAATAGTGATATAACCTTATTTAAGAATCACCCCAATCAATAACTT